>NW_004955449.1:1801748-1820688 GCF_000276665.1 Chinchilla lanigera
CAAGGTCCTCCTGGTTTACAGCTTCTGAACAGCTCTCATGACCCTAGTCTACTAGACCTCTGACTCTTCGGGCTTAGTCTGTATTCTCATGTTCTCTGAGTCCTTGTTCAGCAGCTGCTCCTCCGCTGACTCTGGACCTTTCTGGTTCTCAATGGCAGGGGCAAGAGCAACTCGTTGTGTGGCATGTATTCCCAAGGGTTTCTCCATGTCAGAACGATTCATGCACGTCCACGGGCAGGCCTCTGCAGCCAGTGCATGATGGGCCAATTGTGTCATTGCTTCTCTGTGCCATGATAGTTCTGAATTGTGTGGTGGTGCCTGGCTTGAGGGCTGGCACCTGTGAGGCTGGGGCCCAGCCCAAAGGCCGGCACTCCCCACCGAGCAGCTTCCCGGCTGCTGGGGGCCCTCCTCCCGGGTACCTGTGGGGCTGGGGGCCCTACAGCTTCTTCTTGCTGCCTTCTGCTGCCCCCAGCCCATGGAGTCACAGTGGCATCAGTGGTGGCTCACTGCCTCCCTCTCCACCACCATTCCTGTCTCAGCCCTAGAGTTATCCAACACTTGGACACTCAGTTCCTCACCTGCCTTAGGTCAGTAACCATTTCCTGTACCTCTTCCCAGTCATCCACTCATAAGGACGTCATGTCCTAGCCCTTGCCAGTGCCCACAATGGCCACCCTTAGCTCCCAGACAATAAGCTCTCCTTATTTTCCACTCAGTAGTCCTTGTTGCTTCCTCCTCATCTCCCTGGCCTCCAGGCACTGGAAATCCCCTTGGAGCATTCAGTCTCTTCTCCATCCACCCACACTCCCTTAGCAATATTACATAGTCTCATGGCTCCAGATGCCTTGCAAATTTTATCTTCAGTATAAAATAGAACTGAACTAAGGCTCAGAATCCTGAACTCTAGTCTTATATATCCAACCTCTTATTCCACATCTGCACTTTGCATTCTAAGAGGAATCTCAGCTCCTCATGAACCAACATGTGATCTTCAGCCAACTATAACTCTGTTTTCTACATCTTAGTAAATATTTGTTTCAACTTCTCAGCTGCTCAGGCCAAAACTCTTAGAAACTGTGCCTCCTCTTTCTGTCTCACATCCTACCTCAGCCCCCTGGCTCTCCCATTTGGTTCCACTTTCACAAAGTATCCAGATTCTGACCTCTCTTTGTTATCTCCAGTGCCACTGCCAAGGTCCTATTATCTTTCACCTGTACTACTGCAAGTGCTTGCTAAATGATCTCCCTTGCCCCTTCCTCTGTCCTGTCCTCCTTCAGTCCCCTCTCAACACAGCAAGGGTAGTGATCCTTTGAAGTATAAGTTTTGTCTTTGCTCCAAACCCTCCAATAGCTTTCCATTTTGCTCAAAGGAAAAAAACTCTTTCCAGTGACCTCCAAAGCCCTCCATAATGTGGTACCTTTCTCCAAGGAATCTAATTCCTCCTTGAGCACCACTGTTATCTCTCTGACCTCTTCTGTCACTGCACCCTTTGCCAGCTCACTGCAGCCACTGGACCGTGTCACATCTGTTACCACTCTGCCTGGACTGTACTTCCTGGGGTATCTGTGTGTCAGCTCATCTCTTCCTTCCAACCACTCCATCCATATAGTGATGTCTTCTGTGGCACCCCATTTAATGTTGCAATGTCCCCCAGAACTTTCTATTCCCCTTCCCTTCTTTATTTCTCTCCGTAGCATTCATCACCATCTGACACATTATGTCACTTAATTGGCTATTTATTTATTGTCATTTCCCCTCAGTATTATGTGTCATTGTTGTCTATTTCATTCACTGTACCCAATATGACAGTATGATATACACACCTCTGAAAGCTCAATCTCAAACAAATCACCCCCTAATCTCCATACCCTTTCCCTCCAGCACCATTCTTTGAAATGGTCAATCCACTGACCCAATCACACACTTCCTGTCTTCCACATCCTCAAGTCCTCAAGACCACGACCTACTAGAAACATTCTCAGTCACCTCGCCTTACCTCCCTCATTGTACTCTCCCAACGAGCCCCAACTCTTCTTCCTTTTTTAAAATTTTGGGGCAATTTATTGAAAATCCCCAAGAATCATTAAAAAGCAATAAAACTTCATAAAATGAATTAAAATTGTATTTTAAGTAATTTAATTCAAAACATTTTACAATAAATTGTAATGGAGGGAACACTGCTATAAATAAAAGTGAAACAGAAAAACACATGGCAGTTTAGGAAGAAGTGGTCAGGCTACTTTAAACACAGTGAAGAATAGACATCTAAATGAGCATGATTTTATGATTTTTCTAGGCTTACTTAGCCTTCTTTTCCTGGATATGACTTAGCCACAGCTACTGTGGCTCATACGTCTAGAGGAGGGTGAGGAAATCACGAATTCTTTGCATAGCAATTGTTTCCCCTGTGTCCATTACAGCTGTCCAGCCAGGACATAACCATCCTCATGAGAGTGAGAAGTTCAGGCAGCTTCTTCTGAAGAGGTGCTCACTGGTTCAAGGGGATGAAATAATCCTATTTAATATCATTATTCCTGTCATAGGTCTCACTGTTTTGCAATCAGTATCCTAACTGCCCATGGGAAGTCAGATAAACATTTTTTAATTCAACTTACTTATCATAGTTCATCAGTTGTATCAAAAAAAATCTTTTAGGGGCTGGGGATTTAGCTCAGCGGCAAAGCGCCTGCCTGGCAAGCGCAAGGTCGTGAGTTCGGCTCCCGGTACCGGAGAAAAACCAAAAAAAAAAAAAAAAATCTTTTAGGACTTGGACCACTGACCATGTCTGAAGCCAAGAACTGTAAACCCTGAGCCTTCCCTCAAGCACTGCACCCCGATAACCTTTGCATCCCAAAGTCCCAAGTGACAGCTACTGGGTCTCCTGACTCCTTTCCATCCTGAGGCAGCTCATTACAGGATCCCACAGGAGGGAGTTATTTTGCTGCTGCAGATCATGGGTTATTAATATTTTACAATTTATCAGTAATAAAATTGTTACTGGCTTCAAAGCAAGCAGAAAATCTGAGTCCTCTCGGGCACTCACCCTGGTGGCCTATTGTCTGCAATCTACACAGGAGTTCAGGTTCTCTCCGGTATGGCTCAGTACACAGCCAGAAATTCTGTTGGGCATGGAATTTTTATTGTTTTATTTTATTTATTTATTTTTTTTAGAGAGAAGAGGTTTATTTAGCTCACAGTTTGTAGAGGTTTCAGTCTGTAATCAGCTGGCTTCAAGGCACGGTGGCATGGCACAGGGCAACAGTTCAAGGTGGCAAAAGACAGCAAAAGCAACAAGAGCAAAAGGGGAGAGGAAGAGCAAGGCTCTTTTTTCTCCCTTATATTGTAAGCCAACTACCATCCCCTGGGGCAGGTGTAGCATTCACATTATCTCTGTGCTCTCCTCTTGTACAGGATGAGGATGTTTACAAAGTGAGATGTTTATTGACATCCTGCTGACTAGCTTAGTTAAACTTTTAAACTTCTCAAGTTGACACAATGTATCAACCACTGCAATCCACCCCTTGTCAACTTGGCAATCAGAAACATTTTTCAAATTGGTCTCCAGATACAAAGACATGCTTATTTTTCATTTCACAATTTGAACATTATAATACAGGTTTAGCAATCCTTAGGAACCGGTATTAAGTCTATCAACATTATATTACATTAGAACCATAACACTTTGCTCCCTTACCTCCCAAAGACTCATGCACATCCCCTTATGCAAAAGACATTTAGTCCATCTGCATGGCTGTCAAAGTCTTAACAGTTTCTACATTGCTGAAAAGTCCAAGTCCCAGGTCTCCTCCAAGATGTAAGGCAAACTGTTAGTTGCAAGCCCCTATATAAATGAAAAGCTAGGCAATTCCAATATTCAAAAGCACAAAATAAACATTTTCATTCCAGAAGTTACAAACAGGAGAATACAAAGGATTAGGACCAGAGCAAGTCCAAAATCCAGTCTTCTGCTTCCTTGAACTGTTGCTCCTGTGCCATGCCACCCTGCATAGTTCATTCTAGGAAGTTCTGAACAAGATGCCACCACCTTTTATTGTAGCACCCTCCTGGTCAGAAAACTAGAGAATAACCACTGGGAAGTTGCTGCTGAGTAACTACGTACATATTTATGACCTTGCAGCAAAGAAAGAAATTAGACAAAAGATGGCGTATGGAAGGTAGACACTTCCTTACCTAACAAGAGTAACTACTATCCATGTTCTCAGGGGCAAAATCTAGCATTATTTGATATTACATAGGGCCTGTATTTATGTCTTTTTTTAAATTGCGGTACTTGACATGAAATCTACTTTCTGGACAAATTTTTAGTGCACAATATAGTAATGTTAACTACAGGCACAATGTTGAACTGCAGATCTCTAGAACTTAGTTATTTGCATAACTGAAACTGTACCCACTAGGTAACAATTCATTTCCTCCTCTGGGTACCCCAGTTCCTTCTAAACTCAATTAACTGCTTACAATATCCCTGTACCCAAGCGGATGAATGGTGCTGGAGAAAAATCACAACCATCCTATCAGGACTCATTCTAAATTTATAACTAAAGCTCTTCAGTGAGCACTCAACATTGACAACTAAACTTCCCTAGTAAATTCATTAGCTTGCTCCCAAGATGACGCTTATGTGCTTTCTCTCCATCCTCAGATCTCCAGCATCCCCTCCTACTTACTCTCAATGGAAGTCCTTGTCATATAATTTATAGAGAAATAAAGATGCAGTCATTAGGTGAAAGCCACTTCCCCTCCCCAACTCCAATTCCACAAGCTTTCCTCTAACTGTGTATCTCCCACCCTGCTCTCTTCTTCATGTATTTGACCCCCAAACAACGTCCTCTTTCCTGCAGCACATATCTCTCCCTAAATTCAATGTCTAAAGTGACCATTGTTCCAGGAACCTTTTCTAAATCTCTCCTCTGGCTATACTCCCTCCTCTAGTGATTCACAAAATCCCATGTCCTTAAATATCATCCATACACTGAAAATGCCCAAATTTATTTTTCTTGTCCAGATACCCTCCTTCTTGAGGTCCAGCTTTGCACCTATAACTACATCTACATTACATTTCTATTTGCATGTTTAATGTGCATTTTAAACACATTAACCTGATTGAAACCAAACTACTAATGGTTCCCTGTCAAGAAATCATTCTTAATCAATTTTCGCACTCTAAAAAATAGGACCACCATCCACTCAATTGCTGAGGTCAAAACCACACGTGTCACCTTGGATTTCTTTCCTTTTTACAGTCTCATATCCAGCCCCACTTCTGGCAGAGTGGCCTCCAAAATGTATCCTGAGTCCCATCTGTTCTTACCTTTCTACTGCAACCATCTGCTCTCTTACCCGTCACCTCCTCTCCATTGGTCCAGTGTAAGAGCAACAATCAAGAAGAACAAGTTAGATTTGTATCAAGCTTCCTAGTGATGAGGAGAAAAATAAAGTAAGGGATTGGATTAGAGTTGTTGAGTTAAGGGGGCTGGAATTTTAAATAAGATAGCTTTAAAAAGAGAACGTGCCTGGCACATTGAAGAATGATAAGGAGACACAGGCACCAGAGTGTTAAAAACTGAGAGAGGAGAAGAGGTCAGACTGTCACCAGGCAGGGACCATGATCAGGCTGTGCAGAGCCTGGCAGGTCATGGGAAGGACTTTGGCTTTGCTTTGAGTGAGATTAGAGCCTGGAAGAATTTCTAACAGAGATCTGACCCACGTTTAATGTGCTCCTTCTGTTGTGGTTGAGAATAGATTGCAGACAATGAGGGGGCTAGGAGATGGTTTGGAAGTTACCTATTACAATGAGTAACCCAGAAACTGCAGTATGAATGTCATTTATTTTACTGACAAACGACATAGATTTGACCAGGACGGTGACAGTGGGGTAGGGTATAGTGAAAATTTCTTGAAATTCTGGAGATCAATAAATAAACCCTGTTAGAGCTAACAAGAATTGCTGAGAGACCAGAATTGAAGATAAGAGAATAGCAGTGTCTGAAAGGTTTCAGGTGATCTTTACTTCCCACTTGTTATAGTTTTTAATGAGAGGCCCCCCAGAGCCTCATGCACTTATAGGTGGGCCTTCAGGAGGTGAATGGATCATAGCATCATGCTATGCATAAATGGACTAGCCCCCTAAAGAGTTTACAGCTAAATGTGATGCTAGGAGGTGAAGTCCAGTTGGAGGAGGTGGGTTGCTGTGGCCTGAAGGGTCTATCTCCCTCCTTCCCTTGATCCCTCTGCTGCCTGCACCCATACCACAAGTTCCTTCTCCTCTGCCATTCCACCCTGCCTTGTAGACACCTGACTATGGACTGAAGCTTCTACAAACTGGGAACCAAAATAAATCTCTCTTCATTTATGTTGTGGGTGTCAGGTATTTTGTCCCTGCAACAAGAAAAATAACTAAGACACTACTTGATTATCACTTGATTTATCACCAATGGACAATTAAAATGGTCAGTGAACATGAATCTAGTGTGTCTTGGAGTCTATTTCAGAGCCACTATTGTTTAAAAGTAACCTTCTCTAGAATGCCTTTCTCAGGAATATCCCCAGTCCATCCTCTAGTAGTAGGAAGACCACCTTTCTCAAATCACCACTAAAATCAGTGATTCTGGAGCACTTTCTGATCAGTGCCATGTTTACCTAACATGTACATTACTTTGATCAATTCCAATCTGAGTTATTATTAGCTTACACCAGTGATCTATTAGGCTTCCTTATGATCAAAGAATAGGCCTACCAAGACACATGGCAAAGTATGACAAAAAAGAGTTACTGAGAAATTGTAGAAACACAGCTCCTTATTACTCACCTCTTAAAAAAGATAAACTCAAGGCTTTTGTAGGTAAATGTATGCAACTAGAGACCACACTCATAAGTGAAATAAATCGGACCCACACGTGTAAACATCATATTGTCTCCTTGGTGTAGGAACCTGAAAGACTAAGTAAAACTCAAAACGTACAATAGATGATAGGAAAGGGAAAGAAATTGATGGGATGAGAGAAAGAATAAAAAAGAAAGAAGGAAAGCAAACATAAATATATATATATAAATAGCTGCGATGACTGTATTGCTGTTGTCTGCTGGTGTATTGAAATGAACAGTTAATGCTCACAATTTTTTAGGTTCTGATTGACTTTGCATGCTTGTGTCTGGTGGTCTGAGCAACTGATTTGAAGATAACAATATGCAATGGAATGGAATTACAATGGTGAACTCCTACATCTTGTCTAGTGAAACTCTCTATTATCTCTAATGTTTTATGAAGAATTATTTTCTTATTCTCTTTAATGGTTTGAGCAATCTTTCATTCTTACATCTGATAATCTTAGCAATGTAGTTGAGGATAGTGATATGCAATGTAACAACCACTGTTGATTTGTATTAATTTGTCTTGAGACCCTGTATCACACTGAATGTTCTTGCTTTGATTGGTTTATGTTTGTGATACTGGTATGCTGCTACTGTTCTATTCTCTGTTTGTGTCTCGTGTACTACTCTCTTTAAAAGAAAAAAAAGAAGAAACACAGCTCCTTTGTTGCCTGTACGTAGATAAATACTTAAGGTGACAGAAGTCACCTCAATGGCTTATGTCCACAGAGCCTTCAATAGAAGCTCAGGCACCAGTGTGGGAGCAGAGGGCCTGTACACTCAGGCTGGGTCTCCAGACTGCCACACCATTGGGGCAACTGCCACAGCATTATGCTTTTATTCCTGAATCTCTTATACTAAAATATTAGACAAGATGGTGTTGAGATTGCTTCTAACTTGATATTCTATATTTCAGACACCATCCAGCTGGACTTTGAAAATGAAGTGAAGTAGAAGACCAATACTATTTATTATGTTTTCTCTCCTGTTATCCAGATTTCTAGTCTATGATCAAGGCAATTTAAAAAATCAAAAATAACTCACCCAAGTGCCTATGGCAAATCTCTCACCCTACGAGTGCCTTTCAGCATAAATAGTGTTGTTTGACCCATTACTTGAGAGTTAGGGAACTTTGTAAATTTTTCCTTCACATTTTTTCTCTGGATTGTTTACTGCTGCAGAGCTCCTTAGTATAGATTCATTGGATATAATATTTTTATATAACACCATGTCTGGTTATATACCTGGCCCTTGTGTCACTGTATAAGTTATCTGTTGCTGTATAACAAGCCACTTAGAGGCTGAAGAAAACAGTCATTCATTGACCCACAGTTGCTGCAGCTCATCAGTTTCTGTTGGCTGGGGCAATAGTCTTACCTGCAGGCATAACCAGGGTCTCTTCACACCGCTGTTGCCAAGGGGCCTCAGTTCTTCCCAGGGACCTCTCAGTAGGCAGCTCATGTATCCTCACAGCACAGCCAGCTTTCCTCAGGACGAAGAACATCTAACAAAAAGCAAGTAGGAAGCTAGATTACCTGTTATGACTTACTCTGAGAGGTCTTGTGCTGTCATTCCCACATTATGGCACACATTAGAAGTCAGTCACTAAGTCTCAAGGGGCAGCAAATGAAGCTCCATCTTTTAAGGGAATGCCAAAGAATTTGTGAACATATTTTAAAAGAAAAAATTATAGACATTTAAAAATACTCCATAACATGGAATCACAAACCTTTAGAACTGGAAGAAAACTTTAGAGATGGTGTATTACGGCTTGATGGGAAAAATGTAGAAGAAACCTAGAGCACTACTTGGTCTACTGAAAACATGTATCTTAGGGAGAGCCCATGTGTAGTTATCAGACAACCTAGGACTCAGATTGGGACTCTGACATTTCACTGAGCCAGTTTCGTAATCTACAAAATAAGGGATTAATCTTACTTTATAAGGCAATGTAAAAATTAAATACAATCTTTCATGTTAAGTGGCTAGCACAAAATCAGCTCACAGTAATTGCTCAACTAACCTTAGTTTTCTTCCCCATTTACTTGATCAGCTAATAATTAGATATTTGTTTTTCTGGTAGACACTCTCTAGTTAGCATTTTTTTCATTTGGACATTTTGGGAGCAGTTTACCATACCTCTTGTTATAGGATTTATATTGTTCAGTTAGTAGATTTTCATTTCTCTAAATGCTCATAATATATTCTTTAAAGAAGTGACTGCCAAGGCCAGGGATATAGCTCAGCGGCACAGCGCCTGCCTGGCAAGCTCAAAGTCCTGAGTTCAATTCCCAGCAACAAAAAAAGAATTAACTGCCAGTGTGACTGATAAATAAGTGAAAGACTATGACAGGGGAGTGGAAAGTGTTATCACATAATGAACCTGTATGCGTCCCCAACAAGCTCAGTACCCAGAGAAGAATCAAAGAAACGAGAAGACCCAAAAGGCAAGCAACAAGTTTTTACTCTGAACAACCAATGAGAGATAGGAAACCTTTGCCAGCCATGAGTTCTCCTCTTCTACCCAGTGGGGAATGGACAGCCTGGTGAGCAAGGTCTTTGCCTCTCCTTCCCCAGTGGAAGTTTAGGGTTTAACTCTGTTAACGAGAGTGCCAAACAACACTCTGAATCTACCATGTTACTGTCTGACCCTTGAAAGAGCTCAGACAGTTTCATCCAACACCCTCCCCTCTCTTTTCTAAATGGATCATGGCCCAGTACCCTGTTAATCTTGATCGGAAAGTTGCCCCTGTGGACCTAAAATCATAAAATGCCCAGCAAAGAAACCTTCTGAAAAACACAGCAACCAACCCAGAGTCTGTTCACAAAACAGCCCACTGCTGCCACAAGATTAGCAACAGCACTCAGTCCCATGAAGCAGAAGGTTGCTCTGCTGAAGGCTTCATGAGCTGCTGTTGCTGCTAAAGCAGTTGGAATTTCTGCTACTAGCAAGTTATTCTTCTTGCAGGATTCTTTGCTGATATCATCTGACTACACACAGCCAGCTACACAGCCCCTCACCATGACAAAAATCCTTCCCAACCACCCGGCTTAAGCACTCCTCTGCATCCAACCCCATTCCCTGAGTTGTTGTTTATTTTTATTTCATAGCATTTACCACTTTCTGAAATTATCTTGTATATGTATTTATTTACTTGTTCTTTGCCTATCTCTTTTACTAAAGTCTCAGTGAGACAATGTAGCCATTTTCTTTGTTTTATTACCCACAGCATGCAGAAAAGTCCTTGTGTGAGATAATTTGATGAAAGGATAAGTTCATGAATACATAATGGCTAAATGTATTGACTATGTGGAAGTATTATCAATCCTTTTAACTTAATCCCCAAAATAACCTAATAACTAAGCATTGTTATTATTCCAATTCTATAGATGAGGAAACTGAGCCTAAAGAAGTTGCCTCAGACCCAAAGTCATTGTACTAACAAGAAAGAAGATAAAAGTTTAAACCCAAATACCATACTCCATCTATAAAATAATCTCCAAAAAGAGTAACACTCTTCCCAGCCCAGATCTGAACAATTTGAAAAAATAAAACCAAATAACAAAAGTAGACATCAAAATATTATCTTTACATTACTGATAGAGGCCGAGTAGCAAGGTGTAACACTAGTGCCTCCAGGAAAATAGACTTCCTAAAACTGAACCCCAGCTGAGGCAGGCAACAGATGGAGGGGCCCCACCCAGAAGGACTTCCATCAAGCACAATTCATATCTCTAGAACAAGTAGCTCCCAAAAAGAAGAAAGGAGTCATGAAACCAAGCAGACCCCATTATTTTTCCCTGACTTTCCAGTCAAATAACTCCTCCAATGTCCCAAGAAGCAGAGAGGATTAGGGTACAGGGAACCAGACTTTACTCCCTGAGGCCCCTTTCCAAGGAGGAAACACCAGGGATGGGAGAAGTGCACCATCCCGAAGTACAGAGTGCTTTGCATACGGCTGAGTGCACCTCACAAAAGTTCTCAGGTTGGAAGCTTGGTTCCCAACATGGTGGTATTAAGATGTGGTGGAATCCTTAAGAGTGGGAGGGAGTGGAAGGTGGAGAGGTCACTGGGGTGTGCCCTTGAAAGGGATTAAAGCCAGGCTCACAGAGGGAGTTAGTTCCTGTAAGAGTGGGTTGTTATGAAAGAGCAAGACTGGCTCCTCTCTCCACCATCTGAAAAATCCATATTCGTTTTTCAAGATGCAACCGGCATCACCTCCTGTGAATTTGCCTACATTGTCAAGCATAGGATTCAGACTACACTGTTGTGCTACTATAGGACACAAGACCTTCTAGACATGCAAGACCTAGAGACCACTGTTAATACTGATCTTTTTCAACCCCTTGGGCAAAATCAGAGAATTAGCATGGAAGAAAACCTGTGATATATTCAAATTTCCCCCTTTTAGAAAAGCTCTATGACATTTGTCTAGACAATTTTTTTTTTACATAACCCCAAAAGCATAGACAAAGCAGGCTAAAATAGACAAACAGGGTTACCTCCTACTAAAAAGCTTCTGCACAACAAAGAAACAATCATGAGTGAAGAGATGGTGGCAGTGGCAGAATGGAGAAAATATTTGCAAACTATTAATTTGACAAGGGGTTAATATCTAGAGCACATAAGGAACGCCAAACCCCAAGAGCATAAAAAGCAAAAGCAAAAAGAAAATTGAAAAATGAGCAGTAGATCTAAGTAGACATTTCTTAAAAGAAGACATGCAAGTGGCTAACATATACCTGAAAAACTACGCAACAGCACTACTCATCAGGGAAATGCAAATCAAAGCCACAGCAAGCTAGCACCTCACAGCAGTAAGAATGGCTGTTATCAAAAAGACAAAATATCGTAAGTGCTGGTAAGATGGTGAAGCAAAGGGAACCCTTGCATACTGTTGGTGGGACGTAAGTTAGCACAGCCATTAAGAGAAACCGTATGGAATTTCCTCAAAAAGTTAAAAATTACAATTGCAATACAATCCAGCAATCCCATTACTGAGTGTATATCCAGAGGAAAGGAAATTATCTTCACTCCCATGTTCATTGAAGCATTATTCACAATGGTTGAGAAATGGAAATAACCTAAATGTTCATCAGCTAATGAGTGGATAAAGAAAATACGGTACATATACAAAGGGGAGTACTATTCAGCCATTTTTTTAAAAAAAGAATATGACGGTTCCTGTTGTAATCTGATAAAAACTGGAAGTCATTATATTAGATGAAATAAGTCAGGCACAGAAAGACAAACAAAACACAATCTCACTCATGTGTATAATGCCCTCCCCCCCAAAAAAGAGCCATGGAAGTACAGAGTAGAAGCATCATTTCCAAGGAGGGAGGAAGTGGAAGACTGGGGATACGGTGGTCAAAACACACGAAATTTCCTTTAGATGGGAAGAATAAGTTCAATGGTTGTATGGTGCAACGTGGTGGCTACAGCTAATAACTAGATTTATATTCTCGAAAATCACTGTGAGTGGCTTTTAAGTGTTCTCATCAGAAAAAAATAAAGTGTGTGAAGTAATGCATATGTTAATTAGCTCATTTTAGCCATTCCACACTATTTACATACATCAAAACATCATGTTGTACACAAAATGCACACAGTTGTTATTTGTCAATTAAAAAATTGTTTTAAATCCACTTACACCTCCCTTTTTTCCCAAGAGATTTTCCTCTCCCCTCATAACTGATTACCTTACCCCCAAGCGCTTCCCACCCACCACACTAGGCTCTGCACAGCTCGGCCCTGCAGCTGATGTCTGAAGCATACTTACTATACTTCTGCTCTGAATGGCCTTGAAACCGTCTTCAGCATCCTCATAGCTGTCTCAACACTGCCACTGTACCTGGTACCTATTAGGAGCTGGTCACCGAATACACTCTTGATAATTTACATCTTTCGAATGACTTCTAGCATTTGCTATTATGTAACCAATGTTTCCGACTCCTTTAAATAAGGACTACAATGATTTGCATGTATGTATTCATGATGACGGAAGTGCTTGAAAATATTACACAGCACATGTATTTTCTTTAACAGAAATGGGTCTGGATCATAAACATATGTTTGGTATCCCCATGATTGTGATGTATACTTATGCATAATTGCTCTCCCCTAAGAATGCTTAACCACAGTAGGCATAGCTTTAAATTATATTACTTAATGAATGAGGAATCCAACATCCATCAAAATAACATGGCACTGCCTTACTTATGAGATACTGTTCTACTGTGGTAGAAATGATATCAGATATCCACAAAAGGATATGTTTCAGTTTTCACAGAACTCTCTCAAAACAGGAGGCTTCCTTTTACCCCAGTATATCTTATAGTTGGTATTAAATCAATAACCCTTCAGCACATTCACTAGAATCGGAGCAAAAAAGAATAGTACTGTGGAACAATGTGATAGCTTTAATAATTTGGCATTTGAATTCCCTTTATTTCCTAAGTGTTGGGGTGAATCTCGTTATTCACCTTGGGTAAGTTTGCTAGAATTTAATTAGTAAACACTTTTTTTCTAGGATTTTCTACAATATGGATAGTATCTTAAATATATTATTTTAAATAGATTCTACTGTTTCCTGTACTTACTTGGATGTGATGGAGGCAGTATAAAAATTTGCTCTTGGGTGTGGTATAGTTTATATGATTAAACGCTTTATTCATACTCATATGTCAATCTATTAGTGTGCTGTTAATTCAAATGTTACTATGATGTATTTTATCCCCATTAGCACATTCATCACAGGTGGATGTGAAACTTAGACAAAGGTGTATGCTCTCATTAATGATGAACGGCCTATTCATCTTACCAGAATGTAATTAATGTTAGTTACAATCCTTTAATTTTTCACTGTTTGTCACTGTGCATATTTAGCATTTCTCTTGTCCTTTAACAACTGGCTCCTTCCTATCACACAGCTAATTCAAAAAGACATTTTTAACTAAGTCTGGTCTCTATTCTTAAAGTATCCATATATATTTCTTAATGTCTGTGCCAGTTCCCATACTGTAGGAATTCATATTGAATGTACAACTGCAAAACAGTATTAAGGGAAATGTTTGACCTACCTTTTCAGTATATGAGATTAACGGAATTCATTTGCTAATTTAAATTAAAACACCTAAGAGATATTCTTCTATTCTGCACTGCAGCATCAGTTGAATGAAATTGTTCTGGTTACAGAAAAGTAAAAAGGTTATAAGAAAGAAAGAACATTTTTAAATGCATGCTTTGCTATGTACTGCACAGATGCATAAATACATATATATAACATATAATGTCTTCTCCATTAAACTCTGTGAGAAGTGCATTAAATATGATAACTCATTTTAGCCACATTACAGCCCCTTTTAATATTTCAATTTTGCAGCAGAGGAAACAGAAACAGACAGGTTGAGTAACTTGCCCAAAGCCACACAGCTAGTGAGCAGTGAAGGGACAGGGGGCCTAAGCAGCCAGACTCCAGGGTTGTGCAGCGACTTATGCTAACCCTGGATCCCATCTTCAGGTTCTTAATGAATTTCATCACTTCATGAGAGTAGATTAAGTATGCATGGAGTCTAAGCTAAGTTTCAGAACTGACTTACAGTCAAAGATCATTTTTTCATCTGTTTGCTTTAATTTAATAGCGTAAATGTGTTCAGTGATGTATCTATGTCTTACTTGTAAAACAATGAACTTTAATCTTCTTGAGGTCAGGGAAGTCATTTTAAGCGACTTTAACCTCCCTATATCTGGACAAATATTTACACAATGTACTCAATAAATATTTTTTAAAATACAATGGTGCCCTGTTCATGAACTCGACTCTTTCCACAATTCTGATCGCAAACTAAAATGGACAAGAACTGAGTCAAATTTCCCCCGTAAGGTCAACATTGAACCTAACCACTGAATTTGATTTGGTTCTTGTTCAACTTGGTTTGTGACCAGTTCATGGAAATAATCAAGTTCATGAACCAAGGTACCAGTGAAAACAGGTTTTATTTTTTATTTTAAGGTTCAAAGAACAGTGAGAGGAATTTGGGCCCCATACAAATTACAGTTTAAAGGCTCTAGTAGTCAAATATCTTAAAGATTTTCAAATGGAATCTAAGCATTGAGCTGAGTCTCTTTTACTCCAAATGCTCAAGGTGAAGGAGAGATCTCACCAATTAAATCTCTTCCAGATATTCTTCCAAATATTTCCTATTGCATACATGAAGCATGGCTCAAACTTGAACTCACCACCTCACCTACCCTGTCAGCCAAACACCACCTCATAACTATGGCTTCAGGGTGTAAGAAAAATGCCCGGAGGAGAAACTGCTAGGCCAAAAATCCCTGTCCCTGTACCATGTAGAAAGAAGTGGTCTGGATCATTAACTGAAGCCAGCATCTCTCTTCAGTAGAAAAAGCAACCCTGAAGTTATTACTATGTTCTTCTTACTGAGTATCACCTACCATTACAGAATGTTGACATTCTTCCCTTCCTTTGAAACAGCTTCCTACCTCCACCTCTTTACTCAATTTATTTTCAAGTACTTTGCTAATTCTGCTTTTCCTTGAGCATAGAGGAGTAATACACAGTAGTCCCCTACACCAGATGGTGCCTAGCCAAATTGCGGCAAACCCTTTAGAAAGTACCTCAACAAACAAGTAACCTACTATTTTTTTCCTCCCTTCCAATGCAGATTTGGATGTCACTGCTGTACTGCACACATTTGAAATAAAAGGAGATATTTTAGTAAATGTCTTTGTGTTAAAACAAATTATCTCAAACCAAACCCATATTTAACTTGTTGTCTATGTTCCCACATAGCTAGTGCCCTCAAATACAGCAAATTCAAGAGCACTAAAAATACTCTGACACATGAACAGAGAACATCTTGTCTTATAATTACCAATATTTGCCAGTAAAACCATATGACCCACATGTAAGTATCACTGCAGGTCCCCATGAGCTCCTGAGATAATCAAAGACCACCAGAGGAAGTAGCCAACCATCAGCTCCACGATGTCTGCTTTATTGTATGTAAACTGTGCATTTCTTTCTCCTCTCACCTCCAAAGTAAACTTATTATCTGGAAAATGATTCAGAGCAAATCAGTAACATCACATATGCTGTCCTATTTATACTCCACAAGAGACTAGAAAAGTAGATGATATTTTAATCTCTGTTCTTTGTAGAGAGGGGTGGAACCTATTGGTTGTATCACCATTCCGACCTCAGGTCAGAAGCCTGTCGAAGTAAAATCGTGGATGTTCCCCTACTGCCAGAGTCTGTCTCTGAAGTTGTCCCCCTGAATGAATAGAGTGCAAAATGGTGCCCCAGTTCATCTCTGCCAACCTGTCTACCAGCCCCGAGGTACAAGGCCACCTGCTCCTGTTTAACTTGCCCCCACCTGGAAGTTAACTAGATGGATGGCGGCCTCATGAGATGTCAAAAGCAGCAACCATGACCTCTGGACAACAGCTACCTAAAAGGAAACGGTGGCCCTTCCTCTGGTTTCCCGCCATTCCCAGTGTGAGCCATCAGCAGCGGTGATGGTCTGCTGATGTCGCAGCTGGGCAGATTTAGGTGAATCAATTTCTCTGCATGGAGCGTTAAACTAGTGTGTGTGATACACGCCGAACCCTTTCTTCCCCCATCCCAGAAGAGGCTTCCCTGTTGGAACGAGGCTCTGAGCTTTGTACAATCAAAAGCCTTTGATTAAATCGGACCCAGTCCTTCTACTTGCTATGGCAATGCGTGACCTACAGAAAGCAGCAGGGCCACAAAACAGCCCAATCTGTCGCCAGGTGGGCCGACAAAGCAGGGCTAAACACACAGTTGATTTCAAGCTATGTTACATCTCCAAGTTGCAAAGCAAGTGATAAAGGCAGCCAGAAAAGCAAACTGTAGGTGAACATTTCTCACAGACAGAGGCTACTCTGCCTCTGAGAGAGCTGTTGTCCTTCCCACTGAGAGTTTTTAAGCCACTTGGGGACGGTAACCATTTGAACAGAAAATTGTTCCTGTTTCTAAATGATTTTTTTTTTAAAGAAAGAAAAAAAAGATTCCAGGAAAGACGTTACTTTTCTAACATCTAACCCACAATATACACACACGGCCACATGAAAAGACCCACAATGATAAGAATTAACTCCAAAGGAGATTTGTGTACTGTGCCCTTCACCTTCTTCATCCTCACGTCTCGCTCTCAGCTGCCGCGGGACACACAGGCCCCCGCACCGCGCTCCTCCGGAAATCTCAGGAGACTCTTGCTTGCCCCTTTCTTTAGCTGCATTCTGCTAACCAGCTTGCTTGGAGCCAGAATGAGATGTGGGAAATCATTTAGGTCCACTTTAAAGCAGGTCCTTTAAGGAAGCATTTGGCATCATCTAATGATAAGAAGTTGCACGTTCTACAGGAAAAAAAGCATGAGAGGACCCAAGTGACAGTCCCTTGCTTAACACCAAAGCTTTAGAGTTAGCTGGCCTTCCCCACCTCAGGTGACACTTTGGTCACCCATTGCTGTTACTCAAGTGTGCTCCTTGCAGGGAGTTCAGGTCTCCAAGCCTCCCCCAATGTGAAGGGGTTTACCAACAGATCGCTCCGGGCTGGAGGCACCATTCTCCCTGGAATGCCTCATACATGCGATGTCTTCATACTGTCCTTGCTGTTTCAAAGTCCTTAGAAGAGGATACCTTAAAAGGGGGGCCTGCAGGGGGTACCAAAGGCCATTTCCAAGGCTAAGCTCGGCGTATACCTGAGATCTGGCCAAGTGGGCATGGGCAGGGCCGGGCAGGGCCTGGCATGCGAGCAGTGAGAGTGGCTAGGGAGGAGCAGCTGAGCAGAAACTAGGATCAGAAGCGCAGGACATAATAGGGTGGGAAACCACCACCCACCCCACACCTCACTGAAGGCTGGGATAAGGCTTCAGGCCCTCAGGGCCTTGGGAGGTGCCTTCCTGGTGAGCACAAGGTCCTGAGTTTGATCCCCGGTACTACCAAAAAAAAAAAAAAAATTAAGGCTTCAGGCCTTCAAAGGGGCCAGGTGCTTGCACTCCAAAACTCCAGAAACCACCTCTGTCACACAGAGTACCCCACCCCCACCCCAAGGTCAGTGTCAGTCTACCTCCTGACCCTTGTGAGTCCGGTCTTTGCAACTGACCCTCACTTCAGTTTTGTCACTTCTTCTACTCTCTGGGGTTAGAGTTCCAGTTTAACAAACTAAGTTGACATTTGAATATCGATATGTATTCTCGGGAACTATGAAACCAAGGAGTATAACAGAGCGTCATTATTGACACAGGATGTGTCTAAGAGCACATTTAACAGGGAAAATGAATTTCTAACACATTTCCGCATAAGCAGCTGCTTGGTGTCACCAAACAGTGGCTAATTCATTAATATTGTTCAGTGAAAAACCTTTCTTCATTTCATTTCTTAATAAATGTATTTTTCTTTTTCATGAAAATGTAATCCCTCCCAAGTTGGGAGGGCGATTTCGTAACTTCCTAGTGTAGGAAGTACTTTTATTGAAATATTTGCAACAACTAAATTGAGAATTTAAAATATTTTCCTTGTATTTCTTGAAAGCTTTGTGGTTACAAAAGAATGTGTGAAACTATAAAGCATGACACAGAGAATTAAAATAAAGTGGAAGTTAATTTCAATAACACTAGTTCCAATGTATTATTTATTATACAGCAATTAAATGGTTGAAATTAATTTTAAATTTTAAAAATGTACAGTGTTATCATCTGGCTCATAAGGAAAGAAGAAATGTCTGAGATAACATCAGTAGGGAAAAGTTTGTTGCAAAATTCTCAATTCTACTCAACTATTGCTGAGTTTTTCTTATTAAAGGTAAAGATTAGAAAGGTAGATTCTGTAGTAAGAAATGCTTTTTTCTTTCTGTTTTTCTTAGTATTTGTTTGTACCACACAATAAGTACATTCACCATGGGGAATTGGTGCCTATACATATCACATCTTGATCCTGTTCACTTCCCCTTCCCTTCCCCCCATCCTCAGGCCCCCTCAACACACTTCTTCTTTTTCTCCTTTT
>NW_004955449.1:1820788-1841419 GCF_000276665.1 Chinchilla lanigera
GTCTTTTTGAGACAAGGTCTTGCTATACAGTTCAGACTGGCCTTGAGCTCACTTTGTAGCCCAGGCTGGCCTCAAACTCACAATGATCCTCCTGTCTCAGCCTCCCAAGTGCTGGGATTACAGGCGTGTGCTACCACGCCCAGCCTCGAAACACTTCTAAAAATTGAATTTGCTGCAAGCAACACCCTATGACAGATTGTCAAAGTAGTCTAGCACAATTTGAGCAAGAAAGTCTAACCTATTCCGGCACTCTCTCCTCTATGAGACGGCCCGTTACATAGACTTGAACAGTATAAAAAAGAAAAAAAAAAAAAAAACTGAATTTGATGGAGTGCTCTCGTAGCATCTCACTACTCTCTTAGTTCTGCATCTGTGGACCTGGAGATGGTGTTATTTCTACTTTGTGCTTTTCATTCATCTTCAAACCCAAGAGGTGTACACATGTCTGAGGCCTGACCTCAGACATACATTAAGTCTCTTATTTTTAAAAAAGAAGAAGCAATACTTTTCCCAGGTATTGTTAATGTATTTTTGATGTGTAGCAGTAAGTCGTTTCATCATCGCATTTGGACTTGTTTTGTGTTTACCCAAGGTGCAATAGGAGGGAAAAAGTCAGCAAGAGTCACTGCACACGGATCAGATCGCCTGCAGCGGCTGAAGGAAGGGGCATGCAGGAGTTGCAGCCCAGGCTAAAAGACAGCCTCAGTGGAACCTGAACAGGGAATCACTTCCCAAATGCCTCTGCAGCAGTCAGCCTGGCTTCTAGAAATGCTTGTACATAATAATGAGAAAATGTTAAGAGTGATTATTTTCAGTAGCATAGTACAGCCAAGCCCTCAAAAATGGGAAGTTTTCATTGGTAAGGCATTTCATTTAAACATTGAAATGTGGTGTAATGTGAAGTATGAAATAAGTTTTGAAAGGAAGCTGATGATTAAGAAGAAATGCAGTGGGCATTTAATAAGTGGAGGAACCGCAAGATAATTAACTGGCATGCATAAAGATTCATGCTTTATACCAAAATTTTAATTTTGCACATAAATGTGCCTGATGTAGGCAGCATTTAATCACCTAGCTGACAGGAGTAACTACTTTCATTTAACCTTGACTGAAGATCATGAATTCTAACAGGTTTAATTGGATACATCATTTAACAGAATGAACAGAGCAAATTTTTCTCAATTCATAGGTTCTGATTGACATGCACCAGCAATAAGGCGTTGCACAATTACAGCTGCTCTGCATTCCTGCCCTGGGCAGCAATTGCCATAGTGATGTGACACTACCGGATCGCTGTGGCACAGGAACTATACTGAATCTCCCCTTGTTTTGAAAAGGGCAATGCTTTAAAAAAAGAGAGAGAGAGAAAGAAAAGAAAAAGAAGGACAGAAAGAAGGAGAAAAGGAGAAAACGGCTGGAAAAGACAGGAGCTCGGACACTTAATTCTTTTTTTCATATTAATCACATTGATATGCATGTCCCATAAGGGAAGAGGTAGTCTTGTTATCAGCCACATGGAAAATGGGGAAATAATGACGTTATCTTTTATCTGTTTAGCACATTTCTTTTCAGAGCATAGGAACAGACTATAGTCAAAAACAAAAAAAGAAAGAAAGAAAGAAAGAAAGACAGAAAGAAAGAAAGAAAGAAAGAAAGAGAGAAAGAAAGAAAAGAAAGAAAGAAAGAAAAAAGAAAGAAAGAAAAGGTTCAGGGAGGAGAACCTAAAAGAAAACCAAGGAAATTCAGGGTGGTGTGAGCTCTGAGGTCACCACCCACCCACGGAGAGCTGTGGCCTATACCAGAGAGTTGGGGTCTCTGAACACCAGAGTCCCACAGGCAGCAGAGAGACACAGCCCGGGCTGGAGGGGGAAGAGCAGACAGGACCGGGCATTCTTCTCTTTCCCACTCCTCCTTTGCTTCATGTACAAAAACCCAGATGAAGCCAGAGGGAGAAAATCAGAGAAAGTTTCCCAAATAAAATGATATACCCTTTCCTTCTCATAAAATGAACAACAGCAAACCTTAGGAAATTGCTCATGGGGTTCAATCTTATATTCCACCACCAACCTCAAACACTTCATCTTTGTGAATGTTCTGGAGAGAACCAGAAGATCTGTACCTCTAGAAACCTTGGGCAGGTCCTCTTTGGTTCAAATATGGAGGTAATAAATTAAAAGCGCTAACTTTAAAAGAACTTTTTCTACCAAAGAAACGTTGCAGGTCTCCTTCCGAGTGCTTCCTCGCCTTCCACTCCTTCTCCTTGTTGAGCAGGCCTAGTCCATCGTCAGCAGAGCCCCTCCACTCTTGCGGGCTCCGGGGTGCATGCTCTATCCCTTCCCCACCCCAGGCTGCCCCTGGTAAACACCAACTTGCTCTCTGGTCACCCTTACACAGGCCACCTCCTCCTCATGTCATCCTCCTAATTCCACCCAAACTGGGGACTCCATGAGGACAGGGTTATTTCCGTATCCACAGTTGCCGGGGTGCTGCCCAGTGGTTGGGGCCGGGGAGGACAGGCTCTTAGAATTACCAATAGAGACCACTGCTTTTCCTCTCCTATCTTTTCCTTCCTCTCACCGCATCTTTCTGCCTCTCTTGCTTGCTTTTTTCTCCCTTCCTTTCTCTTTGCTCAGCCTTGCAAATACGCTTTCGTTGAGGAGAAGTTCAGTAGTATGAGCTCCTCCCGGGCTGGGACCTCTGAGATGGAGAAGACAAGGCCCCTCCTCCTGCAGCAGTGCGCGGGCTCCTCGGGGAAACGAGGAAAACTATGTTATTATAATGTGCCATGATGAGCAACAGGCTGTGCCGCCTGAGCGCAGGGCGGAGGTGTGACTGCTTTTGCCCGGGGCTGGGAGAAGCTTTTGCGAAGGAGGTGACATGTTTGAATGAGGAGTCAGTTTGGAAGCCTGAAAGGTTAAGCAGAGAAAACAGCATTTACAAGATTCTAGAGTGTGAAATAGCATGGCTTATTTTAGGGATGGAAAGTCTTCTGCGAAGGAGCGGGGAGGGTAGACTGTGAGGGAAGCTGGAAAGGTAGACAGAGGTAGACTGCAGAGGCTCCTGTGTGCTCGGCCAAGGGGTCTGCACTCATCCCAGAGATGGGGAGCGTGGACAGGTGGTGGGTAGCCGACAGCCTGGGTGGTAGAACTGTAATCAGCCATGGGTATGAGGCACAGGACAGCTGAGAGTGCGCAGCTCCAGCTGCCCTGGTTTCAGTTCCTCCTACTCCTTGTCCTCTCTTCCCTTCCTTCCTTCCTCCCTCACTCCCTTCCTTGCTTTCTTTCTTCCTTCCTTTCCTCCTTCCCTCCTTCCTTTCCTTTCTCTTCTTTTCAGTTCCTACCTTTTTTCTTTCCCTCCAAAATGAACTCAAGTAAAACTCTTGCAAAGAATTGAGCCCCTGTGAGTTCTTAGAATTTGCTAATGATCACAAAGGTCTCAGATTGTGCTGTGCTTCCTGCACAGGTACGGGGGACAGGGCAGGATGGGGTGGCTCAGGCAGCTAAGACTGAGGTTAGAGATGAGGAAGGCAGCTTCATGGACATCGTGGACCTGTTCTTCAGAGCTGTGCGGCCATGGGGACTGCTGTGGGGACCCGTGGATCCCTGGGCTGAAGTCAGAGTCCCTCTATGTGCAGCACCTGCCCTTGGTGCTCTTCCTTCCTCCGACCCCAAACTGTAAGCACTCTGCACGATTGGCCACCTTAGTCACAGAAGCAGGGCATCACCCTCAGCTTCTGACCAGGAGCCAGCAAGTCTTGCAGCCCCTCCCGGAGTTACCATCTGCTGGGCACCCACTGGAACACCTGCCGGGAGGACTGAGGACAGAACTCCCCTCAGGTTCACCAACACAGGGCGAGTTTCACAAAACGCCTGAGTCCCTGCACCATCCCCACCCACCTGCAGAACAAACCATCTGGGCTTCTTAGTACTACCTCAGTTGGTTATAAATTCCATTCTTTTATTTACCCTCATCTGCATATTGAGCCACCTCCGTCACTAAATTGTAAGTGCATGAGGTCAAGGGCCGGACCTCACTCATCTCTGCACAGCCCTTCCCCTTCTGGTGCATAGCACAGTGTCTAACCTCACATTTGGTAGTTCTTGTGGGGGTTGAATTGTGTCCTGGCAAGATTCTATGCTGTGACATCAACCCCTGTATCTCCAAACACCTCTGCATCTGGAGGTAGGGTTTAAGCAGACCTCTGCATTTGAGCAGAGGTTAAGATGAGGTTACTAGAGTGGATACTAACCCTATATGACTGGTCTCCTTAAGAAAGGGGGAAGTTTGAAAATAGACTTGCAGACAGAGAGAAGTGTGTGAGAAGAAGGCAGAGACGGGTGATGTTTCACCAACCGAGAAACAGCAAAGATCACCAGCAACTTTCAGAAACTAGGAGAAAGAGAGGAAGTGTATTGTCTCTCACAGCCCTCAGAAGGTACCAAGTCTGCAGACACCTTGATGTTGGGCTTACAGCTCCAGAACTGAGACAACAGATTTCTGCTACATGAGCCACTTAGTTCCTGGAACTATGTTACAGCTGCCCTAGTGAACTACTGCAATAGCAATTTGTCTAATAGATTTTTTAATCAGAAATGTTCTTGGAGAAAAATTGGCCTTGCCAGCTGTGGTACCACCATTGCAATCTGACAACATGGTAGATTCTCTCTGCAGTATCTGATCTCTCCTCTCAATCCAGTTTATGGTCTAGATTAGCTATATGGGGTGCAAACATAAGCCAGCTGATTGTGAAGGAAAACAAAGATGTAGAGAATCCAGAGGGTTGGAGAAGCTTGGCTTAACTAGCTGGAGGAAGTTTAGGTCATGATGAGATCAGGGCCAGTCTAAGAAATATTTCCAAAAGCCCAATAAATACAAGGGTTGTTCCCTAACTTTCTGCAAATTGTTCTTTCCCATTCTATCAGGCACTTGGCCTCAGTTTCCCTCGCTATAAGGCAGACTGATGCTCGCTCAGTAACCCCAAAGGGACTTTGAGATCCTCACATAAGTTATGTATCTAATTATTTCCAATGTTAATGTTTCTCCATAAATATATCATAAGCAAAATTTTACATTTCTGTATCTGCCAACGCAGTCCCAGTATAATTGGGCGAGCATAAACAGTTTCCTTTCTTCACGGAAGTTCTTTATGAACATTAAATGAGCAGATGATTTGTTGAAAGAGAACAGCAAATCAGAAACACACACACAGAGCAGGGAAAATCTCCTTTTGCTGCTTAAACAATGATACTTCTTAAGTGTTGCTGTTCTCTTCCAACTCTCCCCTTTCTCACTTTCTCCCTCCCTCAAAGAAATAGTCAAGTCTTGAGCACACGCCCTCCACAGCCTTCATTTCCTACCCATTCCTTCCACTTATCCTCGCGCCTTCTGTCATTGCAGCCAACTCTGTGAGGCCCCCAATCTCCTCCGCTGCCTTTCTCCATTACATCCACAGCTGGAGGTTCTGTCCCGGCTGGCGCTGTCCCAGCTCCCCAGCCTCGGCTCCCTCCCCCTGAGCTGTTGATTCTTCACAGCTCTTCAAATCTCATCTTAAAAGCTTCCCCTAGGTTTTATCTTGCTGTCAGCTCTCAATGCAAAATGTTTTGGGACACTTTGTATTAAGTGTGTTATTGGCACTAATGGTTCCCACAAATCAATTGTATTGAATCTTCATGACTTCAGGTAATTTGTCTGGGAAAATGACATTCTCCATTTTCCCCTAGGATTTTGAATTTGTCTGTATGTTCTTTTTCTTTCCCCCCTTGGTGCTGTTTTGAACAAACAACAAAAATTACATAAACTGTCGAATATCCTTTTCTTCCATTTTCCCTTACTGAACCTTCTTATTGTGTGAATTGGCACGGTCTCCCAAAGCAGTTGTGTTTACTTGTGGACCCACTGTATAATTTAACTTTCTGCAATATAAAATAAGTCCACAGTGATATTTTTACTTGTTCTGACAAAATGTCCAAAGTTGTCTCTCACTGTTTTTATTTAAAGGAACTAGACACAAACCTGGCTGCTTGCACCGCCGGCCTCTGGGAGGGCTACAGCTGAGAAAATCCGCTGTCAGGAAGAAGTGAATAGAACTAACAAGACTATTGAGCTGGCCAACAGATTAGCGAAAGGTCTGGAGGTGAGGTCCTACAGGGCAGACTAATGAAGCAGGCTGCAGAAAGCACTTCTTTGTTAGACACTACTGATCTGGCAATAACAGCAGCACTTAGCAAAGAGCCTGATGAGCTGAAAAAATTATGTCATTATCATTCATTTTTTTCATAATAGAAACATGTTTTTGACCTTTACATTTTCTTACATTTTACCATGCTGCGGCCTGTATTAACTGTAAGATTACCTAGTGGCGAGCATATTCAGGAAGCCCTCCAGGAAAGGGAACAGTTGCTCTTGCCCGAGTATTGACAAATAAAGTTGATGCAATTAAAGAAAAAAAGCGAGGAGTTTATTTGGAACAATTAGACAATGCTAATGATAGAGCCGTAGGTTGGTTTAGCACGAAGCGCGATGCAATTTGTCCGACTTAGTTAAGGAATATGATAATGCCCTAATTATCTGTCTAAGATGTGCCCTGGATATTACAGAGGAGACAAAGAATAAAGAGTGGCAAACCATGAATTATCCGAAATAATCCATATTGTTAAAGGTTGGCTCCTGAGAAAGTCTGGTCACTGGCAGCTTTCTCATTTGCCATTCATCTATTGTTAATTTAATCTTTTGTATATATTCAAATTTTTTTTCCCTGGGTTAACATTTGTTGGGAGAATGTCTCTTCTTGTTCCCCGCCATTGCAGGAGGCATGTTTTTGTGTAACCAGCCGCTTGCCATGCCTTTCTTTTATTTTGGTAACTGGACTTGCAGTGGGCCAAGAAAGCATCAACCCACTGCTAATTAAACAGATTAATCCAACTGGACATTGTTAAAATATAAATTGATGACTGCTTGTTTAGTGCCATTTGAAGCAAAAACTGAAAGGATTTATTGGCTGAGAAGAACAAGTCTCAACGTCTCAGATAAAAGCCAGAAAATCTAATGAATTTAAATGTATCCCACCAGGGCAGCCATATTTCTTCTCACTGTGAGACACTGGTGTCTCTCAAATTAATGGAAGTAAATTGCTATCTTAATCTGAGAAATCTATCACTGTTTTATCAAATCAGTTTGCCAGCTCCCAAGTAGATCAGGGGAAATAGAAGAGGAGTACCAATGGATTTCATCCAAAAGAAAAGTGCTAACCCAAGACTCCAACAGATTGTGGGTGCCTGTGCTTTCCTTTCTAGCTTTCATTCCATGTGATAGAGTTCTTGATAGGGGGAGATATATATAGATATATAGTTATAGGTATAGATATAGATAATATAAATAGAGATATATAGATATAGATAGATACAGATATATGAACAGTTCTAGGTAATTATCACTCTAAGCTCAGAGAGTATTGCATGGAATCTCCTCCAACATTTTCCATGTTCCCTGCACTCCTCTTTTTGACAGGACCAATACGTGGCCTTTAGAGAACATTTTACCATCACCGAGAACACTTGCACCTTCCTCAACAGCTTTGACCTTCAAAGTCCAGCCTCACACACAGCCAGTGAAGTTTCAGCGATTGTAACTAGCCCCCACCAAGCAAACTCTACCGCCCTGTCTTAGTTGCTTTTCTCTCCTTGCTGATACAAAATACCTGACACCCAAAATTAAGGAAGGAAAGGTTTATTTAGCTCACAGTTTGTGGAGGTCTCAGTCCATACTTGGCTGGTTCCAAGGCAGAGTGGCACATGGCACAGGGCAACAGTTCAGGGAGGCAGAAGACAGCAAAAGCAACAAGAGCAAAAGGGGAGGAGTAGCTGCAAGCAGCCTCTTTCCTTCCCTTACATTATAGGCAAGCTACCCGCCCCAGGGCAGGTGTAATACTCACATCCATAATCCCAACACTGGACCATGGATCAGTCGTAAACTCTAGAAGCTTACCCCTTGACTGCCTGAGGCTTTGGGGGGACATCCAGACACAAGCCATAACACACACCATGCAGGAGGTGCTCAATGGGTCTACTTCACAGCTCTGTGAAACCTGTGCCATTTATTCGGAGGCATTTCCCAGCAAAGGAAGGCATCAGAGATTGTAGCAGTGGCGCAGAAAGGTGTGCACTTCTGTCCTTACTTCACCTCCTTGATGACCAGACCCAGCCACGGAAGTGTCGCAGAAATGCTGCCATCTCTGCATCTCCAGCATGTTGGGTAGTTAAGGCTTCTTTCCTGAAACCATGTTGTGTACTTGTATTTTAAAATGGTTTGGTATCGAACTCAACAAATATTACCATTTTAAGGATGGAAATTGCTTAAACATGTTTCTTTTGCCTCTCTTATACATCCTTTCAATTTTTTTTAGTCTTCCTCCTTTTCTTCGATATTCTGTCCTTTCTGATTCATTGTTTATTATCATTGCTGCTGCTGTTGTACTGGGGATCAAACCCAGGGGTGCTCTACCCATGAGCTACAACCAGACTTTTAAAAAATTTTATTTTGAAGCTAGTTCTTGCTAAGTTTCCCAAGTGAGATCTGATCCTCCTGCCTCAGCTTCCCGAGGAGCTGGGATTACAAGTGTAGCCCTGATTTATTTTACAATCTTCCTTTCTGTTTCTCTCATCTTTCCTTCTTCCTCATTCTCATTGCTTTTATTTTTACAGATTTTTTCGCTGTATTTTTCTAGCTGAAGAACAAATCTAATTATTGCTGATTTTTTAAAAAGATACCCCTTTTGAAGTAGACTATTAAGTTTTTGCCTCTCTTCCTTTGTAAGATATAAAATGGTTTATTACAGCAAGTTCTTTGTTTACAGTTTGAAATTTATGTTTGAATAATCAAGGTCTTCATTTGTAAGTTCTGAGCATGTCTCTCTCTTTGGTTCTGTACTAATAGCCACTTCATTATCATTTGAAACAATTCTTTGCTATCACTCATTATGAAATGTTGTTCTAAGAATTGTTTTCTCCAAGACCATTTCATTACCATGATAAAATTCATTTAATTTGCATGTTTTTAAAATTAGTACACATTAAAATAATGAAATGCAGAAATTTTATTGAGACTTGTTGCTTGCAAATCTACTGTTATCTTTCTGAAGGGAAATTTTAGACCATGTATAAAAAATATTAAGAGTCTCCATGCTCTTTGATCCAGGAACCCCATTAGAAATAAAAATAAGACAGAGATTCACTGCTAGGTTGTTTGCTATAGGACTGTTTATCAGAGCTATAAATTAAAAATGACTTCATATCCTAAAACTGGATATAGGCTTTAAAAAGTTACGGGTCATCCATACTATAGACTATCATATGTCCATTAAAAATGATGTCATAGAATGATTTTTATCATACGATAAAGCGTTCTTAATATATTTCAAAGTACACAAAACAGGTTACAAAATGAGATATAGGTTGAGATCTTAGTTTGGCAAATATTGCTTTTCAGAACTAAATCTACTCCCATTATCTGTTCTGCCTTCGTGGACTGGACCCTTAAGCATTTTCTCCTGGCAGAGAGCACAGCATGAAGCTCGTCAGTAGAGGGTAAAGTCCCCATGCTTCCCTTTGCATTCTTCTGCTCCTCCTACACTACTTCCAGCCACATTCCCAGAGCAGCTGTCTCTCCACAGCCACTCAGCCAGCGGTTACCCTGCAGGAGCCCTCCCCAGAGGGACACCCTTCACCTCTTGCTTCCACCTGTGCCTCAGTGAGCTGACCCTTAGTGACCCCAATGCTTCAGCGCACCCACTCTGTAGAAATACGTTCCCCACTTCAGCGACTCAGGCTCGGCCCTGGCTCAGGCAACCCAGAGACAGCCCCATTCAGGGGAGCTGTGAACATCTGCCCCAGCATGGACCAACCCTATCCTGGGGAGGGGTCTGTCAAAGTTGCTCCTGCCTCGGATGTTCTTCCTTGCCATTGGGCATTCTTTAGCATTTTCTCTTACCCTTCTTAGTTACACCCATGTTGTAGTTCACGGTACCTTATAGTACATTTTCCCTGTTCAAATTACTGTGTGGTTTCTGTATCCTGGTTAGACCCCGACTAATAAACATGTTTATATATAGGAAGAGAGAAAAAAAAAGGACTGAGACGAAAAGCCAAAGAGTTACAGCGGTTAACTCTGGGTGGTATGATTATAGGTTGTTTTTTATTTTGGTCTTTGTAATTTACAAT
Source organism: Chinchilla lanigera (assembly GCF_000276665.1). Classification (NCBI taxonomy): domain Eukaryota; kingdom Metazoa; phylum Chordata; class Mammalia; order Rodentia; family Chinchillidae; genus Chinchilla; species Chinchilla lanigera. Next base: position 1,831,003 of record NW_004955449.1, read on the forward strand.
ATTTTCCAAAGTATTTTGTGAGAAGGACTTATTTCATTTATTTATATATCTTTGTTTCTGTTTCTAAGATTCATTGTTATGCTAGCCAGAGTTAAGCCTTGATAATTTATGCTCTTGCTACCAAAGTCAGATTCCAAACTAAAATGGTCATACTGTATTAGGGTAGTTTTTCAGTCAGCAAATTAAACAGAGTTTGCCTGATATCAGGTGAGTCTACACAAAACCCTATAATTTCTGCCCCAAACTGACCTGTATATAGGAACCATTCACCCCCAGCTCCCAAATCGTGGGAATCCACCACAGTTCTGGTTTTAATGTCACACTTTTGGTGCAGAGGTGTGAAGAACTGTTTTTAGAAGTAGTAAAATAATATTTTAAAATATAGTAGCAATTTTGTAAATATTGTAGCAAAAACAGACCAGGCAATTTTATTGCATCCTTCCACTATTTAGGGACATGTGTCTTTAGAAATAGCAACGTGATTTACTGGCGCTGCAAGGGCACACAGCCCTGGCTGTAGCACCTCTCCCAGGTATCCCATCAAACAAGGTCACAAAAGGATTTTGTAGATGTAAGTAAGATCCTGTGGTGGATTGACAACCGGTGGTCAACTTGTAACACCCAGCTGAATTGAACCAGTGTGGTGCTGGGTGTGGGAGGCCCACCTGAGGGTTGTTGCCAGCAGCATAAGAGGCAGAACCGGAGACAAAGAAGAGAGGCTGTTGGGAGATGGTAGAAGCTGTTGGGTGCTGTTAGAAGCTATAAGGAGCTGTTGGTTCTCCTGGAGGAGTTTGTCATGATGGCTTTCCTGGTGAACTTTCAGCTGTTATCATCAGAGGAGCTCAGGACCTCATTGTTGCTGGGAATGGCTTTGGTTCACTTTGTGGGAGCTTAGGTCTTCACTTTGAGCCTTGCTTCCTGGCTCCAGTTCAAATCCCTCAGCCTGCTAGCACAGATCCTTCATCCTGCTGGAACAGAATTTCTAGATTCCACCCCTGACCTTTGGGCCTTCCCAGCACAGATCCATGAAAGAGGCTTGCATGAGACATTGTCATGGGCTCTAGGCCTCCAGTTGGAGTTGTGAGAGGCATTGTTATAAGCTCTAGGTTGTCAGCTGGACTCATGCAGGACATTGCCGTGGGATCCAGGCCCTCAGCTGGATTTTTTGGTCTTTAGTGTGTGGACAGATTTCCTGCTCTTTTTTTGTACATGATTCACTGGGTGACTATTATAAATAACCTTATATAATGTGTCCTGTATTATATTGTTCCCTTTGCAAAACCCCAAACTATGGCAGATCCCAAACCAGCTGTCCTTAAAATGGGACTTAACCAAACAAACCCTTTAAGAGGCAGGATTCTGGCTGGCTACTGCAGAGAACATAAAGCCAAGAGATTAGGTTCAGCACAGAAGAGATTCAACCTGGAAAATTTCTCCACTGCAACATAGGCGCAGTCTCGGGATGAGAACAGCGCCCCCACAGGCTAGCAGTGGAAAGGAAACAGGAGTCCCACTTTACAGCTTCAAGGAAGGGAGTTCTGCCCTGGAAGAGCCTGAGAAGCGCAGAGCCTCCAGCAGCAAACACTGGCTCTGGTTGGCCCTCTTGTATTTTAAGGATTCAGTGACATGGATTAAAAGGCTCTTAGAGGGGCTACATATTCCTGGGATTCGTGACCCCAAGTAACACACATCCTTGCAGTGTCCTGCTGAGCGACCCTCCTGTACTCCTGGTACACACAGCATCCTGGATTAGGGATTACTGCATGTACTGGACTGGTGTGTGTGTGTGTGTGTGTGCGCACGCATGCACACAGTACTAGGACTGAGCCCAGGGCCTTCATACTGAGCTACAGCCGCCACACACATGCCCTGTTTTTTTGTTTTGGTGTGTTTTGTTTTTTTTGTTTTTTTTTTTTTTTTGCTATTGGAGATTGAACCTATAGCCTTCACACTGAGCTATATCCCAGTCCCTTTTTTTTTTTTTTTTGCTTTGTTTGTTTGTTCATTTTTTGAGACAAGGTCTCACTAAATCACTAAATTTCCCAAATTGGGCTCTAATATGAACTCCTCCTGCTTTAGCCTCCCAGAGTGCAGGGATTACAAGTGTGCACCACCAAGCCTGACTTGAATTACCCTTTTTTATTCATGTTCCTGAAGGACTTGATTACAAAGAATGGCTTCATAGAGGACAAAGATGGGAAATACACCCATTCACATATGTGGATTATAATTTTGAAATAGAAGCTGGGTGAAGTGGCACACGCTGTAGTCCCAGCTAGTTGGGAGACTGAGGCAGGAGGAGGGCGAGTATGATGCCTGGGCAACGGAGGGAGAATTCTGGCAGGGTTCTCAAAGTAAAAGAGCTGAAGATATACTTCAGTGGTTGAATGCTGCTGGGTTTCATCTTGAGTACAGCGAAGGAAGAAATAAAGGGATGGAGGGAGGGTAGGAGGAGGAAAGAAAGAAAAGTCTCTTATTCAGGTCTCTGTGCTCTAATCCTCTTGCTATTTTACCTCTTCCCAGCTCTGACCCTTCTCATAGTCCTGCTCACCCTTGTCTTCCTAATATAATCTCTTTAATTTGATTACCTTTTCCTCCTATTTGTGTGTGTGTGTGAAGTTATTGTTTTTTCCACCTCTCCCTCTTATCTTTGTTCAGTTGCACAAAGGAAAGAAACAAAAGGTACACATTTTATCAGAAACTTTAAGTGACTTTGCCTGTCAGCTGTCACACCCTCCATGAGAATTTAAAATCTGGTTCCAGATCACTTTAAATGATTTCTACCAGTTATCGGAAAAGGGGGCGCTAAGGTCTTCCTGGAGGATAATGACTTTGGGGAGTCCTGAGAAGCCTGTCACTTTGACTTTAGGCAATGCCAGCAGAGTGAGGGCGTTGGTCCCTTGGCACAGAGTTGCCAGGGGTCCTTTCACCTGGGGCAGCAGGGCTTTCTCTACCTTTAGCCCGTTTTGCTGTAAGCATTAATCCTCGTCCACTAACTCTGAGTGCGCTCGTTGCCCGTGACCACATCAAGAGAAGCAAAACAACACTTCATTTGCCTTTGCGTAGTCGACCAGGAATTGAACCAGAGGAGCCGTGAAATCACAGTGAAGCCAGGTGAGAGGCTGGAGCGGCAGGGTGGCCATGCATGTTTCCTCTGCTGACAAGACTGACATTAGACATCTGAAAACTCTTTATTGCTATTTCAGTCTGCACTCACCAAGAAGAAAATGATTTTGAAATCGACTTGAAAGTTCAGTGAGGAGATGAGTGCCTCCCCTGGTCTGCTCTGCTCTGTTCTGCGCTGGGCAGTTTCTTTGGGAGCACTTTCCCTGTGGAGAGCGTGGGGACCCGGGTCCGAGTGGAGACCAAGCCGTGTGACATCTGCTTGCTGAGAGCTGCGGGTGGAATCCAGCACCCCAAAGAGAGAGTGCCTAAGTCCTGCCCATCGGGACAGCAGCATGTGCTCAGCAGGGCTTTGCAGGTTAACTCGATGAACTCACAGGGGAGTCGTGCTGGTCAGAAGGGCGATTCGGACACACGGACACACGGACCCGAGCCGAGGCACGGGCACGAAAGGATTGGAGGCTGTGTTGCATGAGCCAAGGAACTGCTGGACTCTGGGAAGGAGGCCCTGGGCCTTCAGAGCGAGCACATCCCTGCCCACAGCCGGGTTCAGACCTCGGACCTCCAGAAGTGTCCGCTACACATTTCGGTTCCTCCAGCTACCCAGCGGGTGGCACTTGGTCACAGCACTGTGCTTCTTGGGAAACTGACACAAAGAGGATAATGATTCTCCCTTCATGGCTTTTAGTGGAGTGTCCTTGGCAAGCAGTAGCTCCTAGTGGCCCTGCAACCTGCTTCGGATGACAGCCGCTGTGAAATGGCAAAATTCCACAGCCAAGCAAAGCTGCCTGAGACTGTGTGATTCAGAAGTAACCCGCACTGACACCAGCCCAGTCCAGAAACAAGGGTCCTCGCCACCATTATTCGACCGTGGTGACTGAGCCAAAGAGCAGCTGCCTCACCTTTACATCGGGGTGTGCCTCCTGCTGGAAAAGGCCGGGAACAGCTAGCTATACCACAAGGGTATTCAGGTGCAGAGTAACTAGTGATTGTGTAGGCATCCAGTTTTTGTTGTTTTTCTTTTGTAAGCGATTAAAGTTGCTACAAAATATAAGCAAGTTATGCCCCGTTTTAGCTACAGAGATCCTGCCCTTAGATTTTATGATGCTGCAGTTTCTGTATTTCAGAAGGAAGTGCGGCCTTTGCGGGGACAAGCAGAAGTGTAGCTTTCCTCTTCATTGCTAATCTCACATTTGGAAGATAGACTCAAATCTGCGATACGGTTATTCTGCCAGGAACTTCAGTGGAATTTTCTCCTAATGCAGACTTCCAAAAGAAGGGGCAGGTGGACCCAAGACGGAAGGGGTGCTATGCTTGTGTTGAGATCTCAGCTTTTCTTCCCCTGGTGCCTGAATTCATTTTGCCTCATCTCAAGTTTCCGACGGAACCGTAAATGAATGAAGTAATCTCAAGGGTGCCTTTATCAAAGTGCCAGTGAGTCTCCATAGAGACAAAGGATAAAACTCCTAATGAGAGGAGAGTAGAAAGAGGTGCAATGGCGAACACTTGTAATCCCAGTACTCGGAAGGCTGAGGCAGGAGGATCACACATTCAGGGCCCGATTAGGTTACATGGTGAGACTCTGTCTCAAAAGAAAAAAAAGAGAAAAAGAGAAGAATAGGACTCAGATATATAATAATTTCTAATAGTTGGTTCAAGAAAGAAGTTAATCTTTTAAAATGTTGAGCACCTTCTTACTAATCTCAGTTTCTTCTGGGTTTTCCTTCCTTAAACATTCTCAAGAACTAGTCATGCCCCTGCCCTAGGAACCTCTCTAAGGAGCTGTGGTATCATTTTTGTGTCCCCAGTCCTCACTAAGAGTTGTCTGTGGCTCAAGAACAAAGGCAGCAAAGGTGAGTACAAGTTAGAGGCCTCCTTTCCCACGTAGCAGAAGCACATGGGTCTGGAAATGGTTCTGGGGTCTTCTCTCCAGCTGACAGCCATCACATTGTGTTTTCAAAGGGATTTCTGGCTAGAATATCTATTTGTTAAAAATAATAATAATAATCTGTGGGAAATGGAAATAACTTTGCAAAATGGAAGGGATAAGACATCCTAATGTGAACCTCTTGACACAAACCATACCTGGAAATGTTTGATTGGCAAGTTTTGTTCCCAACTGGATGTGGTTGATTGAAGATTTATCCTGGCACCCTTGGCTATTCTCACCTATGTATTATTTTACTTTGTCCTTTGAGTATTTATGAATTTATAAAGACCCCTGGAGACGCAGGCAGCGGGTACTAATATGTATGTAAAACCAGGACAATAAATCACTGTGTACTTCCATGCTTTATGATTCCTTGGGCCACATTGAAGTCATTAATGCTTCTTTAAAAGAGGGCCATTTACTTGTATCTCGTAAGTAGGATCGGGCCGATAAACTGGTACAAAGCATCATATTCAGGACACACATATAAGTCCACTCAAGGATAATGCCCTGCACATAACTCATGCAGTTAGTTCCAATCAATGCCCCTCCTGTGAACACACAGTGCTAATAGGTCTACTGTGCCCTTTAAATTTCCACCCACATTTTGATGCGTACATTCCCCAGAAAGCACATATTACTAATCAGAGTAGCCTCTTTTCTGCTTCTGTTGTTTGTACCCAGAACCATCTGGAACACAAAACAAGAGGAATAAAACTCCAAGGTCAAATGACACCTAGTTTGTCATTTAAGATTGAGAGAAAAAAACAAGGCAACATAAAACTTCATTACTTCTCGGATTCTGCTCCAGGTTCAACTTTACGGCTGCCTGTTGCTAAAATGTCATGTGAAATTAGCTGTCAGGCATTTGAAGGTGAAAAACTGATTTTACAGCTCATTGAAGTTCTAAAGGATGCCTGCATTAAATTAAGATAGTTCTTTACATAAGGTTTAAAAATATTTATAATGCTCCCAGGCTATCAACAGGTAAAGTTAACCAAATAACTGGAAAACTGCCCCAAGATAATAATGGGCTCTAGATGTTGTCTTCACTTATATGCACATTCAAAAAGATTCTTAGCTGAGGCTGGTGGTACATGCCTGTGATCCTCGGACTCGGCATGCTGAGGCAGGGGGATGGAGAGTTTGAGGCCAGCATGCTCAGACCAGCCTAAGCTACATTGTGAGACTCTGCCAAAAAAAGAAAAGAATTTTTTTTTTAATTCTTGCGCTTAAAAGAAGTGATAGGGTGGAAGGAAAAATTGCAGAGATAAGGAAGAGTAGTATTTTTAAAACACAGCAAGTGTTCAATTAAAGCTGATTTAAAATGCACCATCAAATGGATTTAATCACAGGGAAGAGATTACCAGCTAGGAATTGAGGCTGTGCAATCTAGAAGACAGAAAGTGGATGTGGGAGTCGGATGACTTTTCAAGACACCTGGACATCTCTCTCTCCCCAGGCAGCTTCCTGCACACATGCTTTGGGCCTTTGTCATCCTCTGATGGTCTTGAAGAACATTCCCCACATGCCTCTTAGCTTTGACATTGGAGAATTTTCAAACACTAGTGTAAATGAAAATATGAGTAAGGGAGTTTGCCGCAACTTTCTCTACAATGTAAGGGGGAGATGTAAGTGCTATGGTTTTAGAAAAGTTTGAGACAAGTCCTACTAAGGGCAAGGGAAATGATAATATCTAGAAATAGAGATCCACAATCTGCGATCTTAATTCCTTTGTTCTACATGTATTCCTGAATTCAAAAATGTTAGGGATTCAGTATCCATTTCATAGATTATATAATATTCCCATCAGAGTCTGGGCAGCACTCCACAATCTAATGTTCACAGTTCTGCAGCTCAGTATATGCATTTATACTAAATGGGTTAAATAAAAATGATCAGTGGCCTAGTATCTTGTAGCGCCATGTTTCACTGCCAAAGGAATGATGCAATAACTTCCAGTTTTTAGATGTGTTTAAATTTCAGAATAGTGGCAAAGGGACTGTGCATCTGTGCTCTTTTCAGTGCAGCACCCCATCAAAGTTCATGGACATCGGTCAACGACTCACGAAGACTGGTAAACAGCGGTGACATCCTCCCACGCGAAAACGAGGCTCTAAGGGGGAAATGGCGTGACCTAAGCTGCAATGGTTTGTTCTTGGCAAAGTGGATGTGAAGGACTGATTTATAGAGATGGTCAAATAGGGGGAATGTAAAGGAAAACATCACAGCAACATTTGTTGAGGCTCGGCTCTAGGGCAAGGCAATGGCTTAGTCACCGGGTCCACTTGGTCCAGTTGGTCCACTGCCACTTACATTAATACCCACCCTCAGGGGAATCCAACTGCCAGCCTATGGCAAACTCCATTGTGTTATTACATTTGCCCAGAAATTTCCTTAAAATATTTGCCTTAAAAGGTACTGTTTGTATTACCTTTTATAAAGTAAAAGAAAGGTTTTTCTCTCCATTCTTAAAAAATAATTTCTAAGTAGATGAGTATAAAAGGCAAACATTTCTCTTATTTGTACACAGAATGCCAGGTCCCCACTGCAGTGACCCTGCTAAATGCTCAGAGGAAGAGTGAGAAGACAGCACATGACGAGAATACTGTCTTAGTGACTTTTCTCGTTGCTGAGACAAAATACCCAACACCCAGCATTAAAGGAGGAAAGGTTTATTTCAGCTCGCACAGCTTTCAGTTCATAGTACAAGTTTCACTTCCTAGTTGGCTGGCTCCAGGCAGGGAAGCCTGGCAGAGAGGCACCCCAGGGTAGGCAGGAGGCAGCAGTAGACCGGCACCAGCAGCAGTGGCAGCAGCAGCACCAAGCCTGCCTTCCCTCTCTCCCTTTATATTCCATCCAGGCTGTAAGCCTGTTGACTGACGCCACGCACACCCAGGGAGAGGCTTCCGTTATCCACCCCTTAATCCCAGTATCACACCCTCAATCCATATTCACACATCCTAACCTAGCCACCTTCGAAGTGCACTCCCCCCATGACCGCAGGAGGCTTTGCGAAGACATTTAGATAAGTGGCATAACAAATACAATACCTAGGAGAATGCTCCTTCCCACATAGAGGTATGGAAAGGGAAAGGGTAACTTTCCAGTGGAGAATCTGACCAAGCATCTCCCCAGCCAAGGGATCAAGCTCAACAGGAGCAGGTCATGAGGATAGTACCTTCCCTTGATGCAGTGTGGGAGGATGCCCCTCTACCTCTGCGGTCTTCCTCCTGTGCCCACCTGTCCAGCAGCACATAGTGTCAGTCCAACTGATACAGGAAAATAAAACCTCCCAACCTGAACGATATCTGGGGTGAGTTCTCTAAAATCAAAGAATGAATTTTAGGAACAACGGAGATTAAGAGCGGAATATATTTATTTAGGGAAAGAAAGCTTCTGCCCGAGAGAGGGACAGAAGGGGGCCCGAGTGGGTTACCCAAGACTCTGTCTTTGCCAGGGACTTTTATAGAGCAAAACCACAAGATGAGGCCAGTCCAAGGTAAGGGAAAATGGACAAAACTGTAGTCAGCCAAAAAGAATTGTTCAGGTAAAATCGATTAAATCAGGCACCATCAAATGGGGAAGTGAGTCACTTAGCAAGAGGGCATGAATACAGAACAGGGGCTTTTCCTGTAAGGGGTTGGGTCAGGGACTCTTCAAGGTGCTGGCTACCTATTTAGAATATCAGTCCTTAATGTTTACACCTAGGGAGGTATATGAGTGTATTTGTTTTAATCTTTTGTATTGAGGTCTGGCCCACAGCAAATCCATGCCCGTTTACAAGGTTTTTTCTTTTGTTTTGTTCTGTTTTGTTTTGTTTTGAGACAAGGTCTCTCTGCATTTCAGGGTGGCCTTGTGCTCACTTTGTAGCCCAGGCTGGTCTCGAACTTGCAACGATCCTCCTGCCTCAGCCTTCCTAGTGCTGGGATTACAGGCATGCACCACCACACCCGGCTAAAAGGTATCTTGTCTTGCCTATTGGCTCCTTCAAGGGCCTGCCTGTCTGACTGCCTATAATATTTCTACCTAACTGGGCTGCCTTTAACACAATCATGAGAAAGAGTTTTTCTTTTAAAATTGAGGGTTATTCCACCGAATACCTGATCAGTAGCCTTCCAATTGTCAAGGTCATCAAAAACACAAGGAAAGTCTCAGAAAATGTCATACTCTAGGGGGAGCCTATCAGGCAGGATCAATCAATGTAATGTGGTGTTTTGGGTGGAATCCTAGAAGAAAAATGGGTATTAAGTTTAAAAAGCTAAAGAAATCTGAAGAAAGTATGAACTAGAGTTAGTAACAAAGTAGTTTTGGCTCATTAGTTGTGACAAGTATACCATTCTAATATTAGAAACTAACACAAGATACTGGTCAGGGATACACAAGAACTCTTTGTACTACCTTAGCAACTATTTTGTGACTCTAAAACCATTCTAAAATTATTTTTTATTTTAAGAATTACTGCTCATGTGTGCCTAAGGTAAACGATAAAATGAAAAATGTACTTCCATAAAATACTTTCATATAAATACATATAATAGCCTAACTTCCAAAATCTTGTTACAACAATGTTCTCCATTCTGATTTATAAAACTAGACTTTTAGATATGTTCACTCACTGTTATTTTCACTTTTCCACTTAAAATTTGGAAAGAGAAGTTTGTAGAATTTGTGATTGTGTTGGGTTTTCTTTATCTCTGTTGTTTAGTGTTCATAAATGTAATTTGTTCAGAGGAAGGAAGAGTCACTGCCCCCAGGTCCTCTGTCTCCAAATATCTCTCTTGCCCACCGGGCTGCCAGGTGTCTGTAGGACCATTGCTGGGGTCCTTGGCCTCCCTTCCTTTAGACAACACACACAGGAGACTTAGTTTCATCCAGGATGTAGTAGTCCTCATATAATGCAATTTCAGATGCCCTTCCCAAAACTACAATTAATTTATATTTAAAGCGATCAGGAATTTTTCTTAAGCTACAGTATCTTTAGGTTAAAATTGTCCAAGGTAATCTTGTCTCCTTAGACACACCATAAAATCTAGCTCTTTCTTCCTCAGTAGAGGGTTTTGATTAGTCAGACCCAAATAGAGTTGTGTAGGGTCAGATGATGTCACTTGGTTTCTCTAGGGTCAGATGTTCTAACCTCATGCTTTTCTAAAGGGCTTGCTGTATACTGGCGTGTCAGCTGAGACAAGGGCTCAAGCAGGGTTTGTTTCTGCGGTAGACAGCACACTCAGCTTATATGAGGCCCTGGTTCAATACCACCAAGAAGGAAAAAAGGAAGGAAAGGAGCAAGGAAGGAAGAAAAGGAGGAAGGAAGGAGGAAAGAAGGATGGAAGGAAGGAAGGAAGGAAGGAAGGAAGGAAGGAA
>NW_004955449.1:1841519-1851040 GCF_000276665.1 Chinchilla lanigera
GAAAGAAAGAAAGAAAGAAAGAAAGAAAGAAAGAAAGAAAGAAAGAAAGAAAGAAAGAAAGATTATAGTATTCAGTGTTTCCGGGGCAGTATGTGCTCAGATGCCAACCACTACAGGCAGAAGGCTTGAGCTTATAAAGAAAATTACCCAAGTCTTCTGTACATTAGCAGTTGCAGGAACAAGGACGCCTTCCTTGTTTGGACCTCACCGAGATTCAGACAGGCCTGGGCCCCTCCTCCGGGGAAGCCCTCTCTGGTGAGTAGTGGAGCTTAACCTGGGAAGCCCTCTGTGTGCATAGCCTGTGCGTTGTGTGTGTCTAACCGTGCCAGTGATGTTACTGAAGTAGGGTGACAGGTTAGAAATGTATGAGGATCAGTGAGGGGAAGTGTGCCCCTCCCCTCTGGCTCTTTTATGAGTTTGATCTTTGGGTGCCCTGAGGAGAATTCTAACTGTCCTGGCTCATCATTCAGCAGGACAATGGAACGGGTAAAAAGATTACAACTTGAATAGAAGATATTTATCTTCTGTTCAGTAGAGTCAACCTTCCCCTTTACTCACCCTTTGCTTCATATCCTTGAACCAGGAGCATGAGTAGTCAAGATACAGAGGCAAAGGCTGCATTCCACGGGATGATAAATTTTCTGAGCTGGGCATGGTGGTGCATACCTGTAATCCCAGCACTCAGGAGGCTGAGGCAAGAGGATCAGTCCCTGCAAGTTTGAGGCCAGCCTGGGCTACAAAGTGAATTCAAAACCAGCCTGAATTGCACAGTGAAACTCTGTTTCAAACAGACAAAAAAAAAAATTCTCTGAGCACCTGAAATCACAGCCCAAAGCTCTGAGTCTCCAGGGTCCCTCAACGATTCGCCTCCACCTTCAACCATCCATGCTCTGTGGACCCCACTTATCCTGCAGGGCCTCCTGTAACCTCCCCTCTTCTACGAAGTCCTCATTTACCTTAGTTCATCCCTACCCTATGCTGAAGAAATTAGTAACTCCTTCTGGGCTTTTCTCTACTCCCAGTGGCACTTTGGTACATCTTGTCATGGGGTTATTTGTTGCATTACACTCATTTTCTATTGGACCAGGAACTACTCATCTTATGCATCTTTGTCTTCCCTCAGCGTATCTTATACCTGGCACATAGCAGGTGTTCGATAAGTATTTACTGCATAAATGAATAATTGAGTGCTACAGGCAGCAATTGTAGGCAAAAATGTCAGAATGATGATTGTCGTAACCTCTTAGAGAAGGGCAGCCTCTCCACTAGCCTCAGAAAATGAGTTATGACTGATCTAAGGCTAAAATCTAATTACCACTTACCAGGATGCAACTGGAAGAGGGCATGTGTCCACTGCATGTTCATGAAACACAAGGGAAGCCTCTGGAAGATTCCTAGAAGGCTTTTGCTTTCCTAAGAAAAGCAGAAGTATCTGATATCCCTTTATTTACTCTTTATCTTAGGCATCTTCCTATTCCCTATGCTCAGTTTAGTATCTGGCATGTAGCAGATGCTCAGAAGATATTTGATGGATGGATGGATGGATGAATTAATGAATGAATGAATATTAAGAGCAGCAATTGCAGGCAATGTCCAGTGACTGCCTTGAATGTGAATATAATGGCTGGAGCTGTAGGAGATATTTCGTTCCCACAAAGGAAAGTTTGAGCATGCTAGATATGTGTTGCACCACTGAACAAACATCTAGCTTCTCCACCTCCGGACTTATTGTTGATTGTATGTCAGAAAAGCAAATCCTTGTCAGGTTTCTTTTTGTTGTTGCTGCTACTTGCACCTAGAGCATCCTAACCAACACAGAGGTCACACTCCTTTTGTCACTTTCTTGCTGCCTGCTGAGCTCAGCCACACCTCTGCAAGGGTGCAGCTTCATAGTATTAAGACTTCACAGTCCCTTGATCGAGAAAACTTGAGCTTTTCTAGGCTTATCAATTTCTGCTTTAAGACTGCTAGCCTGACCTATTGTTCATAAATATATGTGAGAAACACACATAAATGGTTTTATTGCATTGTTATGTGCTGTATTGGAGGTTTTGGTTGGAGCAACACACACAAAATGCCTGCTATTAATATGAAAATAATAAGTGTGTTCCATTCTCCATTCTCAGCAACAGGGAAACTCCCACCGCCCCTCCCCCACCTCCCACTCCCTCCTGTTTCCTTCCAGCAGTGGAGACTAAATTCTCTCATTCTCACTAGGTCTCTGTCACTCCGCGTTTTGGAAATAAAACCACTGAGGAAATGACAGTAAGTCAAATAAGATCATTATCTTCCTATATCCTCATGAATTCATTTTATAATTTAAGACAAAATTAATTCTTATTCAAGTTGACTATCTGAAAACAGATCAAACTGTTCGTGTGAACAGCTAATTTACTCCGGGGGAAATCAATCGATTGCCTTTCCTGCAGTCTTCCTTTTTCTCCCCCGCCATAGCGCTCAGCCCTTATTCTCACCCCGGTACAGCGCTGTAGAGGAGATTCTTCCTGTTCCGTCAGAGACAGTCAGTGTGAACGTTCATCTTGGTCCTCAGCTTGACTGGCTTGAGAGACGTGGTGGAGAAGAGTAAGGCGTACTCCTAGGTGTGACTGGGCGGGCCATACGGGATGATCTTGGAGACTGCGTCTGGTTCCTTCTTACGTGCTGGCACTGTTCCCAAGCCCTCTGTTTCCCGGATGCCATGGGTTGAGCAGTTTACCTCTGTGGTTCCTTCCTGCCATGGAATCAGCTAAACAGGACTGAAACTTCTGAAACCAGGAGAAACTTTTTCTCTGTTAAGTTATGTGTGTCAGATATTTTGTCCCAGCAACAGAAAAGTGACCAATTCTTTCATTTTTGTGCACTTGGATCCCCTGAGGCAAATACATCTGATTCAGCCTTTCTGACAAATATCCTCTTTTCTCTCAGCTACAAATAAAATACTTGTGCATGGATGTGTGTACATTTTGGAAGCATAGGCTTTAGAATAAACTGAGATTCTATACCTCAATTTTTTATTAGCATAAGTAGGTTCTCTTTCATTACTGACTCTTTTTTGGGGGGGGCAGGCATCAGGGGGCATACAGCCTCTCAGACTGCAGCCTCAAATACCAATTTCAGTCACCTTTTATTGAGTGAGAGCTAAGGGCATAGCTAGCACAAATGGGCAGATACCAAAGGTTTTAGCAAGGATAATTAAAGGATTGCCTTTCTCTCCGTGTAATCCAAGACACGCCTGTAATTCCAGCACTTGGGAGGTTGAGACAGGAGGATCATAAACTTAAGGTTAATCCAGGCTATATAATGAAGCCTTATCTTAAGAAACTCTAACAAATAATAATCAAATCATTGCATCCTTAATGCATTCTAATCAAAGAATGTCCTTCTCCACATCATTACTGATCATTACTGATTCTTGAAGAAAGTTCATTCCATACCAAGAGGTTAAAATAAAGCATCTATAATAAGAAATATTACTTGAAGTAACATATGACTTCTCAACATGGAATTAATTTGGGTTATATGACAAAATATTTTCCTTTCATCAATAAAGAAATGTAGCTTGTCCAGGTGTGATGGCACACACCTGTAATCCCAGTACCCAGGAAGCTGAGGCAGGAAGATCACCACAAGTTTGAAGCCAGTTTGAGCTACATAGCAAACTCAAGGCCAACCTGAACTACACAGTGAGACCTTGTCTCCAAGAAAAAATGCCAAGAAATGTAGCTTATAGTGAACACAGGAGTCACCATCTAAAGATAATGGGAAAAAAAGTAAAACTAATGGATAATTGAGGAAATCCTGAAGCAGGTACTATATATTAACATTTATATGACATTGTCTATCTTTGTATGTTTTGCATGAATTAATCATCAACTACTAATAACTTACTATGTATGATCGTTACCAGAAATCAGATATTATGCAATGTCTTAGAAAGAAAGAGAGAGAGAAAGAAAAAGAAAGAGAGAAACAAAGAAAGAAACAAAGAAAGAAAGAAAAACTCGTCTCCTTGAGTCTGATAAATAGTAGCAGAGTTGTCCTTCAGAAATTTCTAAAAAATATGCATATTTTTTCCTTTTATTTTTTTTCTTTTTCTGTGTTTTTCAGACAGGGTCTCACTATGCAGTTCAGCCTGGCCTTGAGCTCACTTTGCAACCCAGGATCACCTCGAACTTGCAGCAATCCTCCTGCATCAGCCTCTCAAGTGCTGGGATTACAGGCATGCACCACCATGCCCTGCAAAATATGTGTATTTTTAATGGAGTGAACCATCAAGAAGTTTTTCTAAAGTAATAGATAAAAGGGGGAAACTTCTCAAATGGATGCACACAGGTATTAAGGGATTGTACCTGAACTTTTAGAGACGAGGAAGGAAAGGAGAACATGAGCACAAGGTAGGGGAGCCGAGTGCACGGGCACTCTGCTCTGCTGTGCCATCTGGGCTCACTGGGAGGAACCCATCTGGTGCACAACAGATTGTTTCAGGAGGGAAAGTGCTGCCAGGTCACAGGATTTCTGGGATTCTTTTCTGTCCCCCTTGGGCAGGCTAGTAACGTAATTTTCAGCATAGTCTTGGTGATGGTTTTTACCTTTGGTATATAACAAATATATTTTAACCAAGGAAGGCAAGAAGACCTTATCTTTATCTATCCAATCTTGACTAAAATTCTGGAAGAATGACTCTTGAGGGAAGTGGGATCTCATTATCAAAAAGTTTGAGAAACACATTACCCCACCCCCTCTGGGAGATGCACAATGTGAAGAACAGTGTAAAGGCCTTGAGACCGATTGCATTTGAAAAACTCCTGTTTAACCCAGAATTTCTCATATTTATTTGAATCACAGAGCCTTTTTGAGCTTGCATTTGGAGACACGGCACCATGGAGAGACAGGAGGCAAGGCCTCTGTTCTAGAGGGGCCTCGCAGTTTCCAGAACCATCCCTCAGAGATGAGCAGGTGTAAAGCAATGCCCTAGTGCTCTAGGGAAAGGCTAGAAGGCCAGTGGTTCTGTTTAGGAGGTTAAGTGTCTCTTTCTGTAATGTACATTTTGTACATGCTTCTGCAGATTAAGTTTTCTTAATAAATATGCACTTAGACAGCATAGACTCCAAGTTAACTGTGAAAGGTGTCCTCACGCCAGAAGACTACAATTAGCAAAGCCAAGCTTCACAGTGACTCCTCCACAAACAGAACCCCAAACCTAAGTGACTAACCCAAACTTTGCAAAATACATAATATTAGATTATTGAATTCTCAAGTCTGTTTTACATGGCAATGGGCCAAGTCAAAGCAATGGAGTTGCCCCTAAAGAAGTGGATGTTCTCTTACAACTATAATCTTGGCAAGAGGACAAATCTTATCCAGGGAAAAGAGGATGTGAATCTATCTGAAGGGAGAAACTTTTCCCTGTTCTTGGTCCGTGAGAGGTTGGGGACTCCAGAGAGGAAAACACATGAGGGGAGGAGGGGACTGCCTCCCACTTAAGGAAGGTAAGTAGGTACTGTAAAGTGGTTGCTGGCAGATCTGAACAGAAGGATACCCGGGTGGGTATGCCTGTGACAAATGGGTCCAGATGCCAAGAGCCTGCAATCCTGGCCTCTGAGACATAATCCACTTCCTCCGCTCCCAAACTCTCCAAAGTTATAGCCAAGCCTCTGCTTCCACTGGGCCTTGGGGGTAGCACTTGTGTCTATGCCAGGATGAAGCAGGTGAGGGCGAACAACAAAACAGCACATTGGCTATGAAGTGGCGAAAGAGCAGAGAGCGCACAGGGCTCAGCAGCTGAGTTGGGCAACAACCAACCAGCAGACAGAAGAGGGAGTTATAAGCCTGCTTAAACAAAATGGGGTCCCCATGGTGGCACATGATCACTGATGATCTGGAACATTTGTTATACATGTCCAATATAAGATATTGCTTATATATTTTTCTGAATCATAATGGCTCTGATTAAAGTATCACCTCATACAAATATCCATCATTATTCTTCATGGACAAAGACGACCATCCAAACAGCAGTGCTGATTTCTGTGAGTGCTGGAAAAATTCCAAAGGAGGGACCAAGGGTAAGAAAAAATATGAATATGTAGAAAACAGTCCTTGAATTCCACCCCTCCTTGGAGATAACAGCCTGTATTGTTTTAGTGTTGATAAGAAATCATCACCATGGTTTTCAGAAGCACTTTAAAGTCAACAGTGTGCTGCATGCTTTGGATCTGTCCTCCCGGCCTCAGTGCCGTCTACAGGCCTTCTCTCTGACGGCATGATAAGGAAGCAAATCATTTCTAAAAATCAAAATGAAGAGTGTTTCCCAGTAGATATGATAGATTTACTCTTTCTTACTAAAGCCTGCTTTCTAGAATATACAGCCCAGAAAGTCTTCATTACTTCTAGGAGAAAAGCAGACTCCTGCCTCAACACAAACCTACTACGGATCCCCTGTTTTTAAAATTAGTATTCCAGTTTAACCATATGTAGAGTAGTGATGAAGACTCATCTCCAGCTGAATTGGGTATTTTGGCTCACTAAAGAAAACAGTGAGTCACTTGGTAAATACAACTTAAAATTAGCTGGAGGCAGGCATAAGCCACAAAGGCAAAACCAAGCAGTGTTAACCCTGAGGATCCTGTGAATATTAACTCAGAGTTTGTGGCTCAGTGGGGAGTTCGATGGATGAATTTGCTTAAATTCAGAAGCTAAAACACCTTTTTAAAATGTCAAACATGTGCAGGATATAAAGAAAAAGAACAAGGTGAGCGCAATTAGCAAAAATAGAAAATTGGGGAAAGTGAAATTTTGGCATTTGTATTTTAATCTCACATAGAGATAAGTACAGTTGTGAGTCACCTGAGCACGGGGACTTTGTGTCCAAGGCTC
Source organism: Chinchilla lanigera (assembly GCF_000276665.1). Taxonomy (NCBI): domain Eukaryota; kingdom Metazoa; phylum Chordata; class Mammalia; order Rodentia; family Chinchillidae; genus Chinchilla; species Chinchilla lanigera. The sequence continues at coordinate 1,848,396 of NW_004955449.1, forward strand.
GCCTTCTTTCCATAGTTGTGTTTAACAGCTCTCATGGGAGGCACTTGGGCCATTGGCTGCTGATCGTGTTGGCTTTTTCAGTTGCACCAGCAAGGAAGCTAAGTGAATAGTGATGATGGCCCCACTCCAAGAGCTACGCACAGGCCATGATGTTTGAAGCCCAGTAAACGTACATTTTTTTAAACCTAGAATGAGTTATTTACATCTTAAGTAGTAATAAGTAAGAGTTCACAGTAGCATTTAAAGATATATAATAGTTGACTCTACTACATCCCTGTAAGGATCTCTATGGGCTTTTCTATTTTTCCTGACTTTAGAAAAATATTTCTTTCTCTTTGTACCTTGGTCACTTATGCTGGCTCTTAAACCACAAAAAGCAGGCAACACAGAAGAATAATTGGGGTAAAAAACTAGATTTCATTCACCAAAGTCTATCAATGGAATCTGTTGATTGAATCATGACTATGAGGAAATCCATGAAAGCATCCCAAATTGAAGGTTTTAGGGGAAGACATTGACAGGATATGCATCAAAAGATTTTTAAATGTGTATTCCACTCTACGACCTTATCAGTGCTGTAGAGATATGACAAGGAGGCTCAATGCTCATCCAAACACTGTTTAAAGTGACAAGCACTGGAACCTTGGGAGCGTCAGTGAGCTGCCTAGGAGGGGTGAGACTCTTCACTCTGCCCTGCCCCCACCAACATGGGAGCAAAGGTGAGTCCCAGGGAAACTTGGGAGCTTTGAAAATGACAAAATGCAGGAGGAAAATGCAATCTCAGACCACCACCCCACCCATGACAAGTCCAGTAGAATCAGTGTAGAAGAACTTGAAAGTCATATACCTGAAGTTTCTGAAATGGTAGCAACTGAAGTAAAAAAAACAATTACATCAGGCTACAGAAGAAATTAGATCAGAAATAATGTGTCAGGTAAAAAAAAAAAGAAATGAAAACCATGATGAAAGAACCGCTCAGCATATCAAAAGAAGACATAGATAAAAAATAGAGGAGCACAGAAAAATGATAATGAGGCATATAGAACTTAATCAACCATAACCAAAATAAATCTACACCCAGACACATAATAATCAAGATTCCAGAAATTCCGCAAAAGAGCAGAATATTAAAAGCTGTTAGAGAAAAGAAACAGATCACCTAAAAAGGAAAGCCCATCAGAATCACAGTAGATTTCTCAATACAAACCATCAAGTCAAAAAGAGCTTAGAGTGAAGTATTCTAGGTCCTGAAAGAAAACACCTTCCAACCCAGATTGATGTACCCTGCAAAACTATCTTTCAAAATTAATGGAGAAATAAGATACTTCCATGACAAAGGACAATTGAAGAAATTCATGATCACTGAACCAACCCTACAAAGAGTACTGAAAGATATTCTAGAAAGAGATAAAAATGACAATTCCAAGAACAACAATAAAAAGGAACCAACTAGCAGGGCAAGCAATTAAACATAGGAGGGAAGTAGGGAATCAACAGCAGGAAAATACCATGACAAAGACAAGCTAATATATACTAGTAATAACCATTAAATGGCCTCAATTCACCAATCAAAAGAAACAGACTGACAGAGTTCATCAAGAAAAAAAATCCAACAATATGCTATATATAAGAAACACATTTAATTCAAAAGGAAATTCATAGACTGAAAATCAAAGGATGGAAAACAATGCTCCATGTGACAGGAACCCAGAAAAAAGCAGGAGTAGCTGCTCTGGTTGCCGACAATGTCAACTTCAAACCAAGAATGATCAAAAGAGATAAAGAAGGTCACTACATACTTGTTATGGGAAAGTTTCAAGAGGAAGAGATAATAATCATAAATATATATGAACCAAATGCAGGAGCACCCAACTACATAAGACAAACTTTAACAGACATAAAAAGTCAAATAAGCAATAACTCCATTGTAACAGGGGATTTAACACTCCTTTGGTCACAAAGAGATTGATCAACTAGACAAAAAAATCAGCAAAGAAATAACAGAACTGAACCAAACCTGTGAATAAAAGGACTTAGTAGATGTTTTTACACTGTTCCACCCAACATCATCAGAAAACATGTTCTTCTCAGCTGCACATGGAACATTTTCTAAAACAGACCATATACTAGCCCACAGACCATGCTTAAGTAAATGCAAAGGAATTTAAATTATCCCATGCATAATATCTGACCATACTGCAATGAAATTAGAAATTTGCAAAAGAAACTGCAAAAACTCAATAAACACATGGAAATTAAATTAATACCTTCCTAAATAAGCAATGGGTCACGGATGAAATAAAGGAAGAAATTAAACAATATCTATAGCTAAATGAGAATGCAGACATAACATACCAGAACCTACGGGACACAATGAAAGCACTCCTCAGAGGGAAATTTCTTTTTTTTTTTTAATTTTTTTTATTTTAAAGAGTAAAAGAAGGATAACATAATAATAGGGGGGGGCTTACCAAATTACAGACAATGTGGTAGGAAATTATCAATGGTTATTGTTTTACATATTGTTATCTACAAGATAGTTTCTCAGGAAAACAAATAGGCAAATAATAGTGAGTTACAGACAAAAGAGGTAGGAGATTATCAATAGTTGTTATACTATACTTAGATATCTTCAAAATGGCTTC
>NW_004955449.1:1851580-1897749 GCF_000276665.1 Chinchilla lanigera
TCTCTGAGTCCTTGTTCAGCAGCTGCTCCTCCGCTGACTCTGGACCTTTCTGGTTCTCAATGGCAGGAGCAAGAGTGGCCCGGTGTATGGCATGTATTCCCAGGGGGTTTTCCATGTTTGAATGATTCACACACATTCATGGGTGGGCATCTGCAGCCGGTGCATGGTGGGCCAATTGTGTCATTGTTTCCTCAGAGGGAAATTTCTAACAGTGAATTCTCACATCAAGATAACAGAAGGAACACACATGAACAATCTAATGTTACACCTCAAGCTTCTAGAAAAAGAAGAACAAGACAAACCCAAAGCCCATAGAAGGGAGGAAATTATAAAGATCAGAGCAGAAATTAACACAATGGAAGCCAAGAAAACCATGCAAAGAATTAGTGAATCAAAGAGTTGATTCTTTGAGAAAATAAATAAAATTGATAAACCCTTAGGTAACTTTATCAAAAAAAAAAAAAAGGAAAGAAAAGACTCAAATTCATGCATTGAGGAATGATAAGGATAAAGTCACTACAGATCCTGTGGAAATTCAAAAGATCATCAATACCTGCTCTGAAAATCTTTACTTTCATAGGTTGGAAAACACGGAAGAAATGGACAGATTCTTAGATACATAGAAATTCCAAAGCTGAATCAAGAAAATATAAAATTCTGAATAACCCAACATCAGTTAATGAGATTGAAAATGTAATTTAAAATTTACCAGCAAAGAAAAGCACAGGTCCTGATGAATTCACTGCTGAATTCTACAAGAAATTTAGAAAGGATCTAATGCCAAAACTCTTCAAACTCTTTAATGAAATTGAAAGGGAAGCAATACTCCCTAACTCTTTCCTGGAGGCAAGTATTATCCTGATACCAAAACCAGAGAAAGATGCAACCAAAAATGTGAACTACAGGCCAATCTCCCTATTGAACATAGGTGCAAACTCCTCAGTAAAATACCAGCAAACAGAATTCAACAAATCATCAAGATGATTATATACCATGAGCAGGTAGGATTTATCACAGGAATGCAGGGATAGTTTACCATATGCAATTCAATAAATGTAATACACCATATCAACAGAGCCAGAGACAAAAATCACATGATCATCTCAATAGATGCAGAAAAAGCTTTTGGTAAAGTCCAGCACTCATTCATGTAAAAAAAAAAAAAAAAAAACCAAAGAAAATTGGAATGGATGGACTTTACCTTAACCTGATAAAAGCCATCTATGACAAGACAACAGCTGACATCATACTAAATGGACAAAAACTGAAACCTTTCATTCTAAAATCAGGAACAAGACAAGGCTGTCCACTATCACCATTCCTTTTCAACATGGTGATAGAAACGTTAGTCATTGCAATTAGACAAGAGAGAGAAATAAAAGGAATAAAGATGGGAAGAAAGAAGTTAAATTATCATTATTTGCAGATGACATGATACTCTACATAGAAGACTCCAAAAACACCACCAAAAGACTCCTAGAGTTAATAACCAAATTCAGTTGCATAGCTAGATGGAAAATCAATACTCAAAAATTAATAACATTCTTATACACAAACAACAAACTTATTGAGAGAGAAATTAGGGAAACCATACCCTTCACAGTAGCATCCAAAAAATTCAAATACTTAGGAATCAATCTAACAAAGGAAGGAAAAGATTTATGTATTGAAAATTACAGTACTATGAAAAAGGAGATTGAAGAGGATATCAGAAAATGGAAAGATATTTCTTGCTCATGGATAGAAAGAACCGACATGCTAAAAATAGCCATACTTCCAAAATTGTTGTGTAATTTCTAATTTTTTTATTATTTTTTATTCTCTTTAAAATAAAAAAAAAATACCTGTGCGGGAAAAAATGGCTGCAGCCAGTTTGGCTACTTTTTGTAGAAGAGTCTCAGCAGTCCTGAAGGCTTCTGGGTCATTAATATCTCCTAAGGCCCCCGCTAGCTCACGATTTTCTCTTAGTTTGTTATCTACGAATGCACCAAATATCTCATCCCTTCAGCAGTGTAGATTACTTCATACCACATTGTCCAGAAAAGGACTGGAAGAATTTTTTGATGACCCAAAGAACTGGGGGCAAGAAAAAGTGAAATCTGGAGCTGCATGGACCTGTCAGCAATTAAGGAACAAAAGTAATGAAGATTTACATAAACTTTGGTACGTCTTACTGAAAGAAAGGAACATGCTTCTAACTCTGGAGCAGGAGGCCAAGCGGCAGCACTTACCCATGCCAAGTCCAGAGCGGTTAGAAAAGGTAGTTGATTCCATGGATGCATTAGATAAAGTTGTCCAGGAAAGAGAAGATGCTTTGAGGCTTCTCCAGACTGGTCAAGAACGAGCCAGACCTGGCGCTTGGAGAAGAGACATCTTTGGAAGAGTCATTTGGCACAAGTTCAAGCAGTGGCCTATACCTTGGTACCTAAATAAAAGATACAACAGGAAACGATTCTTTGCAATGCCTTATGTGGATCATTTTGTCAGACTGAGAATTGAGAAACACATCCGCATGGAAACAAGAAAGAAACGCTTGGAGAGAAAGAAACAGAAAATTCTACAAGAAAAGTTTCCACATCTTGCTGAAGCCCAGAAGTCAAGTCTTGTCTAAAAAAAAGTCTAAACTAACTTTTTTTGTTGCTGCATAGTAGTCTATGTACAAAAATATATATTAAGTAGTTCATAAAGAAACTTTTTTATCAAATGACTTAGCGATGTTCTAAAGGTTAACATGATGTGAATTCTCAAAGTGGTCTTGCTTCTACCACATTTTTAAACATCAAGAATAAAGTTCAGACCAAGTTCTCATCTTAAAAAAAAAATAAATAAAATAAAAATAAAATAAAATAAAAATTAAAAAATAGCATTGCCAAAAAAAAAAAAATAGCATTGCCCAGACCCCCCCCAAAAAAATGTTAAGGACTGCAAACAACCAGAAATTTTAGTAATAGAGAATTGAGGAAAGAAAACATGGGACATTCAGACAATAAAACAATCTACCAGTCACTAAAAATTATGCTGGAGAAAAGACTTTATTAATAGAGAGCTGTTCACAATACATTTTTAAGAGAAAACATAGGTTAAGTTTACAAAACCAGACATTCAACACAATACCATTTTAACTTATATATGCCTATATATGGGTTGAAAAGTGGAATTATATGATCAAAAGTATTGAAGTGATTAAGCCTGGGGCTTGGAAGAATGAATATTTTTATTTCTGTTTGTCTTTTCAGACTTCTCTGTAGTTAAGTGCATATTACTTTTGTAATAATGAGGGACAAACATTTTTAATGGTGAAAAAGCACCTTATGAAGCTAGTTCTTTTTAAAAACTTTTTCCCTTGTAATCTTAAAACTTAAATTAGTACCAGGGAAGATCTTAGGTTCCATAACTGGTACCCTGTGAAAATAAGATGACAAAAGTCAAGTTATCAGGAGCAAAGTTTTCTTTCAGATCTATACGACAAAACTCACAGAAAGATCAGACCCAGGACTTATATACCATTTTAACAAAGAATGATGTATGTGTAGAGCAACAAGACAAAGAAAAAGGGTTGTCTTTCCAAGGGTGGTGAGTTGTGGGAAAATAAACATATGGTGGAAACAAAAGAAAAGTAAGAGTTATTTTAGAGCCTTGTTATATAAATGTCTTTCAGTGTTCCCTCTAGACTGGATAAAGTCTAGATTCTCTGGTAGTTATAAGACATTCTGAAGGCTGGGCATACACCTGTAATCCCAGCACTCAGGAGGCTGAGGCAGGAGGATTGTTGTGAGTTTGAGGCCAGCCTGAGCTACAAACTGAGTTCAAGCACAGCCTGAACTGCATAGTGAGACCCTGTCTCAAAAAGACAAAAAAAAAAAGACATTCTGCCCCTTTGGTATGAAAGGAAGAGAGAGACATCTTCACAAAGGGAAATTTATGTCTTGCTTTTAGGCAAATAGGAGGAGGTAAAGTGTCTCTCCACCTCGTGTCCTCTAGTCCTCAATTGCCTATAACTCAAAATAATCCTTTTGCCAAAGTGACATACTTAGGGTTGGCATATTCTGATCCTCTCCATGAAATTGGCAGTTTTGCTTTGCAGCAGTACCTGAAGGAAGTATTAGAATTTGGAAGGAGGAGTTAATATGCTAGGCAGTCTCCGTGAGGAAGAACTGGCCACTGACTAATGTCCCTTGATGGCAGTCTCTCCACCTGGAGGACATGGTACATACATGGCACTTATATGATGACATTACACATAATTCCTTTTCTTTATAAATTGTCATTAATGCTGTTACACAGGAAGTACATCTGGAAAAAAAGAATCAACTATGTATCATATGAATCCCTAGAGAGAAATGTGCATAATTTAACCGGAATTGAAGGAATTAGAGAAACTCAAATGTGAGAACAAAGAGTTTATTCCAAAAAAGTCTAATTCTTCTTCTTCCACATTTGTGCTGGTGCCCCAGGGGGTACAAACATGAAGAAAATGAGTCCCTAGCTCTTAATAAGCATATAATTTCTGTGCATAGACTGACTAACCTACCAGCTAGAAAGAAGAAAATCCTGTAAAGGATGTGTGTGTGTGTGTGTGTGTGTGTGTGTGTGTGTGTGCACGTGCATGCATGTGTGTGCAGGTGCATGTATGTGTGATGCTGGGGATCCAATCCAGGGCCTCACACATGCTACCCAAGCACTCTACAACTGAGCTATACCCTCAGGCCAAGAGACACAATCTCAAAAGGGAATTGCAATCTGTGAGGGAGAGAATTTTTTCCAGTATTACACTTCATTATCTAGGAAGCTGCCCAGCATAACACTGCTGGGCTCTCCTCTGTCAGCCATTCCTGCTGTGGGAAAGTATAATGATATATATTGATGTGTTTGGGACAAGGAACCAGACCTTTGTTCATCCTTGGGAATAAGCTGCACACCGGAATTTCACCTTCTACTCTGTTCTAGCTTGTGGTCTGGTATGGCCATGGCTGGGGTAGGGTCTTACATCTATTTGCTGCAGCTATAGATCTTAGTCTCAGAATCACTAGTAAATGTGAAAGTTTTCATCCCACATTTACCTAACTCTATTCTTTTATTTCTCTATTAGCTCTTATTTCTCTATTAGTTCTATTATTTCTCTATTAGGTATTTACTGGTGCCTGTGGAATTCTAGCACCACCTTGTAATGCCATCACTAGTAAAACTGGGCTTTTACAAAGCAGCAGATGGCACTGCCCAAATTATGCCATGTTGCAGGTCAGATCCGCTGGGAAACAGACCTTAATCTCCAGCTGGGATTTGCATGCAGGAGGTTTGGGGGAGATGCTCTCAGAAGCAAACACATGCGAGGGAGAACAACAGGCAGGGCTGGTAGGGCGAGGATGGGTTCAACAGTGACACGGATGTAGCCTCAGCCAATCACACATGGGCTCTGGAGCTGGCCCTCCCTCCTCCCATGGCCCATCATTAAATGTGGCTGTTCCCAAACAGGGCAGGGTGACCCTGGCCAAGGGCAACTCCTCTTCCAGGTCCTGAAGGAGATTTGCAGGAGAAGCTCAGAAGCCATTACATACCATCCCCAAATAGAGTGCTCTGTTGGAATATGAGAGTATGACAGCGAAACATTTCCATTGACGCTGGAACCTTATCAAGGCCTGAGGACCTATGGAAGAAAACAATCCCAGAGAGGAAAGGCTTGGTGGCGGCACAGAAAGGCATCATCTTGGCAGGAGCAGAGGATTATTCCTAGGTCAGCTTGAGAAAATGAACTAAGGATCAGCGCTTTGTGTGCAGATGGGAGAAGACAGGAACTCATCCTGTAGGAGAGAAACCATCCGTGCTGGCTAAGTGCCTGTGGCTCTGTGACTAGCAGTGCTCTCTGCTGCTTGACCTCACATGCATCGTCCCGACAGTGGACCGGTGGAAGGAGGGAATCTCGGCCTGGGCTTTAAACAGGGGCTCCCTCTTCCTATCTCCCCATGTGAGGAAAAGTGGTCACTTGTGCAGACAGGAAGCAGGAAAAGCGATCCTTAAGCTCTAACAGTTGCACAAGTGGAAAGTGACAAGTACCCGGAAGTGTAAGTTAAAGCAAGAGCGAGCAGATGTGACAAGCACCACTAACATCCATCCAACTCACTCAGTGTCCAGAAAGGATGAAAGAGAGGGATGAAGCAATCAATGATCCTTCCCATGTTTTAACACTGACATTCCCGTTAAGAAGAAAAAATGCTAACCATATTATGAATAGTCAACAGTTGCTGAGACCCTCAGGCCATTTTCAGCACAGTTTCAATTGGTTACATTAATCATTCATTCAAAACTCCAAAGCATATGACATTTGAACTATTATTATTCCCCATTTTATAAAGAAACCAAATTACAGAGGATTAGTTTACTCTCCCAGGTTCCCACATCTGATAAACACCAGAAGTGAGAGGGAATGGAGCCAGAGACGTAGAAGGGGGAAGGGAGTGATGAGTTTAGTGTGGGGATATTTGACCCAGTGCAATGGCAAGCAACCCAAATGGCCATGCATGGTAGAGTTAGCAATCTCATGAAAGGGCACAAAGCTGAGTGTTCAACTGAGCACTGATGAGCAAAAGTGAGGGATAATCAGAGGGAAAGGATTCTTCTCCCTGAGATCCAGGGCAGGGTCAATGGGAACATTTAGCTTTATATTTGATCTCTATTGCTCTTCTGTAATTTGACAGCTAAGCAATTTATGGTATGTACAGAATGCATTACAATGCCTGCAGAGTACACCCAAATTTTAAGTTAAAGTGTTTAATCTAGCTACTCATATTCTCTACTAGAGTGTTTAAATGTTCATTGAGCCCCTAATAAAAATGACATTCAATAACACCTTATACTCTTAGATCTTAAAGGTAAATATTAAATTTTCTGTTTGGCCTTGAATTGTGGTTCAGTGGTAGAGCAACTCCTTAGCATACGTGAGGCCCTGGGTTTAATACCCAAAGCCACAAAAAAGTAAAATAAACTTTCTGTTTGATAATGAAAACTCTAGTTGAGCAGCAAAAGTTTGGGTGAAAACATTTTCCTTCAGAGAATATATGAACTGACTCAAAACAGGGAACTTTTCTTAAATAAAGGAATTTGAAGATTAAATTTAAAATGTCGCTAACTTCATTCCATTATTTCACTTCTCATAATATAGTTCTAGAAAGTAATTCTAAAAATAAAAGAAGCTTTCATGCTCAAAAGTGTTGACCTTTCTGGATGTGATGGGTACAAGTATAATATACCACTTGGAGGCTGAAACAGGAAGATCTCAAGTGGGAGGCTAACCTGAGGTACTTAGCAAACAAAAAAGTTGAATTCAGCATTTTTTTATCATTGAAAAATTTTTATTTTTATTCTTTTGTCTTTTTGAGACAGGGTCTCCCTATGCAGTTCAGGCTGGCCTTGAGCTCACTTTGTAGCCCAGGCTGGTCTCGAACTTGCAATGACCCTCCTGCCTCAGCCTCCCAGAGTGCTGGGACTACAGGCGTGCGCCACCACACCCAGCACACTGAAAAATTTTAATGTAGCCCAAATGTCCAATAACAGTAGAATGGGAAAGTCCACAATATGATTATGTGACCCGGGGTTGAATTCACTGTATCTGGATCATATCTTCAGGGATATCTATTATTAAAAAAGAGTTAAAGACTTTTTCTTCTGAGACAGCAAAAGGTGAAATTTTGATGTCTATAACCAAGCTTCTCTGATTCATTCCCACTTGGTAGTGTTGAAAATAGGATCAAATCAGTCTCTCATCTAAGCGAATGCCTGAGGTTGACTAGAAAAAAGAGAATATGGCAAGAAATAGTTCCTAGTTCTCAATTCACTTATACCCTTGCTAGGCTCGCATGCTGGAAAAGCCTTTTGGAAGTACAATTTGAGGACTCATTACATAAAGTACAGTATAAAGGAAGTGCAGGAACCCTGCGAGGCAGCCAGCGCAGAGGCGCTGTGGACAGCACGGCGGTGGCCACAGCGTCTCCTATAAAGTTTCCGAGCTGGACAAAGTACAGTTGCTGATCCAGTCAGCAGCGTGTTTGCCACCTCATCATCTGTTTCCTCCATCAGCTGTGACTGAATGGGGAACAGATGGCGCTTCTGCGAGAGAAAGACAGAAGGGGCTGAGAGAGGGGACGGCAAGTTAAGAAAAGATCCCCTCTTCCCGGCCTGGCTTTCTCTTCAGCCTCCTCCTGTGCACCCCATCTTTCTCCTCTGCTCCTCCCACCTTTGTGAGGATGAAAGATGTTACAGGTTCGAGAGATACAAGACAAGGCTAATCCCAAATCCCCTTTGTGCGCATTAGCAGAGCTCTTGTCTCCCGAAGTAAAATAAAGAGGCCAGGGCAGCTGTAAATGGCAGCGAAGCCCTGCACAAAGCGCGCAGGGCATATGGTGACCTCCCTTTCCTAGCGACCGGTTGAGCCTCTGTGGTCATGCTGGCGGGTTGTTCTTAAGTATCACTTGGATGCTATTGTTTGTCTGAGACCCAGAAAAATGTGACTGTCTTGCTGAGCTGGAGGGAGGAAGAACCTAAAAAGGATTTATGGAAATGCCTGGCAATTTTGCCAAAATGTCAGCATTCTAATTATCTGCTGGATTACATCTGATGCATTTCTGTCTCTATATGTGAGTGTAAAAGTGTACGTGTGTACTTTCTGGTTGTCCTCTGGTCCTTTCTGCCTTGTTTTGGGTGAGGATTCTGTAACCTTGCCATAAAAGCGGCATGGTACGTGTTACCATGGACGAGGCATGCTATGGTGATGAAAAGCACACAAATTAGATTTTCCAGGGTAGTTCCTATTTCAAACATTCTGCTTCTGTGTGTCCATTAGCACAGCCCTACTTGTCAGACCATATGTCACCCAGGTTTTTAATGCCAAAAATAAATCGGTATGGGGTCCTTGTTTATTATAAAACAAGTACGTAGTAGGCATGAATAAATATTGAGGAAAGAGAGGAAGATGGATGGGAAGGAAGGATGATTAGTGGCAGACAGCAAGAGTCAGAAGGCTCAGACTTTAGATTTAACTTTACCACTACCTGCTTGTTGGCACTTGGCCAAGAAAAGTAATCTTCTGAGCCTTTACTTTCTTCATCTAGAAAATGTTGAGGGCAAACCAGTTGCTTTCTGAGATCCATTCAGATCCAAAAACTTGTATTCTAATAAAAGAGGCATCAGATAATACTTTTAAGCCCTTTTCCTAGGTTCCTGGTCAGATGACTTCATTGTGACTAATCAGATTGACCAGTCTTCCAAGCCAACAGGGACAAAGGCATTGAAGCGTCTTTATCCTTTGCAGGGGGCAAGCCACCACTGGAAACCACTGACATCCCTATCTTTAATGGGAATGGTGGGACAGGGGCCATGCAGAGACAGAATTGTTTGGGCCCACTGCATTTTGTTAAGGAGCTAAAGCATATCAGTTTTAGGCCAGAGGGGATTACAAGGTGCAGAAGCAAAATTCAAAGGAAACTCACCAGGAGTTAAGAATGTGAATAAGTGATTTAAGAATAATATACTAATTGAATCAAAATAAATGAAAGTGAAATGTAAGCAATCTGACACTTGCAGAAGGCTGTTTTATAAAATGAAGAAAAGCGATCTGAATTTATGGTCAAAGTTAGTCCAACTTAGAAGACAGGAGGAGTACACTGGAAAATACTTTTTACTCACATGTTTAATTTTGCTAGAGAGTATTGTAATCTCATGCAGGGGTCACAAACAAAGAATTTTTTTAAAGAACTGACCACAAAGGAAGAGAATAAGAAAGAAAAAAAAAAGGAGAGGGAGAGAGGAAGAAGGAAAAATATGTTACACACCCCTTCTGAACTCTTCTGTTCAAAAAAATCTGGACCATCTAAGCCCAGGCTCACAGCATGGTCTGTTGCTAAAATCCTAGGCTGTGATCTTAGCCAAGAAAGAGAACTGCCAGTCACCAGGAAATAATTCTGTACCTGTCTTCAGTATCTGTTGAAGTCTCTAGAGCAGCATCCTGGGATGAAAACAAAACCAATGACCAAGTCTTTGTAGGAGAATCACTAGTTCATATGATCTTAGAACTCCTTGGGAATGCAGTTCCATCCTCAGAACCACACACACACGCACAAAGTTACCCACACTAGACTTTGTATAATTTTACTCGCTCCATCACTGATCTAAGCATCTGCTTCACCTAGCATAGTAATAACTATGATATATGGCACACTTTCTGGGTAGTAGTCTAAGCACTTTACACCTAAATTTATTAAATACTCATAGTAATTCTATTACCATTAATTAGTACCACTTTGCAGATGAGAGAGAGAGAGTGATAGAGAAAGAAACAAGAATTTCAAGATATATGACCAGAATCAACCCCCGGCATTCTGGTTCCAATATCTGTCTTCTTAATCCTTAGACTGTATGATACTGAAAACCTTTGCTGGATTTAAGCATCCTTCGCTTAGTTTATCTTCTTCCTCATTAAGCCACCTGTAATATTTCTACTTCTATTTCTTCAATGAAATCTGGAATTAGAAACAGGTAAAAAATATATATGCACAGAGTAGTTCAAAGAAAGTCAAGTCTGAGAAAGCCTTGGAAACATATTTCTTCATTTTAAAGGGTTTTCAACAAAAATGCTAGCGTTTTAAATCTCTGCTCCATATGTTTAAAATAAAAGACTTTTATTAAAGCAAGTCATTGAACTAAGATGCAAATCATTTGAAAGGAAGAAGAAAAGAAAAAGAAAAAAGACTCTTGAAAATGACCTTGTACCATTGTCTGGGAAGAGAATGATAAATAGAACCCAGATATAAGCAATTTTTAAACACTCAAAAAGGTTTTCTGTTTAGTTTGGATATTTTTTATTTGTACCTAATCAACAGGGAGAGCTATTGTGAGCATTTTGAAGTACTTCCTCGGTCAGTTTCAATATTTCTGAACACAACTACATTGCTTAAATAATTTAACACTTAGACTATAAATGTTTGCTTTAAGGACTTTTGTTTTGTTTTTTAAGGGTCATACCTTGTAAATAGCCCTACAGCTTTAGAGGAAAATGAGGGGTATTAATATGTCAAAAGAATGCACAAGACACCAAGAATAGAGAAAGTCCTTCAAAGAAGTTAGCTCTGACTTAAGTGTGAGTTACTTTTAATATCTCAGGCTTGAGAGTCACCATCTCTCCTCCACAGCATGAGGCTGAGTCAGGAAAATAGATTCTAATTTCTAAAACCAACAAAAGTCTTATCAAGCAAGAGTTTCAACATCATGATTTGTGATCATGAAAACAGACAAAGGAAAATAACCATCGAAACTGTCCAAGCTTTAAGCTTTTGACCCAAATTTTGACCACAGAGAGGTGTAGCTTCATTTGATATTTTCTGTCTTGAGTTCTTTTAGTGTTTCTGTTATGATACAATCACTATTAGAATGTAGTTCGGTGAACTTGTTTAAAACATCTGAAGACGTTGAATTGAAATAAGAAAATGTGACATGGCTAGAGCATGAGAAGCTCATAGAAAGGACTGATAAGGATGATGTTCAAGGATGCCCACTTTTTATCATATGCCCTGCAGTGTGGCTGGCAGTATATTCATTGACTATGAATTATGTGGTTCAGGTAAATGTATATGGCTTATACAAACACTCCTCAATGTAAGATGGGGTTACTTCCCAATAAACCCTTGGCAATTTGAAAATATTGTAAGTCAAAAGTGCATTTAATGCAGCTAACCTAGCAATGAGCTTAGCAACACAGGGTGCTGGAGAGTGTCAGCTGTTCCCTGGTGGTCACTGGGCTGAGTAGGAGCTGTGGTTCGCCACCACTGTCCAGCACCATGAGAGAGTATTGTTCCACATGTCGCTGGTCCAAATCCAAGATCTAAGGCTGGTTTCCACTGCATGTATTTTGATCTGCACCACTGTAAAGTCAAAAAATCCTAGGTCAAGTCATTGTTAATGGGAACCACAAGTAGTGGGTTTGTAACTGTGTGGGTTGGATGGCATAACCGGGGGGTTCTTATTTGTTTGCTTGTTAGATTCATCTACTAGGTTCCTTAAAAACACTGAAGGCCTAGCCCAAGGCCAGACCCATGGCTTCAGGATCACTGGGTGTGGACCAAGAACGATGGTGTGTGTCTAGCCCCCAAATGATGCCACCGTGCAATGGTACAGACAAGCAGCAAGGGATGGCCAGATAAGGGCTCTGTCCCTGATTAACGTGCACAATTGAGCCTTGTTTCCTTGTCTGGAAAGGGGGGATGGTAATTCCTCCTTCAAAAACTAACTGTAACTATTTTTTTTTAACTGTAACTATTAAGTGAGGAAAATATGTGTGAAATACTTGGCATTCATACCTAACAAAGCCAGTTTTCTTCCCTTTACTCCTTAATGTTTTTCCTGCTCAGAAACAAACCTAGTTTTGCTAAATTGTTTCAAGAAAGTTGTTCAAATATCCATATCTTTTCATTCCTTCCCAAGGAATTTACTTTCCAAAAACTGTGCCGATCCTGGCTAAGCAGCTGGCAGGTAGCGCTGTGCTACAAAGTGTGAACACCAAGTTAGAAAGTGACACGTCCACACTTAGTGAGCCTCACTTGGCGTGCTGTGACCAGCACGGAGAGCTCTTATCTTGTCTGTCTCTGGTCTGACTTAATCTGTAGATTCTTTCCAGAAGCAGCCCAGCGCATGCCTGCCAATATTCTTTGTTCATGACTCATTGAATAATGACTCAGACTTTCATTTGTAGCAGTACCCTACTACATAGCATGCACTGGGAGCCTGACATGGGAATTGTCTTTAGATCAAAGTAAACAGGAAGAAAGAAAAAAGAGAGAGGAGGGAAAGAAGGAGGAAGGAAAGAAGGAAGGAAGGAAGGAAAGAAGGAAGGAAGGAAGGAAGAAAGGAAGGAAGGAAGGAAGGAAGGAAGGAAGGAAGGAAGGAAGGAAGAAAAGAACAAAGGGAGGAAGGAAGGAAGGGAGGGAGGAAGGGAGAAGAAAGGACGTAATATGATCTTAAAACTGCAACAGATCTCACCCTAAGAATCTTGAGAAACTGCAGGAAGTTTGTCAGGAGGCACAGAGGAGGTGAACATTTTGCAAGCAGGTGTTGCTGGATGTCAGGGATTGCTGATCATGCGGGGAAACTTGCATGGTAGCAGGGGCATTTTCCGGGGAACCTGGTGGCCTGCAGTGGGCGGAGTTAAGAAGACCAAGCCATGCCCTTTAGCAGTATTCATCTTCCATCTTCCACTGAAAACCTAAGCCATAAGACTTCCTGGCCCACTCAGCAGGCCAGAAGGAGCTAGGAATTTTGTTGACTTCTATCTTCCCCCCAGAAAGAGAGAAAGAACTATCTTTATTTTTATCATATTTCAATGGCTAAGCTACATACACTCTTCTCTTCTTTAGTGTTCATGATTTTGCCATGAAATAAAAGCTATGTTTTAAGGGTTTGAGGGTGAAATTTCACCAGAAAAAAAAGCTCATGATATAGTCCTGGGTCAAAGGCAAGAAACTTTAGCACAAACAGCCATGACGATTGCATCAAAAGAAGACCACTGGGTTATATTTCAAATAAGTCCACATTTCTCATTACAACCATGGTGCATTGAGGACTGAAATGCAGCTTTTCAACATAATATATGTCTAGATCAAACAGTATTAAATAATCATTAAAATCTGCTTTGTCCTTCTGGAAGAGCTGCTCATAGCATCACATTGTGCTATGCTTATTAATGGGACATTGGATATTACATAAAATGTGAATTGCAACTGCCTTGTATGGTAGACAGTTTACTAAAGTATTATCTAGAACACATGCTATCTGATTTACTAACTTATTATCCATTAAAAAAAATCCCTGGGTAAATAAATGTGTAACTAAAAGAATTGTTACTCTGTATAATCAGATGAATAGATACAAACAGGGAAGATTGCTGTCATTATGTTGTATATTGTGCTAAACAGATGCACATGATTTTTTTCAAATAGTGCGCTATATCAAACTGCTTCCTTCTGTCTGGGCTTTGCTTTTATCAATAAGATGCCTCGTATTTCAAATCAATCCTTGTTCTGAGAAGCCAATTCTTCTCCCCCTCCTCTCCTCCTCCTTATACCCTCCTGCCCTCCATATCTTATATCCCCTGCCCCAAATCTTTTAGCCAAAGGGCTTAGCACAGAACAGAAATGACTGCAGACACTGGGTCTACAGTGTGTTGCTGAGCCTGACTCTGCCCTTGCGCTAAGGAGTATATCATGCCACAGGGAACAATGGAAAAAAATCACTGTGAACTGAGGTAGAATCCAAAGCCTTAGGAGCCTGCCAGCTTCCCGGAATAACTGCTCCAATAGTCACAGGCCAAACCACACAGCAGTGTTATTGGTACCTTAAGTTCTTCAGCAGATGACAGTGACAGAGCTGTACTGAATCCTTCAGTCCTCATTCCTTCTGTCCTTAGCACACATCTTTTATGCAACTGGTAGGATTTCTAAGAGCAGACAGTAGTCATGGGCAGAGATGACAACTGGTGCTTTCCTTGCATCCGTCCTTCTTTCTACCCCATCCATCCATCCGTCCCCCTCATGCCAGACACCCTCTCATTTCCCTCTGGTGGTGCACAGTACACAAGGGTACGGAGGTGAAAGGCCTCCAAGTATTGTAGTTTAGTGTCCAAGAGCAGAAACTTGCTGGCAAGGCGCCAGCCTAACAGAGCAGTAAGTGTGCCAGGCTCAGCACCAGCTGCTCTGGGAGCAGACAGGAGAGGCAGCCGACCCCAGTGGAGGCCCCATTACTGCAAATTATTTTAAAAACAACTTTTAAAAAAAAAAACAACTTTATTGAGATATTACCATACAAATGCACAAGTCAATGACTCTTAGTATATTCACAAGGGTGCACAGCCGTCAGCACCATCAATTTCAGAATATTTTCATCACCTCCAAAAGAAAGTCCATATTTCCTAAACTGTCACTCTCCAATCCCCACCTTCACTCCAGCCCTAAGGAACCAATAATCTACTTTATATATAGATTTGTCTATTCTGGACATTTCATGTTAATGGGATCATATAATAGGATTGGCTTGTTCCACTTGGCATAGGACTTTGGGGTCACTGAAACAGTCTTGAAAAAGGTAGCCATAAAAAAAAAAGGTAGCCATGGGTCCCAGCCTCCAGGACAGCTGACAAGCTGGCTCAGTGTGTTCTTGACCGGAAGGGTAGCCAGTCACATGCTAGTCATCAGCTGGGGAGGTGGGCTGGACAGAAAGGATGTGCTAGGTAATCAGATTCTCTCCTATAGGAGCTTGAAAAATGCTAAGAGAATGAGGCAGCCTTTGGTGGGACCTGAAGCTGCTCAGAGATTCCATGAGCTGGAGCTGCCCAGTGGGGAGCAAGGAAACCAAGTCAGGGGCAGTGGAAAGTATGAGCAGGATGAAGAAGAGAAAACTCCCGGTGATGGGAAGCTGTGAGGTAAAGAAAAGATGCAAATCCCACAGGGTGGTGAAAGGCAGGCTGAGGAAGGTTAGCGGTGATACCCAGACTAAAAGCACAATCACCCGTCCTGCAAACCTTCTTAAGAGACTTTCTGAGGCTCTGCTTTTCCTAACCCACCAAGGCTTGCTTTCCCCTGAGGCCTGATTCTGGTTTTGGTTTTTCCAGCTCTAACAAGGTTCCCCCACGTATGTACAATAAAACCGTCATTCTGTGAAATGATTCAAATGAGCTTAGAAGGAAGGCACCTAAGCAGGATGAGGGGATAATGAATTCAGCATAAGATGTGCTAAGTTTAAGGTCTAGGGCTCCAAGCTGCGTAGGTGTAGGGATACATATACACTATAGGAACAGAGAGAGCTCATGCAGGCTTTGCATGGTCTCCAAGTAGACAATAACGAGCAGTGAACAGAAACCGAGAGGCTGACAGAGGAGGATAAGAAGGGGAATTAGTCAGAGCCATGGGCAAAGAACTAGGAGACAGTGGTCGGGGACCAAAGGCACAGCCCTGGCCTCATTATGCTAGATGTCAATGAACTTGGCTGTGTGACTGCTTAGATCTTCATTATTTCCCCTGTCTGGCGAGGAAGGCAGACTGATCTGCTCCCTTTCAACTTTGACTCCCACTTAACTCAATGAACACTGAGGACGGTCCTCTGCAAAGCACTCTGCTGTGAGGGTCTACATGGGGAGGGGGTGATTAGGTCCTGGACTCAAGGGAAAGGAGAGTAAGACCCAGTCCTCACTGTGAGCTTACCATACACCAATCTGACACCACACAAGACACATTTTAAAGTTACCTTAAATCTCTTAACAGCCAATGTCACACTGGGTAACCGTGTGCTCCAAACAGACAAAGCATAGCTTTCAGTCCGGCAGTGAAGGTGAACCCTTGCTCTAAACTCTCTTGTTCAACAGAGCTTTCCGACTGCCGGCCACAACACCCAACTCTTGTAACTTGAAGGAGGAAAAGCTTAAGCTAACTCACATTTTAGGAGAATTCAGTCCACACTCAGCTGGCTCCAAAGCCAGACCCTCATGGTGGAAACGTGTGATGGAGCAAAGTTCTTAGTTTGTGTTCTCTTAGTTCCCTGGAGAGCAGGGGTGCAGTCAGAGAGCAACAGGCAAGGGACCACACATAGTGCCCAAGGCCACACCTCCATGGACACACCCAGGAGCGAACTCTACCAATCTCCTAGGCCTTTCTTAATCCAACAACGTTGATATATCAGGATAGATAGTTAAACACACTGTCAGGGGAGGGAGGCAACTAGGCATAAAAGAGATGATATGAGTTCAATTCCTCGTGCATAGTGATTGCTGAATGCACCCGAGCTGTTTGTTATCATCATTATCATCCACTCACTTGCTGGGGCAGACTTAGTTTCCACATCAGATTGTCAGACTGACTACTTTTTTACTAAACCATACTATCACCCATGCAGACACCAATAACCACAATTCAAGGCAAAATATACTGCACTAAGTGCAAGCCAATGTACTGAGACCTGGCCACCTCTTCCACATCTTTGTTCAAGTTCTCTGGCCTCTGACAGTCCACAGCTACCAACTCCTGGGGTTGTTTTATAGCTTATCTAACACTGCACAAAAGCTTTCTGTGGACTGTAAAAATGTGGATACAGTTACAGTTTGAGAGAACTGGGAAAGATCAGCCAGGTTTGGCTTTGTGAAGAGATTTGGATACACAAGATCATTTTTTTTCATGCATTTCCGGTAGGGTCCCACCGTAAACATCTGTCAGCCTCACCTTTCTTAGGCAGTAACCTGGATGGAGCAATCCTGGATGAGACTCCAGGAGAGATGGGGGTGGAGGAGGATACTTGCAGGAGAGATCTGAGAAGGGCAGAGACTAAGTCCACGACCACACTGCTCTTTTCCCTGGGCGCCCCTGTAAAGGATCCCCAACACTGCACCCTCACAAATCTCTGGGCCACCTGGGGTGTTGGTGTCATCTGTGGCCATACCAACTGCCTGAAGTCCTCATAATTAACCACAAACTGCTAGGGGAGAAAACCAGAGGGAAAGACCACATCAGTGGAAGCCTCCCTCAGAGATGAATTCAGACCACCCAGAAAGGCATTTAATTCCTTCAAATTCAACAAATCTTAATGTATAACATTATCAATAATAGTGAAAAGCAAACCCCAAACCAGACCCTCTAATTCTGAAACCAGCAGAGACCAACTGAAATAAAGAGTAGACATTATGGAAAGTTGTCAAAACCCGTACAGCACAACATATACTACTGGTTGGTAAACACAGGCTATTACCACAAGGTGCAGAGAACTGGAGTCTGAAGGATTTCCCAGGCTCTGTGGTTATGTGCCCTGACTTGGTGAATTGTATTTACCGTGGGCAAGGAAAAGATTGTTGGGACGTAGGCCCTGCTTTCCTGAATCTTATACCCTGAGGCCTCATATGAAACCACAGAAACGAGGCAGTATGCAGTGAGCGCTAAACTGTGTAGCCCCAGCTGTAGCAATTTAGAAACCAGTTAAGGCTGGTAAAATCAGGGAAAATTCCATGGAGGATCCAGAGTTGGGGAAAAAAGACTTTCCTCTTGATAGGATAAGTTCCTGGTACACAGTAAGTATACAACCAACATTTGCTGGAAAAACTTAGTGGAAGAAGGTCATGAAGCTGAGCAAGGTGAATGGCCAGTGACGTCACTCTGCGAAGCCACACTTCCCTGTCTTCCTTCTGATACAGCTAGTGAACATTCCCAAGGACGGTCATTTGTGATACTTCTCTGTCTCTTCCCTCCAAGCAAAGCAGAGATAGGGATTTGCAAAAAGAAAAGTAAAGCCCCCTACCAATAGGGCCCTGTCCACCCCAGCCACTGCTCTTTATAACCACTTAGAAAGAAATCTTCAGATGTACACTTCACAATTTGCACTATTTCTTTAATGTCAGTCCCAAACTCATGCCCTCTGGTTCTTCCTATTCATCAGGAGACAGCAAGGCCTGGCAATCTGTGGAATCTCCGTTAAAATTCTGAATAAATCTCCTCAACAATTCAAACTCATTCAGTGCATGAATTAAAGCAAAAGAAAACAAACATCTATATAGTCTTGCATATGAAAGCAAAGGGAATGATACACGCAACTATTCTAATGATTATGCAAAGCAGACAGACAGGTAAAGATGCACAAGTAGCCAAAGGTGTGTAAACCAAACATGAGGAGAGGGAAACACTGCCTTCTCTTGACATGTGATTTTGTCCATTTTGTTCATTTTCAGGCAAAAGTCTGCGGTCTACTTTTAACATAAATGTGTCACCAACTTGCATGTCCAGAAACACAAGTTTCAGGAACCCAGAGTATATCTGCGACTCTATCATTCCCCTCCCAGCCGGGAGCCACTGCTCTGTAGAAATAGAGGAATCCTCATTTTTCCAGAAGAGAGCCTGAAGCCCGAAGAGGTTACTGATTCATCAGAAACCATCGCGGCTGTTAGGTAGGCCCGGAACCAATTGACAGAGGTGCACGCTTTTCTTCACCCCTTGAACTTGCTCCTTTTCTCCACTCTTGGCTCTTTCAAAGTGTGCTGCGTGGAACAGCAGCGCCTGGCATGTAAGAGCTCTGGGGAGAGAAGAAAAATCACGGTGAGATAATTTTTAGAAAAGCTGCGTTAGGTAAAATCGAGTGGGCTTTTTAATTTCTTTGTTTGAACTGCAGAACTTTTAGGACTTGTAACAAGCTCGTCCCACAAAGCTCGGAGGGAAATGGGAAGCTCGTGGATAGTGGGTACAACTTTTCCACGGCTGTGACCACGGACAGCACCCGAGGGACAGCGGCGCTGCGCAAAACACGCGGCTTCGCGGGCGTTTCAGGAGCTGCGGAGGTTCTTCTATCACTCGCACAGCTTCCTGCGGCCTCCCGCAGGTACTGCTGAGCCGGGCACAGGAGACAAGTGCAGTCTCTTGGTACTGAGGTAGCCACAGAAAAGAGGTTCTGTTTTTTCCTTTTAGAACCCGAATCAAGAGCAGCAGTGGCCGGGAGCTGACTGATGGCATCGGGAAGTCTCGTCCGTCTCAGCCATGGGCAGTTTTTACAGCCTGAGGTGCGGCGCGCCTGCTACACACACCTTGGCAATGTGTCAGGCGCAGCCTGTGGCAAACTAACAGTTACAGGGGGAGAGGGGAACGGGCGGGGCCTTTATTTCCATTCCTCACTTTCTTTGCTGCCTTTGTAAGATTGGCTACCTGCTCCTAAAACGCCTTTTTATCTGCACTTCTCTAAAGGTATTAACCGTTTTCCCGGTCCAGGGACCACGCGAAGGGCTCTGTTTCCAGTTCAGCGTCGTCACCTGTGCCCCTCGTTACTAACCTCGGCCACCAGAGAAAGCTGAACTCCTGGGAAAAGTCTGGCCCCGCTTCCGCAGCGTTAGCGCGGGGACTGCTGTCGAGTTCCCAGAGTTAGAGCTCCTCCTGCTGGAATCCGAGGCACTCCGTCGCCCTGCCTGGCTGTATTTCATCTCAGCCAGAGTACGTGAAGCCCTGACGGCACAGGTTTCCGGTGGCCGCTTTATCCTCGTGCAGAGGCTTTTCCCAAGGACTCTAGCTGACATCGGTGTTCAGACATTCACCATTTTTCTTACCCCTTCTCTGTATCCCTTTTACTGAAGGACGCTTCAGTTTGCCCAGTCCAGGTGGGAATTAAGATTTGGGGAATTTCCCAAATAAAACAAGGAGCTCCTTGTAGGAGAACTTTCTCCCTAACAAAATTACATTTATCAAATATCAGATTCTTTGCAGGGAAAGAAAGAGAGAGAGAGTTGCTTTTCTATCATGGGAAAGAGACATGTATCATTTACCTTAACTGGGATCCAGGGAATGGCTGGTGAAAAGAAACAGCTCAAGGAAGTTCTTTGGAACGAGGTCTACCCGGCAAACGCTGGGAGCCTGGTTTCATTGTGCTGCTATTACTAAGCCGGTCCTTACGGGAGCACCCCGTGGCCTCTGCTGAATCGAATGAAACTTGCCTCTTTTCTAGCTTCATCTTCAGACAATATTCATCTCCCAAATCCCAGGTGACTGAGAAATTCCATGTCCCACCACCCAGAGAATTCACCCGAGATAGAACTGATGGGCCCCACCTATTTGAAATGCATAATTCTGTGCGTGTTTCATTTGCTAAAGGAGGAGCTGAAGGGCTAGCACAGAGATGGTCTGAAGTGAATATCTGGCCTTAAAGTACAGGATGGGGCAGGGGTTTCTGCTATTTTCTCAATCAGACGATGACTCATTATGACGCCCTCGGCACACAATTTGGAGGCTATCTGGGGCCTCAGAATTAGGGGCCGTGTCTGCTAAAGGTAGTAGGTGCACCCACACTGGGGCTTGTTGAAAATAAGAAATGCAAAGACATCGAATGCAAAAACCTAAATAAAGGCACACTTCTCTCACCCCGGTGAATAATCATTCAGATTTACAAAAATGAATAATAAGGGAGCAAATCTTCATTTTACAGAGGCTGCACCATGGGACTTCTTTACATTTCAAGTCCCCCTGATGCATAAAACATATGATTAGATTTACAAAAACTTGATTTACACCGGTTTTTAGGAAAACATCTCTGCAGAAAGATTAGGTGTGATTAGATGCAGGAAGAGCTCTTCTCAGAAAGGAAAACAAACGCTCTTTGCTAACAGGAGATGGTAGAGTTAATAGCCAAACACTCTTCACACCGTTTGACGGAGTTGATTTCAATTTGCTGGAGTTCTTGGAGGTTTGTTAAGCAAGTCCAGATGACTGCTTGCAGAGATGAGAATGGAAATCCTGGAAGCGACGGTTTCGTGAAATGAGTGGTGTCCAACCCCTTCCTAACTTCCGAGTTCTGGAAAAAAGCCGAGGAAGCCGAGCGAGCCGCAGGGAAATGGTGAGGTCTGCCCCCTGTCGGGCAAAGCAGCCCCGAAAGCCGCACACGCCTCTCTCCCGAAAGCCACCCCTCCCGTTGCTGTGAGGCAAGACTGAGGGGAGAGAGAAAATTCTGGATGGCATGGACAGCGTTCGGTTGGGGCTGAAGGGAGAAATCGTTCTGAATTAATAACTTTGTTCCGAGGAGGTCTGGGAAGACTCAGAGCCTGCAGCAGGGAGCTGGGCTTTCTAGCTGCAATTTCACCATTTTCACACATGCATCTTTCCTGGGAGCTCTGCCATGTTCAGGGCGAACAGATAACCATATAGACGGTGTGTGGCCCCATTTAGGGTATTGCTCTCCCTGCATGGTCAGGATCCATTTTATTTTTAAATACAGACTCAGAAAAATTAGCAGTCTTACCCTTTAAAAAAGAAACTTCACATACCCTCTATTCTAATAAAGAAATACTACCTGCTCTATTTTGAGAGCTCTAGGAATTTCTGTCCTATTGTGGTCTCTCCTGATTTGCTTCGAACCTCCTATCTGCGGGAGACGGGGAGCTCTGACAATCCACATCCAGGTTCCTTTCTCAGCATCGGTCCCCACAGCTGCCCTTTACGATGGCCAGAGAAAGGGAGATTCTCTTTCTCCTCCCTTCTCGCTCTTCTCACAGACCCAGGGCCCCAGCGATGTTGAAAACGTGCGCACGTCCACTTCCGTCAGCTACTGTCTGTGTTCCCGATACAGTATCTGTTTATGATCTTGCACCCGTTCTGGTGATGCAGCACATTTGCAGCTCATGAATATTTGATACCAAATTAAACAATTTGTCATTCTATTACATAAAGAACACAATTTAGTTCAGAGCAAACCATTTGAAAGAGAACTCATTATTATGATACCACGATTTTATTTTATTTTATTGTAGTGTTTTGATTGTTAAATAGACAATACATGTCTTTCTTCCTCTCTCAATTTTTTTTTTTTTTTTTGTCTAAAAAATGAAACCTTGCCTTTTACTTTACGGACTACATTATTTATTTTCATTTAAATAAGGAAAATACTTTCCTGAAATATTAAATTGTTTAATTTAGGGCAAATGGAAAAATAATGTTTTACCATGAGACAATGCTTCAAAAATTAGAGAGGAAACATGTGCTTTTTTTAACCAAAAGAATAAAGAGGATCATGTTTGTATTTGCATTTGATAACAGTTTAACTAAAAATTCTGGACTTCACAGTGGACCCTTGCAATGTGTATCAGTGGCTAACCCATAATAGTGTCCTGTGCATGGTGGTTATTGGATATTGGCATGGGTTCACATAGGGAGGTATGGATGCAGTATAAACGTTGGGTCTTTTTCAACAGAACCATGTCTTTGAATATCTGATCAGAGCACCTACTTTGAGCAATGATGAAAATAACTGGAGTTCTATTAAGCAAGCTAGACCAGCAACACACTCTGCCAACACGCTCTGCATGCCAGAGCTGACCAAGGTGCAGGGATGCAGATCAACCCCAAGGGACTGCCCCTGCGTGCCCTGACCCTGAAGTATAGACTGAATTGCTAGTAGTGACTTTGGTAGCCTAGGCGCCCGTCACCCAAGAGAGGCACACCACTAGTGGTCAGTAAGTATAGAGTGATGCTCTGAGAGAAAGGGTCGTAAGTCCACAGATGTGAAAGATTGTTCACAAAAGTGGCAAGCATGTCTGTTCTTCTGTATGGTCATTGATTTTGCTTAACATTGTTATTTTCTTGTTTGATTTTTCTTTTCCCTTTCATCTGACCAAAGTAAAGCAGGAAATGGTTTTACAGTTTTTTAAAACATTAGCCTTAAAAACAAATCAAATTACTTAAACTACTCCTTGAAAGCATAAAGACTTTTTTCCTTCATTTTCAGTTAGCTTACTAGACTTAGCCATAGAAGGTATTTTGTTAAGCTACAGAACCAGTTCTCACTGTGCCATTATTAGTTGTAACTATCTCCAAGTATATTCGTCTCTTCATTTCTCTCCTTTAAGAATTTTGTTTTTCTTTCCAAGAATCAAACTGCTTTATAAAGGTCCAGGATAATAGTCCTCATGCCCAGTATTTGCTGGTTCACACACCAACATGGAATGTGTTTTCTTTTAATTTAAATGCTTCCTTTGATGTATAATTTGGATAAAACCAATATTTGCTGATTCACACACTAATATTAAATGTGTTTTCATTTAACCCAAATGCTTCCTTTGATGTATAATTTAGATAGAACCATATTCAGACATAAGCAGGGAAAATAGAACCCTTCGTTCTACTTTATTGTATAAAACACCAAATATATTTGAAATTCCTCTGTTATATTTTACATATGATGATCCTACTGCATGATATTCATTAAAAATGGACCAAAATGTATGGTGTACACCTGATGTCACTCCTAGAATTTTTATTAAATTTTCTTTGTAATTTTTGTTATATTTTCAAGAATATGGAGGAAGGGCAATAATAGTCAAATGATGTTTTCTCTTGAATAATCTACTTTAAGTTAATAGGCACTGGATACGTGTTTGTGATTATTTTCCTCCGTAATTAAGAATATACAGTACTCTACTCTCTACATCTGAATTAATCAGCTGTAATGTGCAAGCCATCACAATCTGTATTTTAGCTTTCCATTATTGACTAATTCTAAAAAAGCACTAACTTGGAGGTAGATTTTGTCTGCTAAAGATGAATAGCACAAAAGCTGGAGTCACAGACATGATTAAAATGAAGTACCATGGCTGCTTCTGCTTTCTGTGTGATCTGTGCGTGGGTTGGTTGGTTGGTCAACGTTGCTCATCTGAGGATGCCACAGTATACTCAATTGAAAAATGCTTCAGAAGCTGCAAAGCATAATCTCTAGGTTGTACAACTTATGTTTCCACGTAAAGACTGGTTTATAAAACAAACTTGGCTCCTCAGAGTGAAATCATTTCAGATAACTCTTCTATGGGGGCTCATTAGCCAGCGTCACCATCAGATCACCTGGAGATGTTCTGTTCTCAGCGCAGGACTCTGTTCTCTGGGTTGTGCATTTATTGATGCTGCTGTTGCTTTTTGTTTCTTGTTTAAGTAATCTGATTTCTTTTCCTGTTTAAGGTTTCTTGTTTAAGTCTTCTGATTTCTTATTATTTGTTCTCTCTCTCTTCCTATTCTTCTCCACTAACAAACATCAACAGCCTCTCCTACTGTCTATCTGTCTCTCTCTCTCATTCTTTCTCCACTCATTATTCCTGATTCTTCTTTGTAGCTTGATGATTAGCCTCCTCTCTTCTCCATGGTCCTCACAAATGTTTCCTTCTCTGACTTTCGCTCACTTTGAAGTTTCCCTCAGCTACCAGTTTCTAAATCACTTTAGATCTAGGGCTCCTTGAAAACTGAATTTGCTGCAGTACTCCTAGGAGTTAGGGAGTCCCATAACCTATGAAGGAATCAGATTTGTTTGTTTGTTTGTGCTAGGGATAAAATCCAGGGCCTTGTGCGTGCTAGGTGAATGGTCTCCTACTGAACTATATGCCCAACTCTCTGGGTTGTTCATGAACATGAAAAAGATGAAGGTTAAGAGCAAACACAGAGATATCACTGTAATATGGATGGGTTCTTTGGGGATCAGTCAAACTTAAGAGACCTTCAGAAAATAAAGACTGGCCTCAGAGAGAAGCCAATTTCTCTTCTATTGGGTCCACATTTGGCCTCCTCCCATTAACCAAGAAAGTCACTAATGGGACTTGCCTTGCTGCTGATTATCACCCTCACATCACTCAGGAGAGAGAGTGGAAGGGGTCACCATAGTCTCTCATCCAGTCACCCTTAAGGGAATATCTTTACGTGAAATGCAAATCACACAGGAATTAAAGGTTAGCCACAGAAAAGATTCAACCTGCTTTAAGTCTCAGTAGAAATTAAGGCATTTTAAAAATATAGTAAGGGAGGGCATCCAAAGGATATAATAAGAGGCCACTGTACAAAGTAGAAGAAACATTAATCAGAAAAGCTTCCCTTGTTATTACTGTTTTGTTTTGTTTAATCTACTGACTATGTTTTCTACCAACACTGAATTGTAGGCAGAACATGATCTTCCTTACCTAAAAATCTCAGGAGACTCTTCCCTAGCCTTGCCAGTACCTGGCTCTCCCATGGCAAATGTAGGAGCCTGTTTGGATTCCAGCAGGTGAGAAGGCTCTTGGCCTGAGCCAGGGTGGTGTTAATTCCAACAGCCTTCTGTAGAACCCAGCTTTGGGTCAGACTGTCCCTCCTGGACATCCTCAGGGTTGGGCCAAGGATATATCCTCAATAAATGCTTTCTGATCTTGGTTAATCCAGGACCTCAGTGAGGATTTAATTCAAGACAAGCCCCTATATATGCAAAAGCAAAGCCAGTAAAATTTCTATCATGAAATCCAAAAGCCAAAGCTAGCCTAAATGAGTGGAAGGGAGTGGTAGAGATTCTTGGGCTTGACTGAGGTCTACAGAGGAAAAACTCGGCCCCAGTCCAAATCCTGATCTTGATATCCATAGCTGAAAAAAAGCTCCCTTCAGAGTCTCAGCACCTCTGGATCAGCTCAGTTCAGCCAGTATTTAAGAAGAACCTACTGTGGGTCAGATCCCACAGGTTCACAAGAGAGACTGCAACCCCAAAGCTAAGTTCTACAGAGAACCTTGAGATCCAGAACCAGGCCAAAGAAGACCTGCCAATCTGTTATGGACAGTCTGGTTTGTCATGGGTGCAGAGACTCCTGCCCCAGTAGCACTATGGGGCTGGAAATGCTGTGAAAATGGAGGCGCCATAAGGAGAAAGGGGATGCTCCCTGGAGGAGCTCATGGATGGCAGCGTCTGCCAGGGGTCTTTCCATCTCTGCGTGTAATCTGTTCACAGCACTTCACTCGGGAAGCAAACCTGACAAAGCAACCTGAAACCGCTTGAAATTGGTGCCATGCCTTCAATTAATGAGAGATGCCAGTGGTTGCAGTTGCAGGTAAAGCCTCTCTGGGGGACAACTCCTATTTGGGTACACTCAAGTTCTTGTTTGTTTCTGCATCACAAGAGACACTATGACTGCAGTACACAACCCCTGTTCTTGGGGCTCTGCCAAACCCAGACACCACCCTTGGTTGCGTGCAGAAGAAAGACCTACTCTTCTGCCTCATGTTGGACTGTCCTCCTGTGAGAGCTATCAGCATAGAGGGACAAGGTCTGAGCAGTGGGAAAGCATGCAATATTTCAGACATCTCCCGAAGCTGTTAGCAGCACTGGTTACAGAACTTATGCTGTCATCTAAGATATTTACAGACACTTTCATTGTTCAGACCAGCTCACCTTTTTAAAATAAACAAGCCTCATCAATTGTGTCAGCGGAGGTTTTCTTTGCATTTCACGATTCAACTACCTTATGTGTTTTTATGGCAACCTCCCTCCCACCCCCACCCCACCATTTATCACGTCATCTTATCACAGTCTCTTTGGGAGACGCAAATAGCACACTAATGTTTCCCTTTGTTAGGGTGAGTTGTCAATCTCCTCAGAGAGGGAACAACTATAGACAGCTCTTTCTTCTGATAATCCTCCTGACACTTGCCTGGGACTGGCTTATCCATCACACTGAGCCAGGGCTCGGGGACAGGCGCATGCCGACAGTCAATCAGTGTGGATGTCACTTTGTGTCCATCAAAAAAATGTGTAATGTGAACTATCATGTATTTTTGTTCTAGTAAATAGCCTTCCTTTCTTCCTAAATCTTGTCTGGTTTTCGTGGGCTGACAGTACAAACACAACAAGCAGAACTGTGCCCTTTTAAAATGCAAGCCTAAAAGCTGTCTTCTTTGTGTGACTTTCAGCTTTCTGATGTACTCTGTTATTTTCGGTGATGAAGGTGTGGGCACCACATACACGGGACTCAAAATGCCGTGGTTTGGATCAAGAGCACGTTAGTGGAATTAGGAATGTTGGGTTTGGTGTGAAATTGCAACTAAATTGCATCATCAGCCATAACCTTCCAACCACCGGAAATCTTCCCACCAATAACAGTCTTCACTAGCCAGATGCAGAAAAATCCATAGAACTTGCAGGAGGAAACTAAGACTGTACAGCCAGAAAAAGATAATGAAGTCATTCTCCAAATAAGTCAGTATAAAGCAACCGGGTCCAGGCCCCATTTGTAAGTTTTTCTTGGAAACTCTTCTTTTTCCATCTGATAGAGGAAGAAAGTCAGGTAGGAGGAAAGATTGGGGGAGGTATGAATGGAAAAAACAAGAGGTTTTATCTTTACATTTTACATTTGAAGGCTGGGTGGGTGGGCCACTCCCTGACTCTAAATTGTCCCATTCCTTGCTTTCTGGAAATAGAATTGGATAAAAGCTGCCAATTGTGACTGCCCCTAGGCCTTGCTAAGATCTGTGGCTGGTATTATAACTGGACCTATGGTACATTCAGATTCAACGTCTAAGTTTTTAAATAGAAAAATCTGTAGAAATCCTAGTTGTCCGTTAATAGGAATTGATTAATAAATTTTAGGGATCCTTGCTATGGGGAATCTGCTGCCTGTCAAAAATGAGATGGAGGGGGCTAGGGATTTAGCTCAGCGGCAAAGCGCCTGCCTGGCAAGCACAAGGTCGGGAGTTCGGTTCCCGGTACCGGAGAAAAACCAACCAAAAAAAAAAAAGAGTAAAACTAAAAAAACCAAAAAAAAAAAAAAAAGAGTAGATCTAAAAATGAGATGGACCTTTGTGTTCTGCTGTGGAGCAGGTCCAATATATATACCACGTTCTACATGACAACATGGATAACACACCCCATCTTTTATTTCTAAAGCACGGCACCAGTGCCAGCTGCTAATGATTAACCCTGAGATGATGCAACCATAAAAATGTAATTTTTTTATTTTTCAGTTTTTGAGTTTTAAAAAAAATAAGTATTTCTTTGCTTATTTGTCTTAAGACAGTAAGAAAGATTTCCTGACATTCAGTCACACATGGTCTCCTGGCCAAAAAGGGTTTCAGAGAGAAAAACTGCATGTGCTTCCATTGCTTTAGAGAAGAGAGTGGTTGTGTTTTTGTTTTTTTTCTTGGGTATGTGTTAGGATAGAAATAAAAATCCATGTTTAAAAAGCTCCCAGGCCAATGTAGCTGAGAAAATTAAGATTTTTGGTGCTCTCTGCCAATACAAGCAAATTGAATTGAACTTGTTTAAATGGAAAAGAAACTGGGGCTTTCTAGGTCTCCCGCAAAGATCTAGGGACTCCATGACAAAGAAATAATAATCCCTGTGGCTTTTGGACTAAAAAGAATTCTGTAGCATTGATGTAAATAAACATCTTAATAAAAACCCTTTCTACTCTAAACACATATCTCTAAAAATTATTCTCACTTGTCTTTTTGACAGAAGACAAAATTTTAAAGTGTTAAAAAAAAAAATAAATTAAATAACTGACCAAGAAAATGAACCCCCGGATGAAAATTCAGCAAGCATGCCAACCCACAGCATTGGAGTTTTGCAAGAGAATCCCATTCCCAGTGAAAAGCACGGAGCATCACACAAAAAGCCTGGGGTTGGGGCTGAGCAACAAGGGCAGTGATGTTCAGGGATCTGAGTGGAAAGAAACGTACTGTGTCTTCCGGGGGTGCGTTCCAGTTAAGCGGAAGAGGGGGCCCTGCTACTTCACTCAGCCAGAGCCCTAGAGCCCAGCACTCCTTTTTGTTTGTTTGTTTGGATTTTTTGGGTTTTGGTTTTGGTTTTTCACGGGTTTTCACCCCTGTGAATTGCAGACATTGACTGATCTTTGAGGAAATTCTCCAACTAGAAATGAAATCCAATGATAAGTTTTAAATGACTTTTAAAATTAAATGACACAGTGTGTGAACCCAAATAGCTTATGTCTCCTGCTTCCAGGTTAGGCTGTATTGGGACAGTAGCCTAGAAGGTACAGCCACCTACATACACACACATGCACACATATATACTCACACACACACATGCACACACTCTTGCACTGTCCTTTAGCTCTTGCTAGCACACGAGTACATGCTACAAGCTTTGCAGTGTTTGCACGTCCCTTTCTGATTCCGCTGCAGCACCTGTGAAAAAGCTTGTGGTGAGTGGGTGGGGGTCAAAAACAAGGGAAAGAAGCAGGTCCTGAAGTTCACTCCTGACTGCGTACATCCTGGAGAAGACAGAATCGTGGATGCTACCAATTGTGAGCAGTTTCTCCAGAAGAGAATCAAAGTGAACAGAAAAGCCAGAAATCTCAGTGGAGGGGTGGTCAGCATCGAAAGGAGATAGAGCAAGACCATCATGACTTCCAAGGTGTCTCTTTCCTACAGGAATTTGAAATATCTCACAAAAAAAATTTGAGGAAGAATCATCTATGTGATTGGTTGCACATAATCACTAGCAGCAAAGAGAGTTAAGAATTACATTACTTCCAGATTAACCAGGAGGAAGATGAAGGCTAAAACTCCTTTGGAATGTTTTTTATGAGTTCTTGAATAAAAGATGGGGGCCAAGAAAAAAAGTACATATATATTACTTATAACTGTCAGGCACAGTGCTGTGTGCCTATAGCCCTAACTACTTACGAGGTAGAGGCAAGGGGTTCACTAGAGCCCAGGAGTTCAAGGCCAGCATGGGCAACATAGCCAGAACCCCATCTCAAAAAATTTAAAAAACAAGAATACTCGCAATTACTTTACAACACTGAAATAAGATTACAAAAGCTTTTGGAATAAATTCATTCATGGATGTTACCCTAGGAAATTTTTTTAAACATAATCGTAAGGGAAAGATAAATGTTTATCAGTAAAGTAGTTTACAAGTTGTGCTACACCTAACAATGAGATGCACCCATTGAAAGGGCTAGTTTGGAGGCTGGGGATGTAGCTCAGTGGAAGCACACTTGCCTAGCATGCATGAGGTTATAGGTTTGTCCCCAGCACCATCAAAAAAAGTGAGTTTAGTTTTATACCTATTGGCAGAAAAGTATTATATAAAGTGATAACTATATAAAATTCATATTTAACAAAAATGAAATTTTATTGGCATTACGAGTTACATAAATATTATTTAATAAAATGTGCCTGGTATGGTATTATATAAGGTATGATATTATATATTATATCAAGTAAAAAAATCAGACTTGTAATACTGCATGAAGAATCTGGCCCACTTTTGTGGAAATATATACGTGTAGCAAAGTATAAAGATATAGAGGAAACTGAACACAAATGTGATCTATGCTGTACGTGAGGCATTATGTGTTTTAGCTTGTATGTAATTTATGTACTACAAAGTATAAAATGATAACCAGAATCAGAAAGTGATTACCTCTTGAGGAAGGACTTCTGAGAGTGTTACTAGGAGGAGACCTGACCTGGAGTGTCACTAGGAAGACACCTGATCCAGAGTGTTACTAGGAAGAGACTTGACCCAGTTTGCTAGGTACAAAAGACATTTTGGCCTAGGTGGTGGTGACATGGGTGTCATGATTTCTGAAGCTTTTTAAATGTTGAACTATTCTTTTGTGATTTGTGCTCCTTTCTGTATGTGCATTATAACTGAACTTACGAAAAGCAACACAGGACTAAAATGACAACAATGCCATCTTTGGAAGATATGGTTGATTTTTATTCTTCTTGGTCTTTCCCTCTTACTTAAATGTTTTACAACAATCACACACGTTTCTCTTATCCTCTGAAAAAGAAACAATAAAGTAGTTATTCAGAAAAACAATCAAGCCCTAAAGACCAAGATGCAGATTGACTTGTGGAAGTCGGAAGGGGCCCTTGGATTGGCGGGGAGACGGGAGGGAAAAGAGGGGAAGGAGCAGCGACAGGGTCGGGATGCACTATGTCTGCGCACCAGCTCACCACGGTGCCTATATTCATTGCATATCACAAGCATACACTAATGTTTTAAAAGTTTTACAAATAGCTCCATCAAACAAATTTTCAGAACCAAGGTGTAATCTCCCTAGATTGGGCTCTTTTCTCAATTCGTGGTAGATATATAATATCCATATCATGTTTTCCATGCATTCTAAAAATGTTGCCCAACCCCGATGAAATCAATGGTCTTCCCTCGGTGGTTAAAAGGTGTAACATGGAGACCTAATCCTCCTGCCTCATTAGGAAAATATCCGGCCCAAAGAGGTCATCAGCCAGAGCAGTGTCCAGCCCGGGAGGGAAGTGAATGGGAGCGGGGATGAAGGGAGCCCGGTCTAAGATTCCTGCCGCTCTGGCCTAGAAGTTGAAGGGCTCCGTTGAGGTGCGTTGCTGTGTACGTGCCATGCTCTGTTTATTTCATGTTCTGAATGATTCCTTTTTAACCTACCAAGTATTTATAGCCCATAGAAAGTCGGAGATGAAAGTTTTTCCAACGTGCAAAAGCCACAAATGACAAAATCTTGTTAGAGTGGCCGAAGCCAGGAGGGCTCTCAAGCCCGCGTGTGTGTCCGTCCGTCTGAAGCCCTGTTCATTACGACGGAGCTTTTCTGGGCTGGTCCTCAGAGGAGAATGGGTGACCCTAGGAAACCAGTGCCACCACTGTGTTGTGAGCTGAAGGAGAGCCATTGAACACAAACAAAAAGAATGCTTCAAGGACGCACTGCAACACAATCAGAACCATGCCACAGGCTCTGATGGCTAGAGGGGACAGCAGGAGTGACACAATTAGGGACAGGAGTGGTTCAATTTAGGGGGAAAAAACCAACAGAAGTGTGCGGTCTGCCGGACAAAGAGGCCGAGTTCTAAAGCACCCCCAGTAAGCAGCTTCCACAAAGCGCTGACCATGTGCACGGAGCAGCCTCTGCAGATGGCTCTTTAAGGCCCACTCCGAGCTGGCACTCTCAAAAGAGTTGGGGGCAGCAGGCTTGCAGGCAAGGGAGAGTGCAGCTGCGTGAGAACGCGCGTGTGCCCTCGCGTACCAGAGGCAGTGCAGGCCAGACAAAGCCCCACCTGGCAGGACTGGTGAGTCTCCAGCCTATGTCTGCCCTCTTCCTCTTCTTCCCTGTTCTAGCCTCCCCAGCACTCCCCGGCTTATGCATTTTGAAGTGATAAGCCGGTTTAGAAGCCCCACTTTCCATTTGTTCAGCCATTTTGGTTTCAGAGCTCACTCAACCCATCGGTGAAAGCTTTTCGTCTAGACAGCCATTCTCAGAAAATAAGGGCTTGTGATCTTCTGGAAATACAGGTTGGAAAAGCTGCATCCTTCCTCCCAGGAATGCTAATATTGTTTGCTGTATCCTCAGTGACTCCTATCAGGAATAACTAGGGAAGGCATAGATAAAGACCAGTGGAATGAAAATTTTTTAACCAAATCATTCTCCTAGAATACCAGAATCAGGTTAATCCTTTTTTCTTTCTTTTCCCTGGAGACAGACAGAGAAAGAGAGACACAGAGAGAGAGACAGACAGAGAGACAGACAGAGAGAGAGAGACAGAGAGAATGTGTGTGCTACTTCGGACTGAACTGAGGGCCTGGCACATTCGAGACAAGTGCTCTACCCCTGAGCTACATCACCAGCCCTTCCAGGACAATCTTAATCAAGATGTTCACAACCCACCTGACAAAATGTGTTTTGACCATTCTTAAATGTGCTGCTGAGCCTGCGGACAGGAGAAAACTCACACGCTCTGTCTTACCCCCCTGCTCTTGAGTGTGGAAGAATGAATCATGGGTGTGGACAGCCAGCTCTATAGATGCTAAACACTGAGTTTAACTTCTCTCACAGTTCGTGGGGGACATGTTCCTTCTTCAAATAGGAGTGCAGTTTGCCATAACATTACGAGAGGAATGTACTTGCATCTTTTAGAAAAGATAAATGCTATATAAATCCTGTCCATTTTAGGAAACAGACTGTCTAGAATAGAAGGCATAAGAACAATCTGCCTTGGAAAAAATGCAGATTTCAAATTGACCAACTATTATTATTATTATTATTTTTTTGTCAAGCATGGAAAAATGTATGGTATATTGGATTTTTGTGGTCCCCTAGAATGGCTGTACAGTCTGTGTCCTGAAAAAATCCAGGGGGATGTTCTCAAGAGGACAGTCATGTGCAGTCTAATCAACGGTATAAGGACATATTGCTCCATGCTACCAAAGTAAATGAATGCATGCTGTGGATGTTGTTATGCAAATCCATGTCAGGGCTTGCTCTCTGTCCTCTTCTGCACGGTGACTCCGGTAAAACAGCGGTCCCACCCTGCACACGCCTGGTTCTTTGTCTGTCCTGTGCCCCAAAAGACTGTCTACCACAGAACCCGGTTACGGGTGTTCTGCACCTCCACACTGCAGTAAGTTCACCAGCCTGCCCCTCGGTAGTGATCGTGATGGTCCCCAGGTATGGGATTTCTACTATGAGCTGGGACCTGGGCTGAGAGCCAGACTGATACATTATGTAGTTCCTTAGAACTCACCGAGAAATTGGTCCAAATGCAAACACAGATCTCCCTGAGCCAAGAGACCACCTTCCTCTTCCCATGACTGTGGGCCACTGCTCCAGTCCCTCTGCCCTCCCTTCGTAACCAAGGGCTCTGCCCCTCTGATGTGCTTTCCCCACCTAATTCCGCCTAGCGTGCAGTGCTCTCAGCTTCAGCATCTCTCCCTCCAGATAGGCGTGGCCTCTGTCTCCTTTCTTCCCCACAGGCGTGGTGTGTTGTTCTGTAGGTGTCTTTGTTCCCGGTCTGCACTGCCACCCTGTGAGCCTTACAAAGGCAGAGCTATGCCCATCACATAAACCACTGAGCACCTAGTGCCCGGCATGGTGCCTGGCATGCAGTCAGGCTTGTGGACATCTGAGGACTGAATGAGTGGATGCCCAAGGAAGATCTAAGCAAAGCAGATACTGAAGTAACACGCTGCTTCATCTGAGTCCTCTTCAAATAAGTCACTTCTAGTCTAGAGGCCTGGGACTCTAATTGTAAAAAAAGCTCACATTTATTCTTTCCTTCAAGATCCATTTCTTCGGGTGCTTACCAGGGTGCAAAACCTCCAGTCAGCCTTCCTGAGGAGCCCCTAACCTCCCTTCTGCACTCAGCTGGCTGCCTCCTGACCTTCTTCTGAGGAGCTCTTGGGACTGTCTCTGCTTGACAAAATTCCAGCCTTCTGTCCCGCAGGGCAGCCGCGTTCCCCAGATTTTCCTGGGTAAAATACAAGGCTGCTCACTGCTCTTAATGTTACCATGACTGGGTCCCACCACTAAGTACAATATTACTCATTAGTTTCATGTACAGTGATCATATTATAGTGATATAATACACTGTGACAATCTTGATACTTTCGTCTGACAAGCCAACAAACCTGACAATCTCATTTTAAGGCATCTGCAATTTAAAGGAAAAAAAATGTACACTCTAATGTCATTGCGCCCTCCCTACGCGAGGAGGGGTTGGACCCACCTGGAGTACGACATTCTGAGATGCTGTCAGAATTCTTAAAATTTAACAAAAACCCTCTTGGTGTTACAAGTGAGAAGACAATAGCAGCCACTACCTGAATAGATAGCTGTCACCAGACGACAGCCTACCGGCTATTCAGAGACTCTTATTTTGAGGGGAGCTAGGCTGGGGCTGCAGAGTGTTTCTGCTGGGTACCAGATTCCAGCTGTGGCTGGGGTACTGACCCTCACCTGGCCTGGCTGGTCCCAGGCCACGGCTCTGTGTCTGGTGAACAAAGCTTGCAGGTAGAAGTGAAACGATGTAGCCCAACTGTATGGCAAAGCTGTACTAACACAGAAAACCAAACAACAAAGCTGTGTCCAGCCAAGCACCTGCCCCCAAGACTTAACATTTCCATTCAACTCTGTCGATTATTTTTTAAAACCATGCCTTCCTCCGATCAGCATATTTTCTGGCATTTTCACACCTAGGCTCTCAATCAAAATTAATCACTTGCATTCTTTAAAGAAAAAGAACTTAGACTGGTGCTATAAATACAAGAGCAAAAATTCTAGCCAATTCTGATCGTTCAGAGGAGGAAGGACGCCCAGGAGCTTGTAAAGAAAAACATCCACTGTGCTCGCCTGGGAGCAGGCACCGTGCCCTGTGGCTGGTTTTGAAAGAGCCAAGCGCAACCTGCCCCTCAGGCAGAGTCAAGGCCTCACACTTGCAGGGTGGCGTACGTCTGGGATCATTTCCCAGCCTTAACAAGAAGCTCTATCCTTCCCAGGCAGCAGATGCGTGCCCTTTCGTGACCCCAGCACGCGACAGCACAGAGTTGCTGAGAGGACGCTCACCTTTGGGGAAAAGAATGCTCTAATCTTGATCCCGTTCCCACGGCTGCAAGAATGCCCCCTGGTTGTGTATCCTCAGTCTTTTTTCTTGTTTGCTTTTGTGGTCTGGGTACACTGATCCTCTCTGCCTGGGCGAGAGAGCAGCGTGGGCCGCGGGGGCTCCCTCCCTCGCCTCCTCATCTGGGTAGCAGGCTTTTTCAACCCCCAGTCCTTCTTCACAGGTAGGAAGCACATCACAACTCATTAGTAATTTACTGCTACAGTAATTTTTATAATTACTGCCAGGAGGCCTCATTAAATTTGATCTAATGAATAAATATTGTATTTTTCAACGTGATTACCAGAACAGCTTAAGCTGAGTGCCATAAACAATTATTTTCCTCACTACTCAGGATGTCGGTGACTATTGATTTTTATTTCATAAAGAATTTACTGTAGTAATACCAATATAAATGAATTCAGGAGTAGCAGCATCCACCATGTCAATTGGCAAGCAACAGTAAGCCCCAGAAACAGCCGGAGGGCAGGCAAGGGAGGCAGAAGGGAGGGAAACTCTGGCTAGAAGAAAGGTGTGCCGAGTGTCTGTGGCCAGGAAGGGGCTCCCTAAAGACAGCCGCTGCTGCCTACTTCCAGTCATGACACGCTGGGTGCGGAGCAGCTCCCGGCTGAACAGTAAGGCTGGCGGTTGCCTTTTGCATTTTATAAAATCAAGGTAATACATTCTGCTCAGTTGACATTTTCCAAAGTAAAGCATGAAAACTAGGCTGAATAGGAGGCTTGCACCTAACCCTAATTAATTATTCACCTGTTTTTCCTTTGCTTCCAGTGAATAACTTGTGTTCTTCTGCTTCCCCTTTTTTTTTATTTTTTTCTTTTCTAATTTCATCTCATGGAATTTTACATTTTAACCAATAGGATGGACATCTCCCTACCTCTTTCAGGGTTCGTCGCACTTAACACTCCATTGCTTCGTATCCTAAGCCACTGTGAACTGTGTTGGAATTCTCCCAAGCTTGATTTCTTTTCCTAACCCAAGGAGCAATCTGCTCCCACAGGTGTCCATCACTGCTCGGGCTCACTGCTCAGACCACTGCTGAGAGCAGTTGGCCCCAACCTTGGCTCCAGATCAAAATCAAGGATCTTTTCAACCATGCTGATATCCACACCCTTCCCAAGAGATCCTGGTTTAATTGGTCTAGGGTAGGGTCAGGCTCAAACTATTGGCTTTTGACTCACCAGATGACCCTAATATGCAGCCAGAAACCAAAAGCACTGCCCTAGAAGGGAAGGGATGGAGGCCTCAGGCTACAGAAGTGGGATAGGAGCCAGGCTCCATGCCCACAGACCTCCAGAATGGCTGGTAGTGGTCCTCATGGGCTCAGCTTTTCCCTCACGAAGCTCCCTGTTGAAACCCTGCTACCTCAGAATAAGAATGAATTGGAGACAGGGCCTTTAAAGAGGTGATAGTCATACAGTGGGCTCTAATCCAGTACAACTATTGTTCCTATTAGACCAGGAGAGTAGGACACAGACTGGTATGGAGGGAAAGCCATGTGAGGACACAGGGAGAAGACAGCCACACAGCCAAGAAGAGAGGCTTCTGAAGAAGCCATCCCCGCCAACTTCTTGTTCTTGCACTTCAGCTTCCAGAATTGTGAGAAAATAATTTTCTTTTGTTTAAGCCACATGGTCCGTGGTGGTTTGATTTTTTTAACTTTTACTTTTAATTGGTACGTAATTGTACATATTTGTAGGGTGGCATGTGCTACTTCAATGCATGTATCTGTGAAACCATGACCCAATTCAGGGAATTAGCACAGCCACATGTGCTGCTTCATCACAGCAGCCCAGGGAATGAGCACAGTAGGTCCCAGACTGTGAGTGGTGGAGCCCAGTGACCGGGGCAGAGACGCTGGAAGAAGACGGAGTGAGACTCAAACCTGGGGTCTGTATGGGCCTCATCAAAAAAAATATTTTTGAAGGACAATTTTTATCATTTTTATGTATGGAAAACTCTGCAGTGTACATTTAAGTCAACAGTGGTTCAGCTTGGCCATTTTCATCTTGGTAACACAAGCCACAACTTTGGACACAGGACATTGCCTCCCTCATAGCAGTGGATCTCACCACAGCTGTCACTGTGACTGCTCCTAAACACTTCCGCCAGCTTAGCCAGATCCCGTCATCTTCTGAGTTGACCTGTGTAAAGGCAGTGGTGGAGCAAGGCATCTTAGCCTGGCTTCCCCTTGATAATGCAGTAGGGAGCCCGCAGGGCAGGAAGACAAA
Source organism: Chinchilla lanigera (assembly GCF_000276665.1). Lineage (NCBI taxonomy): Eukaryota > Metazoa > Chordata > Mammalia > Rodentia > Chinchillidae > Chinchilla > Chinchilla lanigera. The sequence continues at coordinate 1,889,472 of NW_004955449.1, forward strand.
AGTACAGTCCCCACCAGCTGAGCCTTCTTGTTCTCCACCAGGGTGGTGACAATATTAACCCCTGCATGAAAGACAGGTGGGCTCTTAGTGGCAGAATCCCCTTATTGGAAGCTTTCTCCTCAGCTCAGGCCTACAGTCTCTACTGCTGTTCTTTTTCCACCGGTCTGCACTTAAGAGCCAGCTTATGCAGTTGAGTAGCTGTTTGGCCATTCACGGGTGGGTGGGCTTGTTAATTTCTGGAGGCTTTTTCAGCTGCTTTAGAAGATAGCCCTTTGTCACTGCAACCAGATGTAGCAGGGCCATTTGACAAAGTGGGTTAGATCCCTTCTGCTTGGATGTCCTGTCCAATGCCAAGATTCTTAGGCATTTTCTCAAATAAGGGAGTTACCACCTTCTTGACCTCCTGCTTCTTCACGACAGCAGGAAACAGGGCACCATCTTGCATTTTGCTTTCTTCCTTTCAGCGTCTTAGGCAGCTGGGAGAGAGATATATGATAATTCTTTTTCACACTAATGAATTCCATAGTTAGGAATTTAGACAGGGTGTAATGGGGCAGTTTGTATCTCTTCAATCTGATCTGAGGCCTCTGGTGGAAAACTGGAAAGATGAGGTAAGACAGGAGTTGTGGTCCACGATCCTCCAAAGGTTTCTCATCTCCTGTGTCTGGTGATTGATCAGTCATTGCTGGGACTCAAGCTGAGACTATTAACCAGAATACTAACATGTGGCCTCTTCACTGAATATGGGCTTCCTGAAAACATGGGATTGGATTCAGAGTTGGAAATTCACAGCAAAGAGACAGTAAGATTCTGGTCTGTCTTTTTAAACCAAGACTTGTAAGTTCATGTGGTGAGATTTCCACAGGGTTCTTCTCATCAAGACAGTCACAAAGTCTTGTGCACCTTCTAGGGGGATGACACCAATCACATGGCAAAGCAGAATGAATACAGTGTTTGGAAAAGTGGGTGGGGCCAGGAATACTGTTGTGGCCATTTTGGGGAAAATGTAATCTGCTACACCTGGACATATTTTTAACCTCTCTGAGCCTCTGCTTCTCGGTCTTTAAAAGTGGAATATTCCAGATTCACTCATTTATTGTCAAAGGATTAAAATGGCAGCTCTAGAGCACAGTGCCTGGCCCCTAGGAAGGGCTTAGGAAATTCTACTTGCTCTTACTTTCTCTAAGCCAATGTGTTTACTCTAGCTTGACCTTGAGAGTTAATCACAATGCTCAGAGGCTGGTCTCACTTGTCCAGAATCATGACATTTCCCCTTGGCTTTTTTTTTTTTTTAAAGACAGAGTCTCACTGTGTAGTTTATCTGGCCTTGAACTCACTATGTAGCCCAGGCTGGCCTCAAGCCCATAGCAACCCTCCTGCCAGAACCTCCTGAGTGCCAGGATTACAGGAGTGCACCATCACGCCTTGTTCTTGGAGAACAAGAAGGCTCAGCTTAGTTACCATCTCATTGCTAGGACAAAATATCCACCACGCACAATTTAATGGAGGAAAGGTTTATTTGGTTTATTATATTTTTAATTGATAATTGGTAGACTCCAAGAAAGGAAGAACATGGTGGTAGGGCCTGGCCAGAGAAAGACTACTCACATCATGGTGGTCAGAAAGCAGAAAGCAAAGAGAGGAGCCACGGAGGAAAATATACCCTTCCAGGTCACACCTCTAGTGACCCACCTTCCCACTAGGCCTCATCTCCTAAGTCAGCTATGTCACCCCAGTGATTCAGTCACTTTCCAAAGACCCAGCTTATGAATGCTTGGAGACATCCTCAGTCTAAACCATAATATTCTTCCTCTGCCCCCAAAAGACTCATAGGCCTCTCTTTATGCAAAATGCATTTAGCCCCAGCATAGTGCTGTACAACTGTAATTTCAGCACTTGGGAGGCTGAGCCAGGAAGATTGCTACAAGTTCAAGGCCAACCTGCGCTACATAGTGAGACCCTATCTCAAAAAAAAAGAAAAGAAAGAAAGAAAGAAAAAAAGAAAGAAAGAAAGAAAGAAGGAAAGAAAGAAGGAAAGAAAAGAACAAAAGCATTTAGTCCATCTCTAAGAGTCACCAAAGTTTTAACAGTTTTACCATTGCTGAAAAGTTCAAGTCTGGTGTACTTTGAGATGCAAGACAAACTCTTAGTTGTAAGCCCTTGTTTAAAAAAAAAAACAACCTGCAGACATAGAACATACTGCACAGGGTAAACATTTCCATTCCAAAAGGAGCAGAGCATTAGTGGTTCAATGGTAGAATTCTTGCCTGCTAAAAGGGAGAAATAGGGGGATGAAAAGGAATCAAACCAAAGTAAGATGGAAACAAGGAAACATTAAATCTTGCAGCTCCATGTCCAGCACTCAAGGCAAAAATGTGAGCTCCAAAAGGCCTGGGCAGTCCCACCCCTACAACATTGCCCATTACAGCCCTTATGACATCTGTCTTCTTCCAGCTCTGCTCACTTCCTGTGGCTTTTCTCAACAAATGTTCTACATTTCTGACTTCTCCAACTTCTTGGGGTCCCCACTGCAATTTTGCCTTCAGTCTCACAGCTTCATGACCTACCCTGTCAAGGGCATGCTGCCTGACCTGCTAGGTCCTCTTCTGAAATCTGGGTGGAAGCTTCCCTCATCTCACAATTCTTGCATTCTGTATGCCTATAAGCGCCACATTGACTTCCAGATCTACCACCAGTTTGAGCAGTAGCCAGCTTCCCTTGAGTCATAGCTACAGGGGCTTCTGAGTGCCTGGTTGGCTAAGCATATGAAACAAATCCCAGAAAACCAATTCCTTAATCAGCCTTTCTCCAGCAGAGCACTCTGGGGTTCTATTCTCAAAACAAAGTCTTTCATTTTTGGACTCTTCACTCTGTGGAGAATGAAGACTTGCTGATTCATAGGATGCCCTCAAGGCATCCCTCCCATTGTCCTATAAATACTTGGCTTCTTTTGAATACCAATCTGTTCAGCAACCAAATTCTTGGCCAAACCTTTACAGGCCCCAATTTTATAGGCATCTCTTTTCTTGCCACCAGCAAAATTTTTTAAGTTATTCAGCTCTGCTCTTCAGTTCTTCTTTTCATAGTAGATATGACTAAAAGACACCAGCAGTACTTACACCACAACCTCAACATTGGGTTGCCTTGAAATTTCCTCCAACAGGTTAGTTAGTCTCCTATCCTTAATTTCAGGCTCCCGAAAATTCTCAGGACATGAACAAAATGTAAGAAAATTTTTTGCCAGAGCATAACACACATGGCCTGTGGTCCAACTGCCAATGGACTCCTGTTCCCAACTGAAACTTCTAGAGCTGGGTCTTTACCATCTGCTTTTTTTTATCAGCATCGTGGTCTTCTAAGCTCTGACCAGAATCTCCCATCAAGTTTGGAGTACAACATTATAGGGCTTCTCTATTTGGCATCTCCAAATCTTTCCAAACTCCTCCCAGAAGCCAGTTCCAAAGACTTCTAAACCACACAGTTATTCACAACATCTCCACTTCTCTGGTTACTTTCTTGCCAATGGGAGAAAATGCCCAACACTCACAATTTAAAAGAGGCAAGGTTTGGCTTGCTCACGTTTTCAACCCATGGTCTGCTGGAAGGCAGAGCATGCTGGAAGGCAGGGCATGCTGAAAGGGTCTGAGCAAAGAAAAGCTGCTTACATCATGACAGCTAGAACACAGAGAGTAAAGGGAGACACCACAGAGGTCGGGGGTGCTATACCCTTCCAGGTCACACCTCACTTCTCCAACCAGGCCTCACCTCCTAACAACAAGTCAACTATATCATCCCCATGATTCAATCTAAAAGCCCTGCTTATGAGTGCATGAGGCCTTTGAGTGATATTTTCAGTTCAAACCATAATATCCCTCATCCCCTTCCCTTTGTACCCTTTCAAGATAGACCCAGTCCCCACTTGCTCCAAACCCAGTTCCACCATCTCTCAGGCCTCCCACCTTAGTGCCTTTCAATCTGGCATCCCAAGCATGGGAACCTGGCACTTCTTATTCATCATCTATTACTTCTATCACCCAATACCTCATCCCTTGCAGGAGTACCTGCTCATATAAAAAGAAATTCACTTGAAAATGTTCAGAGCAAAAACTAATTTCAGAAAAGGAAGTTATAAAACAGGACCTCCAAAATAATCCCACTTTTGTTAAGCAAAGTATTCACGTATCTAGACAGAGGGAATGTAAAATGCTCCTAAAAATGTTTATCTCAAGGTGATGAGATTAGAGTCACCTTTATTTTTTCCTTTGTGCTTTTAGCATTTCCCACATTTTCAAAAATAAGCATGGACTAACTGTATGAGATGACTGGAAGAACTTATGGTGTGGTTAAAGGGGAACTTTGTGGTCATTGGCTCTCCTTTTCAAGTGATTCCAATAGGATCACACACGTCTGATCATGCTACTTCACAGTTTTTGATCTTCAAAAGGCTCCCAGATTTTCAAGGTAGTTATACTAGACCCACATTTTTGAGCTATAGCATGAGATGTTACATGCATACATTTGTGGTTTCACCATTAACCAAGCATATTCCTAAAGAATCAAATTTTAAACAGATTCTAGAGAAGGAATTAGTAAAGAGTGTCTTCCTTCTGAGATAAAGGACCATAGTGAGTGAGGAACTACTCTACCCAGTAGGATAGCAAAGAAGCCAGTGGTGTAGGTCAATAATAAGAGTTTGAGCTGAAAATAAGACGTTACTAGAAGGCATGTACATGAATAAGTACCTTCTACCCCCACCCTATAGGTGGAATGATGAGTGGCCAGTCATTTTCCCACAGGCAAAAACTCAGAGTTCTCTAGGGAAATAGAAGTGAACTGTTCAGGGATAACTAAATCAATTAATGCATGCTGGCACCTCCTAGAACAGCCTTCCTTATGCTGGCATTTGTCAGTTTCCCAGAGGAAGACTCACTCCTAGCCCTCGACCTAAAGTCAAATCCACAAGTGAGCAAGGCTGGCCTAATCCCAGAGCCCAGAGTCAGCCTTCTAATGGCCCCATTCCTAAACATGAGCTGACTCTGAAAGATCCCTGTTATGCTTTGGATCTAAAATGTACCCCAAAAGTCTCATGTGTCCAGAAGTCAGGCTTTGGGATGGTGGTTGGATCATGGAGAGCTATACTTATCAGAAGAGTAAGCAATAGATGAGTCAATAGCTGAATGTGCTTTTAGAAGGAGTGTAGTTGGAAGAGGTAGGTTACTGAGGGCATGACCTAGAAAGGTGTGTTCTTTTCCCCAACTCTTTCCTTCTTTCTCTGCTTCTTGGTCACCAAGGGTTGAACAGCTTTCTTCCACTATGCCCCTCCACAATGCCTTTTTTGCCTTGGATTGAACTCACTGAACCCATAGGCGACATAAACCTCTCCTTAAGTTACCAGGCTCAGGTATTTGATAACAGTGATGGGAAGATGACTAATACAGTTGCCAGTGCGTAAAGAAAACCTATAGTTTTGAATAGGACAAAAATTAATTGACAAGGAAAGTATATTCTCAAGAAATTTCAAATGTGCCCCATATTTAAAAAAAGAAAAAGAGAAAAGAGTAAGATGTTATGAGAAAAAAAATAATCACTGGACAGGAATTAATTATTCAAAGTTAAAAGTATTGTTAAAAACAAAATTGAATGTTAAATTGAACCATATAAAACTGCAGATATTTGACTATTTTTTGTCCTACATAAATTGTAATTTTGTATGATTTGCCTATTTTAAGTACCCAATGATAAAGTAAAGGAATCCTCTTGGGTTATTAAAAAAAAAACAGACTTTATGTGAGAAAAAGACAAAAACAGAATCATCAGACCTAGTATTCTACAAATAAGAATTCTAGAAAAGAGCACATTCACAAACAAATGAAGAAAAAGAACAAAGCTGAAGAGAGTGCATTTTTCAAATAACAACAACAAAAGAAATCCTGGTAAAATAAGAAAGTGATTTTAATTGATTTTTTTGCGGGGGGTACTGGTAATTGAACTCAGTACCTTGCCCTTGCCAGGCAGGTGCTGTGCCCCTGAACTATCTCCCAGAACAAATAATTTTAAATGAAAAGTATCAGTCTGAACAAAGCTGGGCGTGGTGGCACACGCCTATAATCCCAGCACTCAGAAGGCTAAGGCAGGAGGATCACTGCAAGTTCCAGACCATCCTGAGCCACAAAGGGAGCTCAAGGCCAGCCTGCACTGCATAGCAAAAGCCTGCCTCAAAAAAGACCAAAAATAAAAAATAAAAAATAAAAATAAATAAATAAATAAAAGAGCAAATGAAAAATAACAAGAAAACAAAAGATACCAAAGTACATCATTGTGAAATTTCAGCACACTAAAAATAAAGGGATCCTAAATACCTCCCAAAAGAAAAATACATGTTTTCACTAGCAGTAACTTTTCACTGACATAATAGATGCTGGCGAGCAAAGGAACAGAGCATAAAAATCCTGAGAGAAGTCTCATTTAACTTCAAATTTTCTTTCCCACCAAACCACTAATCAAGTTTAAGGTCAAAATAATTTTCAACATGTGCACGGAGTTACATTTTAGCATTTCTGAGGAAACTGCCTGAGGACGCACTCCACAAAATTAGAGCAGAAACTAACAGGGGGAAAACATGGCTCATGGAAATGATGAATCTTACCCATTCTAGGAAGATAGCTGGGTAGCAAAATAGAGGAGAAACTTAGTGGCTTCAAAAGCAGGATGAAGAGGGTTCCAAGTAATAAGCAGAATGAGAAAGAATGAATGAGAAGATAAAATAAATTAAATGTATGATAAAGTGTATATTTCATGCTCCTTTCAAGAAAAATAATAATATAAAAATCTGAGAGAAAAGTTGACCTTTCTCTAAGAAAATTAGGAAAAAGAAAGTGAAATGTGGGTAGTTGTGGGTAGTGCCCAACCTGGCATGCAAAAGACCCCGGATTCAATCCCAACACACACACACACACACACACACACACACACAGTATAATTCTGATCAATGGAGTATAAGAGTAAAAACTTCAGTTGATAATGATACTGAGAAAGAAACATAATCATAACAACTTACTTGCAGATGCAACATCATCTTATTCATGTAAATGTTGTTTATTTGTTCTCATCTCTAGGACTATCCTAGAGACAGGTTCAAAAGGCTACACGTACACAACAAAATGTAGATATCATCATCCTTAATTATGAAACAATAGAAGAATTGCCAGAAATTGGTCATAGATGTGGGAAAGAGAAATTGGAATGTGAGTAGATAATACCTCAAGTTGAGAAATCAAGGAGTATCAAAAAAGAAGTATCATTGGAGATATAAGGTATTCACAGATTGAAAACTTAATGTTGTTAAGATTGTAATATTCACCCAAATGGTACTACAGATGTGGTGCAATCGCTATCAGAACAATTACCATTTTTGTAGAAATGAACAAACCCTTCTTAAAATTCACGTGGAGTTGCCAAGGATCTCCAGCAACCAATACAATCTTGAAAGAGAAGGTATTTTCTTCATCTTCTTCCTGGCAGATCTGAGAGATGGAGGCAAATTCCTGTCTCACTGTTGATATCACAGAGTTAATGGGATTGACTGTTACAGTTTAAGGAGCACCAAGATGGCAGAGTGGTAAGCAGCAGAGAAAGAGCCTCTCTGAGAGTCACCATCCAGATGCTGGAATACAGCAATGTGAGGAAGACAAGAAGGAGGGAAGTGGGTCCCCTGGACTCAGGAAGGATCTGAAGCATGAACTGAAGCCTATGGAGAAAGTGAAGAGAGAAACTTCAATGAAGAAGAAGGAGGTAGCCGGTGGTACTTTCTCCCTGAGATAAGACTCACTGCACAAGAGAAGAGATTCAAATCTGTGGACACATGGTGACTGCTGGCAAACCCAGAGGCTTCCACAGAGAGATGCAGCAATAGAGGAGAAAAGCAGACATGAAGGACTGCACTAGCTGGCAGTGAGTGCTGGGGGTTCAGTTGTCCTACACCAGATAGCAATAGACTAGAAGCCATCTTGGAAAGGGGCTGGCTGAGCTCAGAATTCAGAGCAGCTGCAGGCTCCATCTAGAGGCTCCCAGCTGGGCTCAGCTGGAAAGTGTGCTGACGGCTGCGGGCTGAATGAGTCTGGTCTTGGCCAGAAGGGGCAGGCTCACCGAGATTATCCACTACCATCAAAAAGATACTGCTGGCTTGCTGGGATAAATCAACATGGATCAGGACTCTGTCTTTACACACTGTCTACCAGTGATAGCAGAGACAAACCTGGAAGTGGATTTCCTCTTTTTG
>NW_004955449.1:1898714-1899904 GCF_000276665.1 Chinchilla lanigera
AGTGAAAACCATGCTTAGTGACTCTAGAGCAGATACAGACAAATAAATAGAGGAGTACAAGAAAATTATGGAATCTGTGAACACTCAGTGTAGGAAAGAAGTGGAATCCATAGGAAGATTCAAGCAGATATCCAGGAGAATAAAAATTCCATTGAAAGTATCTGCAACCGATTAAGCCAATGTGAGGACAGGCTTACAGTTAGAGATCATGAAAAGAAAGATTTTTTAAAAATCACAAGGGATCACAAGAAACTAATACAGCAGCTGCTAGATGAGGCAAAGTATAATAACTTATGATTGACTGGAGTCAATGAAAAAGCAGGAGATAGCAAAAATGATATAAAAAACTGTTCACAGACATGGCAGAAAACTTCCCTGGTAGAGAACAAGAATTTTATATACAGAAAAGTGAGGCATATAAAACCCAAAGTAGGCACAATTTTTAAAAAATCTACAGTCAGGTATATCACAGTCAAGATTCCAGAAATTCAACACAAGGATAGAATCTTTTTTTTGTTTTTGTTTTTCCTCCTGTACCAGGAATTGAACTCAGGACCTTGCACTTGCCAGGCAGGTGCTTTGCCACTGAGCTAAATCCCCAGCCCCAAGGATAGAATCTTAAAAGCTGTTAGGGAAAAGAAACAAATCACCTATAAAGGAAAGGCTATCAGAATCACAACTGACTTCTCAGCACAAACCCTTAAGAGAAAGAGAGTTTGGAGTGAAGTATTTCAAGTTCTACAGAAAGACAATCTTCAACCCAGATTGATGTACCCTTCAAAACTATCTTTCAAAATTGATAGAGAAGTAAGATGCTTCCATGAACAAAGAACATCTGAGGAAATCTATGACCACAAATCCAGCATTCCAAAATGTCTTGAAGGACATTCTAGAAGGAGATAACAAGGACTACAACTCTATGAACCCCAACAGAAGGAATCAACTAGGCAAGGCAAACAATTAAACAGAGGGAGGGGAAAAAACAGGGGGCACCAACAATAGGAAAATGACATGACAAGGATAAGTAAAATACATATCAGTTATAACCATCAATGTTAATAGTCTCAATTCAGTCGAAAGACACAGACTGGCAGAATGGATCAAGAAGCAAGATCCAACAATATGGTGCATACAAGAAACACATTTAATTCAAAAAGAAATTCACAGACTGAAAGTCAAAGGATGGGAAA
>NW_004955449.1:1900544-1923044 GCF_000276665.1 Chinchilla lanigera
TTTGAGACAGGGTCTCTTTATGCAGTTCAGGCTGAGTTTGAGCTCACTTTGTAGCTCAGGCTGGTCTCGAACTCACAACAATCCCACTGCCTCAGCCTGCCTAGTGCTGGGATTACAAACGTGCAGCACTACCATGCCCGGTTTATAGCACCTATTCATAAGAGAACTAATTCTGGGTCCCATGAGAACTATCTTAATCCCTTCCAAGGTCAGTGCCCCCAATAAGGGAACCAACTCCCATGAAGCCCCGCCTCCTAAAGGTTCTATCGCCTCTTAATTTGGCCACACAGGGCACTAAGCTTCCAGCATCTGAACTGTAGGGGACACACTCAGTCTACAGCATTTCCATCTCCCCCTTGTTTCTGAGATGTGAACTGTGCTCCATGTTCATCCAGACCTCAGTCACCACATGCTTTGTCACTGAGACACAGTACCTGGCACCTGCAGTTTGCAGGAGAGGGTTTATTTTGGCCCGGGTTTCAGTGCACGGTTGGCAGGAGAAGAGCATGACAAGGCCCTGGGTGGAGGAAAGCCACTCAGGCATGGCGGCCAGGACACAGAGAGAAGGAGGAGCCAGGAAGGGAAATAAACACTTCCAGGTCACACCCCAGTGACCCCCATCTTCTGGCCGGAGTCTGCCTCCCAAAGCCAGTCAGCTGCCTTGCCACCATGACTCAGTCGCCCACCAAAAATCACAAGAACTTCTTAAACACATGAAAATTAAATAGCACCCTCCTGAACAGCAAATGGGTCACAGATGAAATTAAAGAAGAAATTAGTTTCTAGAATTAAACGATAATAACAGCACAACATACTGGAACTTACAGGACACGGTGAAAGCAGTCCTAGGAGGGAGATTTATACAAGCAAATACATACATCAGGAAAACAGAGCAAACACAAATAAACAACTTAATGGTGAACCTCAGACTTCTAGAAAAAGAAGAGCAGGCTGAACCAAAAGCCCCTATGAGAGAGGAAATTATAAAGATCAGAACAGAAATTATTGCATTGGAGACTAAAAAAACTTTTTTTTTTTTTTTTTTGGTTTTTCTCCGGTACCGGAAACCAAACTCACTACCTTGCGCTTGCCAGGCAGGCGCTTTGCCACTGAGCTAAATCCACAGCCCCCCTAAAAAAACTTTTTAAAAAATCAATGAATCAAAGAGTTGGTTCTTTGAAAGAATTAAATAAAATTGACAAACCCTTATCCAACTTTATCTAAAAAAAAGGAAAGAAAAGACTCAAATCCATGCAATTAGGAATGAAAAGGGTAAAATCACGATGGACCCTGCAGAAATCCCAAAGATCATTTATACCTTCTTTGAAAACTTATATTCTAATAAGATGGAAAATGCAGAAAAATGGACAGATTCCTAGATGCATATGAATCACCAAAGCAGAATCAAAAAGATATAAAAATCCTAAATAAATCAATATCATTGAAATCAAAGATGTAATTTAAAACTTACCAACAAAGAAAAACCCAGACCCTGACAGATTCGCTGCTGAATTATACAAGAAATTTTAAAAAGACCTAACACCACTACTTCTGAAACTAATGAAATTGAAGGGAAGCAATACTCCTAAATTCATTCCTGGAAATAAGCATTACCCTGATACCAAAACGAGGGAAGGATCCAACTAAGAAAGAGAATTATAGGGCAATTTCCCTAATGAACATAGATGAAAAATCTTCAATAAAATCCTGGCAAAGAGAATGCAGCAAATCATTTTACAGACCATCAAATGTATAAACTTTATCAAACTTTATCGGGTTTACACACCATGACCAACCATGATTCACCCCAGAGACAGTTCAACATACACAAATCAATAAATGTAATACACCATATTAACAGAGCTAAGGACAAAAACCATATGATCATCTCAACAGATGCAGAAAAAGCATTTGACAAAGAACAACACTCATTCATGATAAAAAAAAAAAACCTACCAAAAATTGGAATAGGTGGTCTTTATCTCAGTCTGATAAAAGCCATCTATGACAAACTAACAACCGACATTATACTACCTGAACAAAAACTGAAAGCTTTCACTCTAAAATCAGGAACAAGACAAGGATGTTCATTGTCTCCACTCTTATTCAACATAGTCCTGGAAACTTTAGCAAGAGTAGTTAGACAAGAGAAAGAAATAAAATGAATAATGATAAGAAAGGAAGAAATTAAATTATCATTATTTGCTGATAACATGATACGCTACATAGAAGATCCCAAAAACTCCACTAAAAGATTGCTAGATTCAATAAGCAAATTCAGTAGTTGATAAAAAATAGTTGATAAAAAATCAACACTCAAAAATCAGTATCATTTCTGTACATGAGTAAACTCACTGAGAGACAAATTAGGGAGACAACACCTTTCACAATACCACCCAACAAAATGAAATATCTAGGAATCAGTTTAACAAAGGAATTAAAAGACCTTTACATTGAAAACTACAGTACTCTGAAAAAGGAGATCAAAGAGGATATCATAAAATGGAGAGAATCAATATAGAGAAAATGGACATACTCCCAAAACTGTTTTACAGGTGTAATGCAGTTCTGACCAAAATTCCAATAGCATATCTCACAGAATTAGAGAAAACAATCCTAAAATTCATTTGGAACCAGAAGAGATCTAGAATAGCTAAGGCAATTCTGGGCAACAAAGGCAAGTCAGGGGACATCATAATCTCCAACTTAAAGTTATACTATAAAGCTACTATGATAAAAACAGCATGATACTGGCAAAAATCAGACCCAAGGATCAATGGAACAGATTAGAAGATGCAGAAACAACTCCTTACATACTCAGCCACCTTACCTTTGACAAAGTTGCCAAACACATTCACTGGAAGAAAGATAGCTTAATAGATGGTGCTGGAAAAACTAGCCCTGCACATGCCGAAGATTAAAATTGAACACATATCTTTCACCGTGTACTAAAATAAAATAAAAATGGATCAAAGATCCAAATATTAAAACAGAAACACCAAGTCTGCTGGAAGATAGAATAGGTAAAACTCTTGGAAACATTGGTGTAGGCAAAGACTTTATGAATACAACCCTAATCATACAGGAACTATCACCAAGAATCAACTAGGATCTCTTCTTATTAAAAAGCTTTTGCACAGCAAGAACAACCAAGAGTGAAGGACAATCCACAAGATGGGGAAAATGTTTGCCAGTTGTACCTCAGACAAAGGATTACTATGGAAAACATATAAAAAACTCAAAAGAATCAGACCTCCAAATTTAAAGACCCAATCCAAAAATGGGCATCTGAGATGAACAGATACTTCTCAGATAAAGAAATACTAACAGCAAATAAATATGAAAAATGTTCAAAAATCACTGATCATTTGAGAGATGTAAATTAAAACAACACTGAGATTCCACCTCACCCAAGAAAGAATGGCTATTACAAAGAAATCAAGCAAAAACAAATGCTGGAGGGGCTGTGGGGTAAAAGGAACCCTTCTCCACTGTTGGTGGGAGTGTAGAGTGGTGCAACCACTATGGAAATCCGTGTGGAGATTTCTCAAAACACTAGGGGTAGAGGTCCAATTTGACCCAGATATTCCCCTTCTGGGTATCTTTCCAGAAGTATTAAAAACATCATACCACAGCAATATATGTGCATCCATGTTTACAGCAGCACTGTTTGTAATAGCTAGATCTTGGAAACAATCAAAATGCCCATCAACCAAGGAATGTATAAAGATTTGGTTTTTTTACACAATGGAGTACTACTCAGCCATAAAGACAGACAAACTAGAGACCTGTATAGGTAAATGGATGCAACTTGAAGCCACACTTATAAGTAACATAAACCAGATGCACATGTGCAAAGATCACATTGTCTCCCTGGTGTGAGGAGCTGAGAGAGTAAATAAGATCCAAAATGTACAGTAGATATTGTAAGGTGGGAAGAAAGTTCAAAAGGAAAGAGAAACTGGGATGGGCGAAATGGAGAAAAGAAGGAAAGGAAAAGCAAAAGAAAAGTATATATATACACAAGTTAAGATAATTATACTACTGATTTCTCTTAGTTCATTGAAAAGAAAGGTTTGTGCTCATATTCTTTGGACAATTAAATGCTGATATTTTGTACTTTGAGTAACTAAAGATAACCGTATGCAATGTTTTTTGCTTTTTGTTCTGTTTTGTTTTGTTTTTTGGTACCAGGAATTGACCTCAGAGCCTCGTGCTTGCCAAGCAGGTCCTGTGCTGCTGAGCTATATCCCTGGTCCTACCATTGTTACTCTCCTATTATCTTGTTTTGAAATCAAAACAGTGTAGTACTGGCATGAGGATAGACATAAAGATGAATGAAATAGAATAAGGAGTCTAGCAATACATTCATATATCAACGTTCAATTCATTTTCAACAAGGGTGCCAGTGGGGGAAAGAATTAGCCTTTTCAACAAACGGTGCTGGGACAAAAATTATCCACACTAGCCAAAAGATGCAAAACACCAAAATATACACCAATTAATATGTGGATAACTAATGGTATAGTCATACAATGGGAAATAACTTAGCCATAAATAGTGGCTAAATACTAATACGTGCTACATTGTGAATGAGCCTGGAACATTCTATTTTTTATTTTATTTTATTTGTATCAGGAATGAAACTCAGGATCTTGTGCTTGCCAGGCAGGCACTGTGCCCCTGAGCTATCTCCCCTTGAGTCTTGACTACATTATGCTAAATAAAGGAAACCAGACGCAAAATGCCACATGTTGTGTGTCTCCAAATGTCCAGGAGAGGCAAATCCACAGACAGGAAGCAGGTGGATTGCCACCGGCTGGGGAGAGAAAAGTGAGTGTGGCTTTTTGATGAGTACAAGGCTTCTGGGAAGAAAATGAAAGTGCTCTGCAGCTCTATATGATGATGGCAGCAGAGCCCTTGTAAATGTACTAGAAGCCAGAGACATAGCAAGCTTGATTCCGGACTCCTTCCCAAGTCCAGTTCTATGGCAGAAACCACTACATTGTAATAGAACTTCTGCCCACGGCATCCTTCTCCCATTTGTAAGAGTCCCACATCTGGCCTGTGAAAATCAATTAACAGAATTTTTAGTGTCTACCCTAGTTGTCATGCAGACAGATAAAATTTTGATAATATCCTTTCTCCCTCCCTAACACTGAAAAATAAGATAAATAGAATCTATCTCCATAATTTTACGTAGTCATTTAGTTCAGTAGCATCTGTTTATCATGATTTACAAGAATTTGGCTGGCAATGAGAGTTGCAGAAAGCATTTGCATAAAAGAATTTTATTTACATATTTTTTCTTCTGCAGCACTAGGCTCCTCAACATGGCCATGTCTTAGGGCCGGGGATATAGCTCAACGGCACAAGTGCCTGCCTGGAAACTCAGGCAAGCTGCAGGGGTGACTACTTTTGTAAAAGCCATACTGGATGACCATTAGGAAGTGAGAAACATTTACAGCTGTCCCATTTAAAAGACAAAGCTAAGACTCTATTAAAGTAGGGGTAAGCGAATGAAAATAAGAGAAAGCTGAAGCTGGGACTCTCATTGCCGAGACTTACTGCTAAGCCTGTGGGAAACAAGAACTTGGCTTCCTTAGCATAAGCTCACACAATGGCCTACCCCAGCGTGGCTGGGAAGGAGGGACAAGCACCCTCCAAATATTTGTTTCTCTGGAATTTTAACATTTATGAAAATATGCTTCAGAGTTCTTTGTCATATCCTTTGCATAATAAAATTTGTTATGCTTAATTCTCCCATATATATTAAGTAAAAACGTCAGCGACAGAAGCATGTAGTGAGTGGTATACCACCTTTTATATGAATGGCAAGAGAAGGGTACAAAAATATAGACATATTTGCTTAGATTTTTAAAGACTGAAGTATATAACCAGGCACAGTGGTTCATGCCTGCAATCCTAGTTACTCAGGAGGCTGAGGCAGGAGGATGTAAATTCAAAGTCAGCCTAAACAACTGATGAGAGCCAATCTCAAAATAAAAAATAGGACAGGAGCTGTAGCACACACCTATAATCCCAGTATTCCTGAGGCTAAGGCAATAGAATTGTAAATTCCAGGTCAGTCTGGGTTACACACTGAGTTTAAGGGCAACCTAGGCTACATAGCAAGACCATGAATAAACAAAGAAACAAATGAATAGGATGGGGATGTGGCCTAGTGTATGTAGCTCAACAGCCTCTGAGCATCTCTGAATTCTCTCCCCAGTCCTGGGGGGGAAAACCAGTACAAATCATAGCTTTATAAATGGTTACCTATAGAGCAAGAGAATGTTTTTTTTTTCCTTCAGTATTGAGGATTGAACTCAGAGCCTTTGCACCAAGCTACATCGTTAGGCACTCTTTTATTATTTTTTATTTTGAGACAGTGTCTCACTAGATTTCTAACATGACTAGGCTGAATTTGAATTTTTTATTTTCCTGCTTCAGCTTCCCAGAGTGCTGGGATTATAGGTGTCTTGTCACAATGTTCCTGATGTTCCTGTGGGTTCTGGGTGCTATGAGGTTCTTCTAGAGATTCTTTTGCAAAAAAAAGCAAAAGCAACATTGAACAAATGAATCTAATCATTTATCAAGTTGGTTTAACATAAAAAGAAACTGTTTAGAGCGGTTTTTTTTTTTTTTTTTTTTTGGTTTTTCTCCGGTACCGGGAACTGAACTCATGACCTTGCGCTTGCCAGGCAGGCGCTTTGCCGCTGAGCTAAATCCCCAGCCCCAAGAGTGGTTTTGAAACACAGTAAGTTAACTGTATCTAGAATTTATACTAAGAACAAAAAACAAAAACACTTGCAAACTGTTTTCAGTAATATTGCAATTATAGTTATGAAATCATACATGTATATGTAACAATACTGCTGTTATTAATATATTCATATAGTCTGCCCAAAAATGTATACACCAGGGAAAGTTTGTACAAATATTTTAATATTAAATTTATTGAGACATAAGATTAATACGTTACCTTTGACCACTCATTACAAAAGGTGCTCATAGAGGTGGCCCTTGGCTTCCAGACATTTATTACTATATGAACTGTTTGTATGTGTATACATGTTTTTGGTGGACTCTATATAAATACTAGTATATAAGCAGATGTATGTATGTGTGTATCGGCACATATATGAACAAATGGATAAATAATAGATTGAGAGAAAGGAATATGGTTTGAAAATGAAGCCCTTTAGCTGATTCCAGGTTAGGGGCTGAAAGGACATACAATGAGCCTGCATATCTCGTGCTGCCAGAAAACAAAAAGATGCTGTCAACCATCAGTGGGGACACTAACCTTAGTGCTGAAGAAGTTTTACATAGTAATATAAATACTACCTCGTGAAACAGAACACACGAGCATGGTGGTATGTGCCCATCACCTAGCACTCAGAAGGCTGAGGCAGGAGGATCACTGCAAGTTTAAGGCCTGCCTGGGCTCCATAGTGAGTTCAAAGTGAGCCTTAACCAGATAGCAAGACTCTATCTCAAAACCAAGAAACAAACAAGAAGCACATGGAGGCTGGGAATAGAGCTCAATGGTACAGTATACGCCTAACATGCATGTGGGAGGCCCTGGATTTAATCGCCAGCACCATGGGAGGGGAAAAAAAAAAGCTGGGCTTGGTGGTGGTGTCACCAGGAAGCTACATCCTGATGCAGCAAGGACTTGGTCACTGGTTATTTTGGGCCCTTGATGAAAGAAGTCAGTCAAGACACAGGCTGTCAGAAGAATAGGTAGAATTACTGTAAAGTGGGAGTAAAGGGTATCGAGGGAGGACGTGGGCAGTGTGCAAAGGCAGTGTCCATAATGGGAGTTTGGATACATTTTTATGCACCCAAGAATCACTCCTGGGGTCTGGGGGACCGAGGTGATTATGAAGCTTACAAACATTTTACTTAGAAGTTACATTGGAATGGCAAAACATCTTCCTGTCCTGTTAGATGGTCCATGTGCCTTCTGGGGCTTTATCCATGTAAGAAACTTACAAAAGATAAATTCTTAATTTAAGCCAGGCCCAGCCCAAGGCAGGAGGCCCTAAAGAACCTCTCCTCACCTGCTATCACTGGGCTGTAGACTAAGGCAGCCAGGAATGCGGTGCACCTTGCTGTGGAACTGGCCGGCCAGGTGTCAGAACTGTGCATGTCTCTGTGATGGATGGGATCATCGTGGTAGGTTTGAGACCCAACAAATGATTATAAACACATTACACACTGATGTGTTTGCTTCCTTACTGAACCGCCAGTGCATGCTGTTTTGGACTTCTCCACCCCATCTGTCCTTCAGGCCCACTAATATCTATCCGCCTTACAATGCATGCCTGGGAGCCTGAGGCAGGAGGACCACAAGTTCTGGCCCAGGTTGGGCAACTGCATTTGATCCTATCTAAAAAACTTTTATTTTTTAAAAAGTGCTAGAGTTGCAACTCAGTATGAAGGGCTGAATTCAATTCCTGTTATGAAAAAAAAAAAAAAAGAAACAAGGACACGGGAAAAAACTTAAAATATTAGTGGTCCTCCCACCAAGAGTGGGGATTGAACCCAGAGGGACTGCCAATAAACTATAAACCCAACCTCTTTTATTTTTATTTAGACATAAGTTCCTGCTAAATTACCCAGGTTGGCCTTGAACTTCTGATCCTCTTGCCTCGGCCTCCTAAGTAGCTGTGGTTACCGACACACATCTATACACTGACATCAGTGGCCTCTTCCTTTGAGTGGCATCGCCTTTGTTCCTTGCTCTTGCTCCAGAAGCTTTCATCACCGGGATATTTCACTCAATCAAGGCCTCTCCCTGGAACCGGTCACTTTGCCTGGGACCAAGGGGCCTCTCTTCACACAGCCTCAGGTCCCGGCTCCTGCTCCACGCCAGCTCCTAGGTTACTCAGAGCAGCAGTGTCCCGTAGTCTCTGCTTCTGTCCCTCCTTCCCCAATCTTGTGAATCGCTAAGAAGTCCTCTCCTGCTTACAGGATTTTCGAGCCTGCAGTGAAAGCTTCTTAGGCGGGGCTGGCCAGCAGCTGAAAGCCCTGTATTCCGCAGTCTCACTAAGCACGCTCTCCCTTGCACCCTGTTCAGTGCAGCGTGGCTGTCACTCCAGCTGGCGCTGATGGGCATCCTCCTCAACCTTTCTGGGTTTACTTCTTCCTCCTGGAGTACCCGATAAATGCACGGCTAACATTCACATAAAACAACCCATGCTCACTTTTCATGCGCTCAGGACTTGCTCTCTCTTCCCTCCAAGGACCTAATACTGCACTCCCTCCACCTCCCTCTCCAGAAGCACTGAGCTTTAGTTCTGTTCTACCAGTGTGCAAATGACCCTATTTCCCCCTAGACCTCAATCCATCAGGCACTTACTCTCCCTTTTCTTCTAAAAGCAAATTAATGCCCCTTGCAGCTCCAGTCCCTGCCTCTGCCCCTCCTCATTGTGAAAAGCTCATCTGGGCAGCCCTAGTCACCGTGGGTGGAAGCATTGCTACCACTCCAACCTCAGGACCTCAGTAGAAGAGTATGTCCCCAAGATACACTATTTTTTCTTTTTTGGTTGATATAGGGTCTCACCATATAGTTCAGGCTGGCCTTGAACTCACAGCAAGCCTCCAGCCTCAGCCTTCTGAGTGCTGAGATTATAGGCATGTACCACCACACCTACCATAACGGCTTTTCACATCCACTTGTCCAAACTCTAATTCTGCAACCAAGGATGGTATGGAGAGCTCTGCTGAGACCATACACCTAAGATCCTTATCATAAAATGGGAGTCACGACAAAAATCCAGGGAGCAGGCCAGGTGTATCCAATTACTCAAGAGACTGAGACAGGAGGATCCCAAGTCCAGGAGGTTGAGGCCAGGCTAAGCAACATAGTAAGACCTCATCCCCAAAAAAGAAACCAATCACATGATTTCAAAAGTGTAAAAGAGAAACGGGGATAGGGGAAAGGAGAAAAGGAAAAATATATATACGTACAAGGTAGTTAAGACAGGTATACTAATTTCTCTTAGTTCATTGGAAAGAAAGGTTTGTGCTAATATTGTTTGGACAATTTTTCATGCCTGTATCTTATACTGTGTAACTACTTCAAAAGTAACACTATACAATGTATTAAACATTGCTACTCTCGTATTGATTTTTTTTTTAAAAATCAAAAGTCTGTTAATAAGAAACAAGTTTGCTTCTTCTCTGCCCGTATTCCTGAGGGTATCATTTTTAGGTTTTTAGCTTAGTTCAGGCCACTACTGTGACTCCCTTTAAGATACGGCGTCATAATCAACTGTTCCCTTTTTTCCTGTGGTACTGGGGATTTGAATTCAGGGCTTTCACACTAAGCTACAGCCCTAGCCCTTTACTTTTTTGAGACAGGGCTTCTCTGAGTCACCCAAGCTGAGTTTGAACTTGTGACTCTCCTGCCTCAGCCTCTCAGAATGTTGGAATGACAAGCATAAGCCACAAGCCCAGGATTTGTAAGGAAAACCAAACTAGATCTAACACCAAGAATTTTCTAGTAACAGGACAGATGCAGCTCTGTGGAAAAGTATGTGCTTAGCGTGTGCAATACCCTGGTTTGATCATCTACCTAATAAACTTTTCAATTACAGTATACACCTAACAAGGCTGAATTAGTCATATACATACATATGTCGTACACCAGCTGTGCCCAGTGCTCTCGGTGGGGTTTCTCCCTCCAAGTAACATGGCTTCCCAGTAAGTTTGGTGTAGAACACTGCAAACTTTCTGTAGTTTACAGCCACACTGTAAATACTTTAGGTTTTATGAACCATGCTGTCACACGCTTTTAAAAAACTTTTAAAAATGTGTAAAAGAAAATGTTCATACACACCACATAATATAGGCTACAGCAGGAGTTGGCCTGCAGGCTGCCACTTGCAGGCCCTGGCCTAAAGAGCTGGGTTAATCCCAGCACTGTGGTTTTTGTTTTTTCAAGACAAGGTCTTGCTATGCTGTCTAGAGTGACCTTGAGCTCACTTTGTAACCCAGGCTGGTCTCGAATTTCCAACGACCTTCCTGCCTCAGCCTCCCGAGTGCTGGGATTACAGGCATGCGCCACCATGCCTGGCTAATACCAGCATTGTGATCCTGTAATCCCAGCACTCAGGAGGCTGAGGCAAGAAGATCACCATGAATTCTGAGGTCAACCTGGGCTACAGAAGTAATTCAAGGCCAGTGAGATCCTGTCTCTTGGGTTTTAAGAGCCTTTACAGTACACCTTCAGGTTCTCCCAGTCCTGAAATGGGCCTCTAAGAACAGCATGCATCTAATAAATAGTTGAATGTAAGAGTAGCCAACCATTGCAAAATCACCATTAGCTCTTGGGGCTGCTAACGACAACTCACCATGTTCTGTTCCACTGGGTGATGTGACCGAATTACTCTTTTCTGATTAAAGCTATTAGTCACTTCACCAATGGGACACTGTTCCAGAGCTGGCCCTGGACCTTCAGAAACTGAAGACAAAAGGGAAACCTACAGAAAAGGCACAAATGGTCTTCTATTGAAATACAAGGAAAAAAATAGACGGTAAGATCTGATATTCTAAAAAGCAAACAAGTTTGAACAAAAATGTTTTATTATTAAAATAAAAACCTTCGTGTGAAAGAGCATTACAGATCAAAAGCAGTATTTACAGTTATTGTCCAAAGGTCTAATTAGCTGTCACTCAACAGGCAGAGCAACAGCTACACGTGCAGGTAGACAGGACCCTGGGGATTGGCGTAATACAAGAGGGGAGGGGAGGGGTGATGTACGAAATAGGCCCTGAGACAAAACTGAGAGACATCATGTTAACAAACTTGAAAGGTACCATCTCCAAAAAGGCACTTACTGTTAAAAAAGTGCTTAAAACCTGAACCCCATACACAGCAACTGGCAGGGATCATTTTAAGACACTGCAAAAATCCAGACTAGTCATTAATACCATGATTCTAAACTTTTATGCAAAGGATGCGCACCAGCCTATTCCTGAACTTTTTCACCATCCCAATTCCCCAGAAGTGTCTTCTCCACAGTAATTTTAAGTAGCATAGCACAATGCTTCCCACAGACCTCAGGATGACGGTGTGAACCACTTAACCTCAGCAACCAAGTCACAATAGTGGAGCGTTCTCCGTTCTCCTGAGAGGCATCTGAAGAAATACGCCACACTTTGCAACAATTACCTAACTTTTCCACACAGTTTGAAGACTTAGATGCCTTGATTCTGCTAAAAAGTCAATCAGTGTGAACCCTCAATTATACCCCTTGTTTCTGTGTGAACAAGTTAGAAATGTAATCTGTGGAATTCAACAGAACAATGAGTTAACACTTCTATGCTTCTAAGTGCTTGGGTTTATGGGAAGGTTCCAGGGCTACTTCAACAAGAATTGAATCAGAAGACACTCACAAATCGTTCTTTAAAAGGAATTTGTGGGCTGGGGATACAGCTCGCGGGACAGCACTTACCTAGCACACACAAGGCCCTGGATTCCACCCCTAGCACCATACACACACATACACACCAATTAAGAGATACAAAGAATTCGGAAACTTAAGTGGTAGGAGGAAACCATGGCAACAGAGGGGACTGAGGTGGGGGCAGGGGACCAGAGAAGTGGCAAGAGAGCAAGGCATCGCTAGCAAACCGCCTTCCATGAAGTTCTAGAAGCACCTGCAAGCCTAATGGGGTCAACCTGATCTGAGTGTCCTATAAAACTGACCAATCACGATTCTTAACTCAGGTTTCAATCAGTGACAGAACTGGAAACTTCAGCTAGGAAGGTGCGCGAAGTGGAAGGCAGACAGCAATCTTCTAGGTGTTATGTACTTGCATTTCAAACTCCTGTTTCAGACTGTGGAAGAGAAAAAACATGTTAGGATTTCATTTCCGACTTATGAATTCTCTTTTGAAAGCCAAATACCACTTCCCACCCCGCAAACATTGAGGACTAGACCCAGACCCTTTGCACTGAGCTACATTCCCAACCTTATTAAAAATTCTTATTTTATGATAGGATCTCATTAAGTCACTAAATTGCCCAGGCTGGGCTGGAACTTGGTGTTTTTTGTTTTCTGGGTTTCTTTGTTTGTTTGTTTTTTGAGGCAGCATTTTGCTATACATTCTAGGCTGGCCTTGAACTCACAGCAATTCTCTTGCCTCAGCATGGCAAGGGCTGGGATTACAGGCGTGTGCCGCCACGTCCAGCACAGGGGTAGAATTTGTAATCCTCCTGTCTGCCTCCCAGAGCGCGGGAATGACAGGAGTGCACCACCATGCCTGGCTTAATTTTCTAAACAATGTTTTTACTGAGTCATTACATGCACATGGGCAAATGCACGCATCAAGCGTACAACCTGAATTTTACACGCGCATCTACCTGGCCACCACCCCTCCAATGAAAAAGCGTTTCCAACTCTCCCACGTGCCCCTTCCAGTCAGTACTCACCACTACCCCCTGCCCTAGAGATAACACGATTCTGACTTTTATTATCTTTTTATTAAGTGCATAAATGAAGGTGAGATTCAGATGTGGAAGAGAGAAAACGCCTGTTACCTCTTCAAGTAAGCATGCACATTCCCAAAGCCGTGATACTTGGCTAAATACACAAGGACCCCAGTTGCACACCGTCCATCTCGCTGGCGACAGAAACTGCAGTTACAGATCCCGCGACACGGTGGGCAGTGCCAGTCCTGCAGGGGAAGGGTGAAAAGCACCCTGAAACCCAAGTTCTGCACACCCCGGGCAGGGCGCCTGTGCGCCCCAACACTGTGAATTCACCTGCTCTCCCCAGGCCCGAGCACCTCCTAACACAAAGAGCTCTGTGTCTCTCCCTAGGTCAGCTATGGCTGAGCCCCCAAGACCCTCTTCCTTTGAGGCACCTACCGGGTCCAGCAGCGCGTCCCTGACCTCCTCACCATAGCGATTTCGAAGGCAGGGGCCACAGAACTGGCCTCGAATGCCCCAGCATTCTGGGTTTCTGCAGTTTGTTTTGGTATCAATGGTTTTCTGACGGCACTGATGGCAAGTAGACCCCTACAAATAAATAAACAGTAAATAAGGACAAACCTCAGGGCTGTTGCTTTTTTGTGGAGAGAAATGGCGCATCTAAAGAATGTCTTGGGCAAGTGTGAGTGTGACATTTCCTCTGAATCTTATTTCCTATCGCCGCACTTGGGTACATGGCTCTGCATAGGAAGCCTAGACGCTAGATGACTGCGCTCAGCGGAACAGTGCCCATGTTCAGCTCCGTAGCAGAGCTCTTGCCTGGTATGTGCGACGCCGAGTTCAATGCCAGCACACAAAACTCAGCCCAATCCATTTTTCTCTTTCATACACCACTGTATCTATGTACATGCACACACTAGGTCCACAAGAAACATGTTAAATGAATTCATTCCTAAATTAGAAAAAAAGGTTTACTATTCCTGTGGACTTACTAAGCAGGTAGTTCAAGCAACACAGGTCTCCAGGCTAGGGACAGTAAAAACCCTTTCCTTGTGTGGAAAAGCGCCGGTACCTCCCCTTCCGCCCCGACCTTTAAACACTTCAACACTGCGGGGCTAGAGGCTGTCTCCCCTGCGCTGTTTGCATCTCTAGACAGAACCTCAGAGCTCTCACCAGTGAGCGGTTATAGATCTTCTCTCGGGAGTTGCTGCAGATGTTCTCCAACTCGTCCTCTGTGATTTCTTCTACCGGACGAATGACATGGGGAAGGGTCATGGATCCTGGGCGACGACTTCTGGGTATGTCATCATCCTGTGTGATGAGAAGCATGAGACAGGGCTCCTTATTGGCTCCCCCCCAGTTTTGAACCTCAGATACCTGACTTGTAATGTCTTCCCAGAAAATTCAACCTGGAGATTTCACTTGCTTATGGAAAAGGGGGAAGGAAGTCGTAAGTGTATTGTGAGGATGACTGGATGACATTATGGAAATGACTCCTACAATTGAGAAAAGCTGAAGAAAACCTAACAAAACCAAATACCAGCATTCTGGGAGGCTGAGGAAGGAGAATCAAAAATCTGAGCCCAGCCTGGGCAACCTAGCAAGACTCTATCTTAGAATAAAAACTGAAACAGGGCTGGGATGTGGCTTAATATGAAGACCCTGGGTTCAACCCCAGAAGAACAACAAAAAAAATCAAATTAAGTTTATGTGACATTAACAGTTCCAAACGGTTCCCTGGATGCTGAGGGTGTGTATACGCGATGCTGGGCCAAAAGACGAAGTACCAGTATGTCCAAGGCCTTCCTTTTTCTCACAAGCATGTACTTGTCGTCCTCCTCCTCTTCCTCCTCAGCGGGGAGAGCGCTCAGGGACCCCAGGATCCGAGACCTGGACCTGGTAAGGGGCCGGGCTCTCCGCTCCGGGTTCCTCCTGGAAGCCACACCTGGGAATGTCCGCCTTCGGGGCGTCTTTGCCTGCTGAACAAAACCGGGTGGAACCTGTTTATTTCATAACAAAGAGAAGCAGTACTTAGGAACATTTACATCTTTTCCTCAAGGAGTTTCCTTGTAAGTAAAAAGAGAGCTTCATTTTCTCATTTTGTCTTTTTTATAATGCATAGAAAGTGAGCCCCCCCAACTGTAATTTTGTAAAACAGAGCCCAGGTTCTCTCAAATTGGTTATTTCTTCTTCTACTTAATGAAGATGTACAATCTGACTTCTTGTTCCAGAAAACTTTCTATTGCACCTCTTGAGCCCTAGACTCACACACACTGTTTTTATATTGCACAAAATAAAGCCTGGCTTTCCCTCCTCCCTGCTTGGCTGGCTTCCGTCCAGCTCCTGGGGGAAGGGGCAGGGACAGGACTGAGCGGGCTTTCCTTTTGTACCACGGCACAGCCACCAAATTCCTCTCTGCACTCCAGTCTGGCTTCTCAGAACATACTCATCTATGATATCAGGCCATAACCTGGTAAAGAAATTGCTTTCCTGATTCTCCGATTTACTACACATCTCCCATGCAGAATAAACATGGTAAGGCTCTACACAGAAACCAAGTCTTCGATCTTGGCCAAGCCTAGCTGGGAAGAACAGAAATACTAACGTTTTGAAAGCCTAGGCGTGGTAGTATACATCTACAATACAGTACTCAGGAGACTGAGGCAGGACGATCACCTCAAGTTAGAGGCCAGCCTGGACTGCGTCATAAGTCACCTCTAGGCTTGCCCAAAACAATGCCATACAAACAAGGAATCATACACACTTACTGATCTGGGGCCCGGGAGAGAAGGTCTTCCAGAGAATGAGCCAGGAAAACTTTCTAACTCTGACATGAGTTTTGCAAGCTAAAAAGGAAAAAAGTTACATAAAAATTAGTGGTTACACCGGCACATCTCACAGCTTTAATAAGCGGACACATCCAAAAGAGTTTCTGATTTCTCCTCTGTGCTTAACCAAGTCTTTAACATGTATTTTAAAAAGCAAAGTTTAGGGAAAGAAATGCTTTTTGTTTGATGCTATGGATTGAACCCAAGATCGAGAAGCACACGCTCTACCACTGAGCTACACTCAGCTCCAAGAAAGGCATTTGAAGTACATATTATGAAGTCTTCAAAGCTGCACAGAAATCATTCTTAGGATACAGATGTAAGCTAACAACTTGCTTAGGGAAAAGCTGAGAAGAGTCGATTCAAAGACAGATACTTACCATGGCTTTGTTTTGCTTTATATTTAAGGCCCTTTTTTCTAGAAAGTTCATGCCGCTTTCATCTTCTGAATCGGAGTTGGAATCGATGGCAGAATTCTCTGAGCGTTGTGGGGGCGCTGGCTTTTTGCTGGCTGCGCTCCTGGTGCTGCGCACCCGCACTGGAAACTTCATGGCCACTCTGAGAGGGCCGGAGGGTCTGCCCTGGCTGCGTGTCCTGCATCCCTCCCGGGCTGCCTGCAGCCTCTGGTCAATCAGAGCAATTGCCTCGTTAGGGACTTGCTGATGGAAGATAAGCTTCACTAATTTGACTACGAAAATCCCTCTTGTACAAAAGACACTTTAGCAAAGGAATTTTAACCCCACCTGGGTAACTCATCACCTGGGCTAACAGAATCAAGACTTGCAAGTAAATACAATACTCTGAATGTACTGTGACACCAGGCAGCCCATCTGGACACACTGTTCCAAGCCACTGGAGAAAAAAATATCCTCCATGAAGTCCCAGAAAGACCCATTTTCCTTTCCCTTTTTGGGGGATCTGGGGATTGAACTCAGGGCCTCTGAATGAGCTACATCCCAGTTCTTTTGAGCAAGGGTCTTGCTAGGTTACTAAGTTGCCCAGGCATGGGCTCAAATTTGCAACCTTCCTGCCTCAGCCTCCCAGAGCTGGAATTACAAGCATGAGCCACCATATTTAGGTTGGAACTCATTTTTAATATTCAAAAAAAATTTTTTTTTTTTTTTGTCTTTTTGAGACAGGGTCTCACTGCAGTTCAGGCTGGCCTTGAGCTCACTTTGTAGCCCAGGCTGGCCTCAAACTCACAACGATCCTCCTGCCTCAGACTCCCAAGTGCTGGGACTCCAGGCGTGTACCACCACGCCCAGCTCAAAAATTTCTTAATAGGCTGGAGGTGTAGCGCTGTGGTGTAATATGTGCTTACCAGTCATGAGGCCCTGGATTTGACCCCCAGCGTGAATAAATGAATAAACAAATATTTCTTAAATCCCCATGGCTTTTGGTACCATTCATGTACTTTTCGTGTCTACGGGAAACAACAAATAACTTTTATGGATTCTTTGCACTTTTAATCAACTCGCATTTTATTAATCGTAAAGCACAGTATCTACAAAAACCTAAATCACTGCCCAGTAATTGTTCGGGCTACTGACAAAAGGTCACATCCAGATTTGCAGACTGACCACCACAGTAAGCTCCCACTGGGGCCGGTCTCAGGTATCAGAGGAAGCCACTGTAACCTGGAGCTAAGTGCTCCCAGGCCCGGGGTTACCACTTACATACGTTACCCAAGCCATGGCCCCAGGAGTGGAGCTGTGCTGTACCAGTGAGTGAAGGCATGCACCCGCCGGCAGCGAACACATGCTTCCCTTGCAGAAAGTCTGGGGCAAGAACAGGCCTGCAGAACTAGGCGTGTGCTCAGGAGTGGGGCAATTGTAGTAGCAGCAGCAGCAGCAGCAGCAGCAGCAGCAGCAGCAGCAGCAGCCTCAGCAAGGTAACAGTTGATTGAAAGGGGAGGGCACATGCACAGGAAAAGCAGAAAGAGCAGACAGAATCAGCAGGAAGGGCCTTACTTAACCCTTGTGTGCACTAAGCTCCTGCCCAGGAAGTCTCCCAGGATGCAGGGACAGAGCTAAGTCTGGAAACCAGCCTTTATCAAAGGCCAGCTGTTCACCAGACACCAGGCTGGGCACCTGTGTGCGCACACGCGCACACACACGCACCAGTGCAACTCATCTTTAGGCTGTGTGTGTTTCCTTTCATAAAGCTGGATTTCTGTTGTAATCATGGAAATCTGTACTTTGGTCAACTTTATTGTACTAGTTTCCACGATTTTCAGAACCTACAGAATGTTTGCAATCTACAAATAGAGCTACAGTAGTAAAAAGTGCTCCAAGATAATATTCAAAATTTTTAAATGGTCAACAACTTCTCTGGCATGACTAAAACACAAAAATAGAAAAATTTTTTTTGCAAAAACCGTGTCATGCCTTAAATGCACCTTACTTCTTGAAACTGGTGAAATTCTCAGACTCACCATTCCATCTTGTATCTCACTCTCTGAGAAACCGCAAAATGATTCATCGTCAGAGTCGGCATGAAAAATACTGGCCAGTTCGTTAGTGACATCTGGCCTTGGTTTCTGTAAAAATCCACAATGGTCTAACACATCTTGCACCTCACTTTCTGAAAAGCCGCAGAAAGATTCATTATCAGAGTCCTCATAAAAAACATTTGCCAGTTCTTCACTGATATCTGACCTGAATTTAGGTTTCTGTAAAATAAATAAATAAATGTGGTTGCGCATTTTTTTGCTTTTTCAAGAACCAATTTTCCATAAACCGTGCAGAGAGCAAATCACATTTACAAGTGCACTACAAGAGAATAGCTTTTGTTACAAAGAAAAATGGTTCAGAGGTTTACAAATGATTTCTGAGTTGTTACGGCAAATCATCAGGCATGTTAGGTTAGGCGACATTTCAAAAGGATAGAATAAGTAGCTAATCTACCTCCAACAATTACTACCTAGAACCACCACAAAAAGTGAAATAAAATTACAGTGCATACTGTATTTTCATAACGGCTGTATAGAAATGTAGGCAAAAAGCAAGCAGTTTTAATCATGCACAAAGCATTTGGGGCATTTTGAGTACTGCAGATTCAATTCTGTTTATTCTCAGGCAGCACTTACCGTGTTTGCAAAATTATCAGAAGCAAAGCTGTCACAACTGTCATCAGAGGATGACGATGTTTCCATGGAAATCAACTTCATGTATCTGAATTTCTTTACGTTCTTTACTCGGAGAGCCTTTTGCTGTAAATGGAAAAGGCAATACTATTAAGTGGGATGTTTACGGTACTAGCTACCTAAAGACATCATTTCTTGAGTTTAAGCAGCAGAGTAGATATGTTCATTTCTCATACTTTACAGAGAAAAAGGAAGCTGTGCAATTGCTACAAAAAAATTTTTTAAACCCCATCAAATTTTTTTTGGTGCTGGGAATCGAACTCAGGACCTTGCACTTGCCAGGCAGGCACTTATGCCACTGAGCTATATCCCCAGCCCCCCGGTCAAATTTTAAGAGAGATCCCTTTGGAAAATGAAAAATGTAATGATATTTATCAATTTATTGCGACATCTACCAAGCTTCCTCTCTTCCTACCTTAAGAGGCCCTAAGTGCTTATTAGCATTATGCTGGACTCCATAGGAATACAACGCTCAACTCCTTAAATCTAACTTCACTTTTTAAAAAAATGCTGTACATTTAAAAGGAAAATTCAAAAGTAGAAAATGGCAGAGTAATTCCTTTCTCCCTCAGCCAAAATCAAGCTGAGACGTCTCTATGTAAGCTTTGGACTATGTACTGAGTTGCTAATTTCCCCAACTACCAAAATTGGGCAGGACGTGTACTTAGAGGTGGCGAGCTTCCAAACAGCCAACACAGCGCCTTCCAGTCAGGAGGGGTATAGTGACTCCAGCACAAATCCTTACCAATCACACATCAGCCCAGCAAACGTGGGAAAAGACAAGTTAAAGATCAAACACCACTCCAAACCAGGAGGAACACTTGATTCTACTTTAGCACTCCATGCCTGTCATTCAGCTCTCTTGACAGGCCCCTAGCTCTCTAAGACTTAAAATATTTTAGGGCCAGAAATGCTGCTCAGTAGTAAAGGATTCCATGCACAAAGCCCTGGGTTTGATCCCAGTACTCAGAAAAACAAAAGGACAACTTTGTTACAAGTTTTTTCATAAGGTGTAAATTACTTGCAGATATAAAAATGTTCTCCATTCACTCAAACACTAACCAGTCCTGCACTGCTCATCAGAAAATGCAACTGGAGGGGCTGGGGATTATGCTTAGTGGCACAGAGCCTGCCTGGCAAGCGCAAGATCATGAGTTCGATTCCCAGTACCGGGAAAAAAAAGCAAAACAAAAACAAACAAAAAAGAAAATGCAACTGGAATCTGTCTTGTGTAAAAAGGACAGTGGTTTCTGCCATTTCTTAATGAGATTTCTTAAATGTTCCATTCATTCCTATATTTTTATTTCCTTAAATAGGGCCATGGAGTAGCAGTGAGTCTTTTCACTGAAAACTTTTGAAAGGCAAGTTCTGCTCTTGGTCTTAGAAAACAAAGTGTCCCAAGAGCAAAATGTTCTTGATTTCCTTCTTCACCTAACATTCTGCCTTTCAGTCTCTTACTAACAATAAAATTATTTGTGCAAAGATGTCAATCTAACTTTCCTATGTCCCTAAGAGGCCATCCAATAACTTCAAGAAGTATCTGTCTTTCTGCCCTTTTAGGAACCATTTTCTGGATGAGGAAATTCAAGCCCCCAGGAAGAAAAAATAGACTGCACAAAAAACCACAGGACTGGAAGAACTCTAGCCTGCAACCTCCTAAAAACAGCAGTGCTTCTTGCATTGCAGGGAGTCCTGCCTGTTGCTCATCAATCTACCTGGAGCTTCAGAGCCCACGGTAGCCTCAAGGGAGGCATTCTATGGCGAGTTGTGGGGGGAGTACATGGAGAACTTTCGCAAGTCAGCACAAAGTGAACTTATTTACCAGGCAAACATATCCCTGGAGAAAACAGAAGAAAAGCAAATGGTCACGACTGAGATGACAGTTTTTGTCAAGCGTAACCGATACCGCTCAGAGTGGGGTTTGTGTGTGTATGTATGTGCCTGGCACTGTTAAATGCGTTCACATCCTGTTTAATTCTTGGCAGCAAAGGTACTCCCTAACAGACGAGGAAACTGAAGTTCAAAGGGATGAAATGGATTGCTGGAGTCACACTGTGGGCCAGATCTGTATCCTACACTCAGGTAACACCTGGTTTTCTGCAGGCTGGAAGCCAAAGCCCATTCCATCCCGGTAGGGACCGGGCTCTGAGACCATGCCCCTCCCAGCCAGCCCAGCCTCCCCCACGTCAGTCCCCAAGCTCTGATAACTTTTAAGCACATCACTCTCTTCCTTTCCACCCAACCCCCACTTTCCTCCCCTCTCAGGGGCAGGCCCCAAGTTCTGGCTTCCGTTAGAGCAAAGAGTAATGTTCTGATCTGGGCAACTCGCAGCTGCGCGCGAGGAGGGCTGGGGGAGAGGGAGTGGGGTAGACCTGGACCGTGGTAGCGAAGGGTTTCTATCACCCTGGGCTTCAACTGCGCCTCTGTACCGCGTGGGTCTAAAAATACACCTCCTCCCCACGGTGCACAACCCACGCCCCGCAGAAAGGCGTTTGCCAGACCTTCGGAGGCTGGGAGCAGCCGCAGGGCTCTGCGTCCGAGCACCCACTACGCGCGTGGGCGCCACGCAAAGGGCGCAAGCTGTGCCCCAGCTGGCGCGGCGTTGCGGCAGCGGGACGATGCCGGGGAGCGGGGCGGCCTCGGGCTCCGGGACACCCCCTGCGGCCCCTGGTCCGCGCACGTGCAGAGCGGACGCACGTGCCCGGGGTCCCCGGCGCTGCCACCCCACCGCGAGCCGCTCTCCTCCCTTCGCAGCACGGGCACGCCGACGGGAAACACCCTAGAGTCCTGAGTTGCCCAAAATCTTGAGTGCACAGAATCTGGGACTTGCTCAAACCGGCGACGCCCAGGACGGCCACCAGTTGATAAGCAACCCGGGGCTGCAGATTGCTTGGGACTGCCCGCCCCCGCTCGCACTCAGCACCCAGCATCCAGCACCCAGCACCCAGCACCCAGCTCGCCCGCCCTCGGGGCCGCCCCCAGCCCTCACCCGCACGCGGCGAGTCTCCATGCCGGCGGCGGACGCCCGAGCCGCGCTGCTGGGAGCAGGGACAGCGAAGTGAGCGTGGTGGAGGTGC
>NW_004955449.1:1923144-1940542 GCF_000276665.1 Chinchilla lanigera
CCCCGAGGGGCGGGGCTCGGGCCGGTTTTCCCGCGTCGGGGCTCAGGTCCTGCAAGCTGAGGTCACGTCTCGACGGCGCGCACGGCCCGCTTGAGCCCCGGAAAAAAATCTCGGCCCTCCATATATCCTGAGCGCCAAGGATAAACTTGGAGACTCTTAAAATTTGCTTTCAAAAAGTGGGTTTGGGGGGGTTCCAGAACGCCACTGTTTATGTAGCTGCGCCGTCCTGAGCGAGTGGCGCGAAAATGGTTCGTATTGCCCCAGGGCGAGCAGGCTGATTTGCATGAATTCCGGAGCTGGGGAGGGCGAGCGGGGGCGCCCGGCGCAGGGTACCTTCCTTGCCTGCTGGGGCGCACATTATATAAAACAATATAAATAACGAAGGATCCAGCAGGACCACCACCCGTTGTCGCAGATTTTCTTTATGTGGATATAGTTTATCTGGTAACCACCGCATTATCTGAAGCAATAAAATGAGTTAAATCCCGATCTTTCCAGAAAGCACGGGAAATTAACTCGTTTTGCATAAGACCCGTAGTGTTTAAATTGGAAAGCAGCCTGTGCAGTTTAGGGAGGACTTCTCTGTGGGATTAGAAAAGAAAGGTCCCTAGACCAGTATTTGTTGGAGAAAGAAGCTGCGGACTGTTTTAATGTGGCTTGGTGATCTTTTCAAAGTAAGGAATTACCTGAGTCCGAATGAACGGCAGATACTTTTCATAGCCTTTTAAATGAAACCTACCATGACCACGAAATACTGTAGAGTCTGAGGCTTCTTTCTTTCTTTTGGTGAAGAGCAAAACAACTTGCTGTTAGAAGAAAAATAAGAAATTGATTGCTTTAAAAGATCCTAATTATCATCATACATTTTAAAACAAGTGTGAGAAGTGAAAACGTACATTTTCTCGCCTTTTAAAAACTTTTCTCTGGAGATGATTCCTTGGCAGTTCGGAGAACATGCATGAACTCACTGCTTTCCCCAGATGCAACCCTGTGTAAGTAGGTAGTGCCCTGAGAACAGTGAGTTGGCAGGAGTCCTCCAGTTTTTCTCAAACGTGCCTACACCACGGCCACTGCCACTGCTAGGGACAAAGAAATGCAGGTAGAAGCCCAGAGGAGAGGTTCTTGGTCTTGTCTAGTCAAATTACCGGTAGTATCTGAGCCCTCAGTAGATACTTGTTGAATAAAGAACTAAATGGGTGATGGACTAAAATTATTCTTAGTGTAGAGTCCTTAAGGTTAGGGTTTTTAGTTTCGCGGCCCTAAATACATATACTGTGGTAGCATATACTGTAATTGCTAATCACATAAAGTGGGGAAGATACAAGGCATAATTTCTTTGTATTTTAGAAAAAAGGACAAAAACAAAATAATAAAAAGACAAAAACAAATCAACACAAAAACTATAAAAAACGATACAGAATTTCAAAACAAGATGATAAGAAGTCAACAATGATTGTTGTATTACTTATTGTTATCTTCAAAGGAGTTGCTTGGATTACCAGATATAGGTATGCAAGACTGATCAAACAAACATTAACTGTCCCTTTCAATGAACCAATAGAAATTAGTAGTGCAATTATCTTAGCTATCTTGTGTGTGTGTGTGTGTATTTCCCTTCTTTCTTTTCTCCTTTCCCTCATTCCAGTTGTTCTTTCCTATTGACCAGTTTCTTTCCCTTTCACAATATCTATAGTACCTTTCAGTTTTCTTTACTTTTTCAGGTTCTTAAACTAGGGAGACAATACGGTGTTTACACATGTGGGTCTGATTTATTTCACCTAGGAAATGTATTTTTTTTATTTTAAAGAGTAAAAGAAGGATAACATAGTAATAGGGGGGCTTACTGAATTACAGACAAAGTGGTAGGAAATTACCAATGGCTGTTGTTTTATGTATTGTTATCTACAAGATTTGTTTTCAGGAAAACAAATAGACAAATAATAGTGAGTTACAGATAAAAGTGGTAGGAGATTATCAATGGTTGTTGTACTATACTTTGGTATCTTCAAAGTGGTTTCTAAAGAAAATAAATAGAGCTATACATGAGTGACCAATTGATGAAATGTATCTTTATACAGTGGAGTATTACTCAGCTATAAAGAAAGAAACTTAGGGGCTGGGGATTTAGCTCAGCGGCAAAAGCGCCTGCCTGGCAAGCGCAAGGTTGTGAGTTCGGTTCCCGGTACCGGAGAAAAACCAAAGGAAAAAAAAAAAA
The DNA here is from genome assembly GCF_000276665.1 of Chinchilla lanigera. Classification (NCBI taxonomy): domain Eukaryota; kingdom Metazoa; phylum Chordata; class Mammalia; order Rodentia; family Chinchillidae; genus Chinchilla; species Chinchilla lanigera. Next base: position 1,925,360 of record NW_004955449.1, read on the forward strand.
AAAAGGAAAGAAACTTAAAGCTTTTATAGGGAAATGGATGCAACTAGATAAGGAATAATAATATTCTTGTTAGAGGTTATGATAAGACAAGTCATAATCCTCCTGGAGTCCTAGGAATTAATTTGTTATACATTTTTTAAATGATAAGATCTCTGGTCCTATAAAAACGATACTCTTTTTAGTAATCAGGAAAATGCAAATTAAAACAAGAGATACAGTTTTGCTGTAATTGGCAGTACTTCAAAATCCTGGTAAGACCAAGTTAAAGATGTGAGCAACTCCCATAATGTTAGTAGTGTAAAGTTTTTACATTAATGAACAATTCGGGAATATTTAGTAGACCCAGCAAAACCATGTCAAGATATATACCCTAGAACAGTTTTTCACAGCATGGGTTCAAATGTGCCAGTAGATTGTGAAATCAATTCCGTGGGTTGCAGCTAGCGTATTTTCTTCTATCTTTGTGTGTGTGTGTGTGCTTACTTCAGTAATTTTATTTTATTGTGGTTGGTTAAGAAAACACTTAAGGGGGCTGGGGATATAGCTCAGTGGCATAAGTGCCTGCCTGGCAAGTGCAAGGTCGAGAGTTCGATTCCCGGTACCGGAGGAAAAAAAAAAAAAAAACCACTTAACATGTTAAAATACTATAACAAATCAGTAAGTATACTGTACAGTGTTGTTGACTACAGGTACAGTGTTGAATAGTAGATCGCTAGCATTTAATATCACCGAACTGAAAGTTTATACTCATTGATTAGCAACTCTCCACTTCTGTCTTCCTAGTCCCTGACAATTGCTCTTCCACTCCAATTCTATGAAAAAAAATTTTTTTAACAGTACTAGGGATTTAACCTAGGGCCATCACACTGAGCTGCACCCTCACCTTTTAAAATTTTGATACAGGGTCTCTTTGAGTTGCCCAGGCTGGGTATGAACTCAAGATCCTCCTGCCTCAGCCTCCCAGAGTGCTGAGATTATAGGTGTGTACCACCCATATTTGGATAGATTCTATGAATTTGACTATTTCAGATACTTCATCTAAGTGGAATCATGCATTATTTGTTTTTCTTTGCTTCTTTCTTTTCTTAGTGAAATTGAGTGTAAGAGTGATATGAATATTATTGCTGAAGCTTTTTGTTACATGTTTTGGTATTTGTATGCGTGCTGTATAAATTTCTCTCCTACTGTGCTCCATCGCCTGGTGTGTTCGAGGTACTATCCAGAAGAACATGCACAGTGGGTCTTTTACTGATATTCTTGCATTTTTTCATTCTGTCAAGGGCTGGTAAACCAGGCTATATTCTAAGTAGGGGGGACACAGTGCAGAGAGTTTACAATCCCTTCGGGAAGCAGAAGTAAACCAATAATTTGGGTTTGAGAACTGAGAAGAAAAAATAAAAGCAAAGTGAAAATTAGAAGCAAGATAAGGAGCTAAGAAATGAAGAGGCTACTCGTTTAGAGAAGCTGGACAGTCAGTGTAAACAAGAGAGACAGGAGAAGACATCTGATCAGAAATCTGACCATCAGGAAGCCACAGGAAGGAGAGGAAAGGCTGGTTGCAGGCAGAGCAGTGACTAGTTCCAAGTCACCAAGGTAGGGCACAGCCGGGAGTCCCCGCTCCACCCTGGAGAGCTGCATGTGAAAGGACACCGAGAGAGTCTCGATCACTGGGATCTTCCTGGCCACAGGAAGTGCTTCGGATCCATCCCAAGAATGATGGGCAGACATTGAAGGGTTTTGATGGAAGGAAAGACCCCGTTGAACCTCAAGGGCTGTGGGCACCATGGACTGCAGGGGAACCTAAGTGAAGCTAGGACACTCTCCTGGTCCTGGAGGAGAAAACAACAGCTTGTGCTGGATCATTGTGGTATGGGAAGAAGTGGTCCTACTTAAGATCTCTTATTTCGAAGTTGGAGTTAATTGGGTCTGCGATGTGCATGGTTCATTGCCGTTGGCATTATATGTCATGGTGAAAGATGGTGAAGCATCTACATGCCCTTTAGAAGGGAAATGGATACATGAGCAGTGGTATATGTATGCACTGGAATTTTGAACAGTAGTTCAGATGAATGGCAGAGCTTACTTAGATAGCTTTTAACAATATTGAATGACAAAGCGACATATCTGTAACGTGTATCCCTTTTGCAAAGTTTATAAACACAAAACATACATAAATCATGAAAATATTTAAAAAAAAAAAAAAAAACTGGACAACAGCGCAGGATAGAGATTAATGCCAAGGAGGAATTGAGAAAGAAGAGAATGCTTCCTTTAAAAATAAAAACTATGTAGCCAGGTGTGGTGGCACATGCCTGCGACTCCAGCGCTCTGAAAGGCTGAGGCAGGAGGATGGCAAGTTTGAGCCCAGCCTTGGCAACTTAGTGACTTAGGGAGACCCTATCTCAAAAGTTTAGAACAGGGCTGGCACTGTTGGTCAGTACAAAGGCTGTGGCATCAATCCCCAGTACTGCTGTATGACTGAATGAATTAAATAACCATATGAAGCAAATCTGTCAAGTAGGTAAATGTGGGTACATGGGTATCTTTTGTTTTTAGTTTCTATGCTTTTCTATAGTTGAAACATTTCATATTTAAAAATTGTTAAGCCTTATAAAATGTGTCCTACCATACACACACTGAGCATATATACACATATCTGTGTATGTGCGTGTATACATGCATGTTAGTAGATTTGTAGTACTAAAAATGCGTTTTCCTGCTGGGTATGGTGGCAGATACCTATAATCCCAGCAGTCTGGGAGGCTCAAGCAAGAGAATCACAAGTTCAAACTCAGCCTGGGCAACTTAGTGACTTAGCAAGATCCTGTTTCAAAATGAAAAAGGCTAGGGTTGTAGCTTAGTACAAAGGCCTGGGTTTAATCCTCGGAATGACAAAAATAAATAAGCACGCATTTCCTTTTTAGGGTCCAATAAATGGGAACACAAGTTTCTCTTGCAATTGTAAGTGCATCAAAAAGGCTGTTTGAGATATGTAGATATACATAGAGATATTTGTTATTGTTCTTGTTTATTTTGGTTTTTTTTGTTTGTTTTTTGGTCTTTCTGTTTTGTTTTTGAGACAGGGTCTTGTATGCTAACCTAGGTGGGACTCCAATTCACGATCCTCCTGCTTCAGCCTCCTAAGAGCTGGGATTACAGGCATGTACTGTTCCACCATACCCAACTTTATGAAGGTATAATGCACTGTATTAATTGCATCCAAGTTTTTCATTGTGAATGAAAGACAATGAATGAAGATGGAAAATCGGTGTCCAGGAAAAGATGAGGGCCCCTGCCTCAGCCACAGGTAAAGGGAATGACATTTCATAAGCATGTGCCTGATATATATATACACAATGTCTGAGGACTACAAATAAAACAGCCACTCAGTACACACTTACTACCAGCTAAAATGATTCTAAGTGGAATCTCAAATCTGTTAAGGATTCTAAACTCGGAGTTCGCTATTACAGAGCTCTGAATTCCCTGGGCTGGTGCAGCTCCTCTAGCTTTCCTCCACCTTGCACAATGAATTCCATTTCATATGGTGTGAAACTTGACCCTGCGGTTCTGAGCCCTCTGCACTTGGGTAACGAAGTGAGCTAAAGTCAGACTTTTTTTTTTTCCAACTCAGGACGATTGATTCCAGGACAAAGAATGCAACAACTAGTAAGAGGTATCATTTGTAAATGAGATTTCAGGACAATGCTAATGTCCCCACCGCACACTCTTCTCTCAGGCACTGGAACCAGAACTCTGGCGGGGCTGGAAACCAGACGCCTCACCTGGAGACAAAGGCTGCAAAGATTTTTCGCTCCATTAGTGAGCACAGACAGGTGGCAGTTTGTCAGGTCACAAATCTCTTTTAAATCACCCCCTAATTATAGATTTACCTCTCCTGCGCCTGCTTTCAGGGTGCATAAAGGCAAGAAAACTCAGAAGCCTCAAGTTAGGCTTGCATTGCCAGGAGCCGCTCCGGGTGGGCCGCACTTTACCACCCAGGCTCAGCTGGTTCACAGATCTGGCTCTGCAGGCCGTCCTGGCATGGTGGCTTCTGTTATATCGCCACATTATCTGAAGTAGGGCAGCTTGCCGACATCCAATACTTGATTAGAGAAAAGAATATGGAAAAGTGAGTGAAAATCTGACCATTGTTAGCTGGAGGATATTTGGGTTTTTTGGGATGAGCATTGTCCGTTGTGAAGTATCTGACCGCAAGGTGTTAAGACATCGTGGAACTCTTTGTGATTGAACCCATGGCCTCAAGTGTGCTAGGCAAAGGCTCTACCACTGAGTTTTAACCAGTCCCTGTAAGTCTCACATGCACAGCTTTGAGACAGGGTCAAACTATGTAGTTCAGCTTACCTGTATGGTTTTTGTCTGAATGTTGCCCCAAAGCCTCATGCAGCCCTGGGGCAGGCTTCTAGAGTTAATGAGTAATTCATGGGTGTGAGTGCTAGCCCTGCCCCGGGGCAAATAGTTTGCATATAATGTAAGGGAGGGAAAGAGCCGCTTGCCGCTTGTGGTTTTGGGGGATATTTTGCAAGGGAGAACAATATATATAATACAGGACACATATTTTATAAATCATTTATAATAGTCACACAAAGAATGATATACAAAGGGTGCAGGAAATCTGTCCACACACTAAGACCAAGGAAACTAGCCGAGGGCCTGGATCCCACGGAAATGTCTTGCATGAGTCCAGCTGAAGACCTAGAGCTCATAACTGTGCCTCCTAGGAATCCAACTGGAGGCCCAGAGCCCACGACATATCTCATGCAGGCCTATTTCATGGATCTGCACTAGGAAGCCCAAAGGTCAGTGGTGGAATCTAGGAAGTCTGTGCCAGTGGGATAAAGGATCTCTGCCAGCAGGCTGAGGGATCTACACTGGAGCCAGGAAGTGATGTGCAAAATAAGAACCAGAGCTCCCCTGAAAAGTACCACAGCCATCCTCAGCATCAGTGAGGTCCTGAGCTCCTCCAGTGATCAAGATGGCTGAGTGCCCATCAGGAAAGCCAACATAGGGCCTGGGATATAGCTCAGCAGCATAAGCGCCTGCCTGGAAAGTGCAAGGTCCTGTGTCCGATTTCCAGTACCAAAAAAAAAAAAAGGAAAACCATGTTCCCCTCTGGAGCCAGGAAGTGATGCTCAGAGTGAGGACCAGAGCTCCCCCAAAGTGAACCAAAGCTATTCTCAGTGCCAACAAGGTCCTGAGCTCCTTGGAGGATGAAAACTGCCAAGTTCATCAGGAAAACCAGCATGACAAGCTCCTCCAAAACAACCAACAGCTCCTTACAGCTTCTACCAGCTCCCAACAGCCTTTCTCTGTTTATTCTTAAATTATTTGTTTGTCTTTAGTTTGATGCCCCCCAAAACAACTGGAATAACCTCAAAAAAGTTTTGAAAATTTCCTATTCACTGCATAAGCAATGTATTCTAATTTGTCTTAGTTGTGAATTATCCAGGTCATTGATTTCTTCTTCAGATCTGCCCCTTTTAAGCAGCTCTTTGGAAGAACAGTTGTGGCAAAGAGGAGATGTTTATTAACTAAAGGGGAATTTTAGCATCATTCAAAGATGGTTTAATTTCTGGAATGGACAAAATGTAAGACTTAGTGAGGGAAGATTCTATTCCAAACAATGACCTATTGACTTTTAGAAGTCAGAACCAGCCCAACAGAAGTCCTCAAAAAATTAAACATAGAATTATCATATGATCTAGAAATTTCTAGGTATATACTCAAAATAAGTGAGAACAGAACTTAAAAGGAAACCTGTATACCAATATTCATAGCAGCATTAATGACAATACCCAAGGTAGAAACAACCCAAGCATTCAGCAGCAAATGAATGTATAAAAATAAGTATAGTATATACAAATAATAAAATATTATTCAGCTTTTAAAAGGAAATAACTTTACCATTTATGGTGGAACATACCTATAATCCCAGCACCCAGGGAGACAGAGGCAAGAGAATTGCAAGTTCATGCCTAACCTGAGCAATTTTGCAAGATCTTGTCTCAAAAAAAAAAGGAAATTCTGACACATGCTTCAGTATAGATGAAACCAAGAGAAATAAAACAGACACTGGAGAAAAACGTTAGCTATTCCACTTATATGAGGTATCTAGAATGAGCAAATTCATAGAAACAGACTAAATAGAGACTGATAGGAGTTCAGAGGAGGGGAAGAGAAAAGGGAAGTAATAATTTAATGAATTTAGGAGTTTCTATTTGAGGTAAAAATAGTTGTGAAAATGGGTAGTGGTATGGTTACACAGTCTTGTCACTGTACTTACTGTCAGTCAATTGTGGTTAAATTATGTTTAAAATGGCAATTTTTGAGTTGTGTGAATTTTACCATAATTTTAAAAAGTCAACCAGAAATATTCTTTTTGTTTTGTTTTGTTTTGTTTCCGGTACCAGGATTCGAACTCACGACATCGCACTTGTCAGGCATGTGCTGTGCTGCCCAGCTAAATCCCCAGCCCCCATACCAGAAATGTTCTGGAGTGAGGACTCGTGGGGTCAAGGTAAAGATGTCAGGAGTAGCTGGGCGTGGTGGCACTCACCTGTAATCCAAGCACTTGGGAGGCTGAGGCAGGAGGGTCACTGCGAGTTGGAGGTGAGTCTGGGCTACAAAGTGAGTTCAAGGCCAGCCTGGACTGCATAGTGAAACCCTGTCTTAAAAAGACAAAAATAAAGATGTCAGGAATGAAGAGGCGTCATATTCTAACCCCACCCTCCCCCAGCTTTCCAGGAGAAGAAGAAATTACTCTTGGAAAAGTGACAGCATTATTAATATCTTGTAAGTCATCATAATTCACAGTTCGTTGTTGCTGTAACAGAGTAAAGATTTCAATTTTTAAAATAAAAGTAATGTTTCATGTCATGGCACATAATCACTACACCCACAAATGTGCTGACCTCATGAGGCATCAAGAAGAAAAGTAAAGAGAACACCTTGAATTGTCAATCTGGCCCTTATGCAGAGATCAAACCTTAGAACTGACATTCCATGTCCCTAGATGGGTGTCACTTAGTATGAAGGGAAATGACTCTGGCAGGTGCTTAGCTGGAGTTAAGTTTCTTCGGGAGCATTTAAGGATATTTGGCCCAAGGTGATGTTTTGAAGTGGGATGAAGATGAGTGTACCTGAGTGGCCTCCACACAGGCCTGATGGAACATATTCCTCCTGGGGTTATACCTGAGAATGGGCTACAGTGCTTACTTTGGAATTAAATGAAACAGTTGTCACTAGGGAGTGTAGCTCAATGCTTAGCATGTGTTGGGCCCTGGGTTCAATAGTTGATAGATAGATCATAGATAGATAGATAGATCATAGATAGATAGATAAATAGACAGACAGACAGGCAGTAGAAATGGGAGGAAAGGCTTTTCCTATCTGAGCAAGACCAGTGTTTGCAGCCATACCATGTGATAGTCAGCTTTCTGGTACTATAACAAATACCTAAGATAGATCAGCTCATAAAGAGGAAAGATTTATTTGGTTAATTTGGTTCACACTTTCCTAGGTTTAAGTCCATGGTCAGGTAGCCCTGTTGCTTTTAGACCTGTGGGAAGGCAACACACCAGGGTGGGAACATGTGGCAGAGGAAGCCACTCCTCTATGGTGGTCAGGAAACAAAGCAAAAGAAGAAGAGATTGGTGTCCCACCACTGCCTTCAAGGGCCCACCCTCAGCGACCTAAGATTGTCCCCTAGACCTCACCTCTGGAAGGTCCTACCAGCCAATAGTACCAACTTGAGTACACATAGGCCTTTAGGAGATGGCTAGATCTAAACAATAGCAAAATCTAAACAGCAGGAAAACGTCTCCAGACAGCTCTGGTCAGGATGGAGGCAAGCCCAGGTGATAGGAGCAGCAGTGGCAGATGCTTTGCTCACCAGGCAGTAGAGCAGAAGAAGGCTCTGGCAAGTGTTACAGGGACAATTTAATGGCAGCCAAGGACATCACAGGAGCTTCTTGGGCTATACTTTGAACAGCTTCAGGAATTTGGGTTTTATCCTGAAGGCAACAGTTTTAAGTAAAGACACAATGTAATAAAATTTGTATTATAAAAAATAACTGGCCATCAGATGAAGAATATACATAAAGGAGGCAAGGCTGGGTGCTGGAGAAGCAAGAAGCTCTTTTCTGTTGAGAAAGGATGAGGGGCTCAATTAATAGCCCTCACCTGCGGTCACAGAGAAGGATGCGCATGAAGCTAAGTATAAGGAAAATTTGCACAAGCGGAGAGAGCAAGGTTATGACCAGTGGAAGAGGTGCATGAAACGGCAAAGTTAACAGCGAGATTCAGAGGGAAGCCAGGAAGGAGACACTCACGGTATCCTCAGACTACCAGCCAGTGAGCTACATTCATAATGATCTGTGAGTTTGGAGACATATTTTGAAAACTGTGAAAATCATGACTAATGTTCTAATAAACAGAAGTTGGAAATAAAAGGGCCGTGTTGGTCTCCAGTTGGAATTATATAACTGCATAAGTGAGACCTGGACCTATCTGCTCTGCTGATGCTGTGCTCACACGTATTAAGGGAAGAGAAAAGGCACCTGGTTTTCTTGGGACTGGACTTTCTGGGCTCTTTCCTTCAATACTATCATTCTTCGCCGGGTGTGGTGGCTCACGCCTTTAATCCCAGCACTCAGGAGGCTGAGGCAGGAGGATCATTGCGAATTCAAGACCAGCCTGGGCTACAAAGTGAGCTCAAGGCCAGTCTGAACTGCATAGCGAGGCCCTGTCTCAAAAAGACAAAAAACAAAAACAAACAATAAAACCAACATGCTTAGAAATTTATTTTAAAATTTCCTCTTTCATTTCATACACTTATATTGTATACTTAATATACTTCACTAATAAGTATTGAAATAATCTATTTGAATAATACACCAGCAGTGCTGATTGTGGTTAGAAGTACCATTTAGTCCATAAGTTGTAGAATGGCAGGAAGGAATTATAGCTGCTCAAGAGATGGGATGAAAATTACCAGAAACGTGTGAATTCTTAAGAGTGAAAAACACCTTTTACTATCACCCCATAATATCAGCCTTGGATACAGTAACTAGATAAGCTTTGAAGCATTTAGAAAAGAACAGTAATGTGAGCTTATAATTAGGAAAGCGAATTATAGAATGGGAAAAGTTATGTTTCTCAACCTCAATAGTAATAGTTAAAATATATTGAGTATTTAATATATGCCAGACAAATGGTCATTTAATCTTAACACCAATTTATGAGGTAAACTTGGATTATTATCTCCATTTTATGGAGAAGTAAGCTAAGATACAGAAAGATTAAGTTGCTCAAGATCATAAAACATGTGGTGAGTGGCAGGTTACTTTTCAAAGAAAGGCGAGCCCTCGCTCTTTAACATTTACCAAGCCAGGTGACATCTGAATACCTCACCCTAGGTTTGCTCTACAATTGACACAGTGCCATCACAGGCTGGACACCTGGTCACAGTGTCCTTCACACAGACATGCCCAGGAGGAGTGAAGCCAGTCAGAGATGACAAGAGTGGCCAGGATGGAAGCTGGGTGGCTTACGATGGTACAAAGGAGAATTATCCAAAACTTGAAAAGTCAGAAACAGTGATTGGTAAGGCCTGTTAGTAAGGCTATTGCCTTTCAGAGTAAGAGGTTTTTTTTGTGTGTTTTTTTCTTGCTACCGGGAATTGAACTTGAGACCTTGCACTTGCCAGGCAGACCCTTGTGCTGCTGAGCTATATTCCCAGCCCTGCAGAGTAAGAGTTTGAAAAATCTAATCTATTACCAGTGGTGTGGGAGTTCCCTTAGAGGCCAACAGAACTGGTTCTGTTTGGACTCCTCTTTTTCAGGTTCAAGATGAGAACCCCAAGATGTGTTGTATCCATTTCCTAGGACTGCTACACAAGTTACCACAAACTTAGTGGCTTAAAACAGCAGAAATGTATTGTCTCACAGTTCTGGAGACTAGAAGTGAGAAGCCAAGGTATTGACAGGGCACTGATCCCTCCAGATCTGGGAAGGATTCTGTTCTTTGCTTCTTCCAGCTTCCAGGAGCTGCTCACATTCGTTCCCCGACAGGTGGCTGCACGCTTGGTCTTCACAAGGCCTCCTCCCCTGTGTTTTTTCCTCTTGTGTCCCTCTGAGGACCTTCCCCATTGGATCTGAGAATTGTGAAATTATGAGATGATCTTAAGATCCTTAATTATATCCACAAGGATCCCTTTTCCAAAGTCACGTTCACAGAGGCTGGGTATTAGAACATGGACATATGCTATTGAGGGTCACCATTCAGTTCATGACATGTTCTAGGAGCGGGGTGATTTCACTGTTTTCTGAAAGCCTATGAAAGCATAAAGTACAGTAATAGGTTTTCAGGTTTCTGTGGTTTTCATTTGTTTATTTGTTTAATGAACTCTGTGTGTTGGGGACTATGAAAGTCCAGAGTGAAAGTAGTAGTAAAAGTATCGGTCCCCAGCAGTCTCTATGTTTTATGTCTGAAGAACAGGGAAAGTGACTTTTTAAGAACAATTTTATTAGGATGAGCCACTGTCAATAATAGTGTTACTTTGGGGGGCACCCAGAAAGGCAAAATAAAGACAAAAGGCTGAGATCTGGCCGTGTGAATACGGATCAAGTGGACTTAGAAATATGGTGGTATCTACAAATCAGTTTAAGCTACAGAAAAAAATAGATAACTATCTAATATGATTCATGTGAAAGATACATGAAGAACTATAAAGAGATTCATAAAAATCCAGGATCAAATATGTGGTCATAACATATCTGGTTCATGTGGGAAGTAGGGTTTGAATTCATAGACATTCTCAAAGTTCATAAATCTTTACCTGATTCTCCACCAATAACATGACCTATGTACTACTCTGTGTTTCTGTTACCTAAAGTACAATACAATTCTCAGAAACTTTATACTTTACTAAATACTGTATATAACTGGTTAATGTCCCAGGAGACAAAACCATATCTTTTATTTCATTTCTTTTGGTCTTTTTTTTGAGACAGGGCCTCGCTATGTAGTTTAGACTGGCCTTGACCTCACTTTGTAGCCCAGGCTGGTCTCAAACTCACAATGATCCTCCTGCCTTAGTCTCCCAAGTGCTGGGATTACAGGCATGTACTACCATGCCTGGAAAAACCATATCTTTTAGAATTATCTTTTGTAGTAACAGAAAACAAAATCATCACCTCTTACCTGTTTTATATAGTTATAGAACATAATCAATTCTATGTATTCTGTATAACATGATCATATTCCACAGTGGTTGCACCAGTCTACACTCCCATCAACAGAGAAGAGTTCCTTTTTCCCAACAGCCCCACCAGCATTTGTAATTGGTTGATTTTTTGATAATAGCCATTCTTTCTGGAGTGAGATGGAATCTCAGTGTTGTTTTAATTTGCATCTCTCAAATGACCAGTGATGTTCAACATTTTTCATATATTTATTTCCCATTTCTACTTCTTCACCTGAAAAGTATCTATTCATTTCAGATGCCCGTTTTTGGATTGGGTCTTTAAATTTGGAGGTCTGATTTTTTTTTCAATTCTTTATACATTCTAGATATTAGTCATTTATCTGAGGAACTGCGGGTAAACATTTTTTTCCCACTTTGTGGGTTGTCTCTTCATTCTATTGGTGGTTTCTCTTGCTGTGTAAAAGCTTTTTAATAAGATAAGATCTTAGTTGTTGATTCTTTGTGATAGTTCCTGGGTGATTGGGGTTTTATTCATAAAAGAAAGAGTCTTCAAGAGTTCTACTTATTCTGTCTACCAGCAGACTTAGTGTTTCTGTTTTAGTACTTAGATCTTTGATCCATTTTGATTGTAGTTTAGTGCAGAGTGAAAGATATAGATCTAATTTTAATCATCAGCATGTGAAAAGTCAGTTTTTCTAGCACCATTTATTAAAGAGACTATCCTTCCAGTGAGGGTGTTGGCTCCTTTGTCAAAGATGAGGTGGCTATGTTTGGAATTGTTTCTGCATCTTTTATTCTGTTCCATTGATCCTTAGGTCTGGTGTGTTTTGTTTTGTTTTGTTTTGTTTTGTTTGCCAGTGCCATGCTGTTTTTATCACAGTAGCTCTATAGCACAATTTCAACTCAGAGATTGTGATGCCCTCTGCCTTATCTTTGCTGCCCAGAACTGCTTTTGCTATTCTAGGTTCCTTCTGGTTCCAAATGAATTTTAGGATTGTTCTGTCTAATCCTGTGGGATTTGTTCTTGGTATTTTGATTGGGATTGCATTAAATCTGTGTAGCAATTTTGGAAGTATGACATTATCACTCTGTTCCTTCCCAAGAACAAGGGATGTCTTTCCGTTTTATGATATTCTCTTTGATCTCCTTTTTCAGAGTGCTGTAGTTTTCAATGTAGAGGTCTTTTACTTTCTCTGTTAAATTGATTCCTAGATATTTCATTTTTTTGGATGGTATTGTGAAAGGTGTTGTTTCCCTAATTACTCCCTTGGTGAGTTCGTTATTTGTGTAGAGGAATACTATTGATTTCTGAGTGTTGATTTTGTATCCAGCTATACTACTAAATTTGATTATTAAATCTAGAATTCTTTTGGTGGAGTTTTTGGGGTCTTCTATGGAGAATATCATGTCAGCTGCAAATAATGATAATTTAATTTCTTCCTTTCCTATTGTTATTCCTTTTTTTTTTTCCCCTTGTCTAATTGCTCTGGCTAATGTTTCCAGAACTACATTGAATAAGATTGGTGATAGTGGACATCCCTGTCTTCTTGCTGATTTTAGAGTGAAAGCTTTCAGTTTTTGTCCATTTAATGTGATGTTGGCTGTGGGTTTGTCATAGATGGCTTTTATCAGATTGAGATAAAGACCACCTATTCCAGTTTTCTGTAGGGTTTTTATCATGCATGGGCATTGGGTCTTGTCAAATGCTTTTCTGCATCTATTGAGATGATCATATGGTTTTTGTCCTTGGCTCTGTTAATATGGTATATTACATTTATTGATTTATGTATGTTGAGCCATCCCTGCATCCCTGGGCTGAGTCTTACTTGGTCGTGGTGTGTAATCTTCTTGATGATACGCTGCATTCTGTTTGCCAGTATCTTATTGAGAATTTTTGCATCTCTGTTCATTACGAAGATTGGTTTGTAGTTCTATTTTTGGAATAGATCTGTCTTTGGTTTTGGTACTGGGATAATGCTTGTTTCCAGGAATGAATTTGGGAGCAGTGCTTCTCTTTTAATTTCATTAAAGAGTTTGAGGAGTAGCAGCATTTGGTCTTCTCTAAATATCTTATAGAATTCAGTAGTAAATCCCTCAGGGCCTGGGCCCTGATGGTGGGTTTTTTGTGGGGTTTTTTGGTTTTTAATTACATCTTCAATTTCATTAACTGATATTGGTTTATTTAGAATTTTTATAACTTCTTGATTCAGCTTTGATACTTCATATGTATCTAAGAATCTGTCCATTTCTTCTGTGTTTTCCTTCTTATTACAGGTTTTCAAAGTAGGTATTTGTGATGGTTGAGTGATTGTGTCAGTTTAAGTTTAGTTTAAGTTTGTTAAAAGAAGTTTAACTAAATCAGCTCAGCAATTCCACACCTGATGCTGTGGCAGACCCACCCTAGGGCTCATCATCTGGGTGGTACAAAGGGGAAATGAGGAAGGACAAATCTGTTTCTTAGGAGGAGTTCCAGTCTTCCCTTTACATTAGATGTCATCTCCTGGCTTCCAGCTCAACTCTTTGGGTTCTGTGGTAGGCTCTCTAGCCTTCCATCACAGACCCGTCCACCTCCTGCTATAGACTTGCACAGGACATTACAGTGAGTTCCAGACCTTGGACTGAATCCTTTCGTCTACAGTGTGCAGACACCTTCTGCATTCTTCCTTGTACTCTGTGGGTGACCATTGTAAGGCAATCTTGTAAATTCATAGATGTTTGTATACCTTGCATTATATCTATTTCTCTAGTAAAACACTGATGATACAGCATTGATGATCTTCTGGATTTCTGCAGGATCTGTTGTGATTGTACCCTTTTCTTAATTAACTTTTATAAAACATTCTACTCAATAATGCCATTGTACTATTCTCTTTACATCCCAGAAAACATGACCAAATACTATCATAGGTCAAAAAACAAACCTGGTAAAATTTTTTAAAATATTAATAATAGAGAATGTCTTTTTGACAACAGTAGAATAAAATTAAAGTTAACAACAAGCCAGGCATGGTGGCACATGCCGGTAATCCCAGTACTCAGGAGGCTGAGGCAGGAGGATTACTGCAAGTTCTAGGCCAGCCTGGGCTACATAGTGAGTTCAGGGGCATCCTGAACTACACAGAAAGACCATGTCTCAAGAAAATAAAATAAATAAAATAAAGTTAGCACAAAAAAGTAAGAGAAGAATCTTTGAATACTTAGAACCAAATAGCACTCTTCTAAATAATCCACGTTAAACAGGAAATCTCGTGAGAAATTTTTAAATACAGAGAACTTAATTGCAATGAAAATAAAACATAAAATGTGTAAGACACTGATAAGGTCATCATAATAGTAAAATCTATAGCACTAAATGCATATGTTTGAAAAGAGGTTAAGTGTCAAACCAAAACTCCCACCACAAGCACCTTGAGAGAAAAGAGGAAACTTAACCTAACACAATCAGAAGGAAAGAATAATTTAAGCATAAGTTAATGAAATTTAAAATAGAAAAATAATAGTGAAAAATCAATGAAACAAAGATGTAGTTCTTTGAAAGGATCAATAAAATAGAATGTCTCTAGTAGGACTGACCATAAATGAAACAAGAATATTACTACAGACAATAAAATGATAAGGGAATATTCTTTACCACTCTATAAACATAAATTGGACAATTTAGATGAAATGGACCAACTCTTCAAAAAACACTACCATGACTTACCAAATATGAATACCCCTATAAATATTAAGAAAATTGAATGTGTAATTTTAAAGTCATCCCAGAAGTCATGTGCTGACTTGTTTAATTTACTGAGGATTCTAACAAATGTTTAAAAAAGAATTAACTCTATATAATCTTTTTGAGATAATAAAAGAAGGAATACTTCCTAACTCAACTCTTAAGGGCAGAATTACCCTGATGTTAAAACAACAACAAAGATAGTACCGAAAGAAACAAACCACCACCACCACCA
>NW_004955449.1:1941139-1976862 GCF_000276665.1 Chinchilla lanigera
TATATATATATATGATAGTTAAGATAGTTATAGTACTAATTTTTCTTAAGTTATTGAAAATAAATGTTTGTGATAATATTGTTTGGACAATTAAATGCCCATAGCTTGTACTCTGAGTAACACTTAAAGATAACAATACCCAGTGTATTAATCATGGTTCTCTCTTATTATCTTGTTCTGAAATTTTGTTTTATTTCTCTTTAAAATAAAAAACCCTTTTAGAATGAATGTATTCATTAAGATTTCAGGAAATAAGGTTAATATAAGAAAGCTTTGTGTTGTTACTTGTCTTTTTCTTTGTAAGAGGCTTTTTGGTCTATTTCTTACACTCTGAATATGTATTTTGAAGGTAATAATATACAGTGTATTGACTATCCTTGACTATTATTCTTTTATTATTTTGTTATGAAATTTTATTTTATTTTTTCATTTAAAAATCATACAATGCTTACAACACATAAGGTCCTAGGTTTGAACCACAGAAGTACCTAAGTGTGTGTGTGCATACACAGAAACACAATTAATTATAAATCTAACAAAACATATACAGGACTTATATATTGAAAATACACAATTCTGCTGAAAGAAATCAAAATATAAATATAGAGAAATTCCATGTCCATAGGTTGCAAGACATAAAGATACCAATTCTCTCCAAAACTGTTAGAAAATTTAATATGATTTCTCAGAATTTCAGCAAGGTTTTCGTAAGTGTAGTAAAAAGGAAGTAGAACAGCTGAAACCATTTTTAAAAAGAAAGTGAAAGGAATTGGTCTACCTGATTTCAGAACTTACTATATAGCTATAGCAATGAGTGTGGTATGGTGGAGGAGTAGACACATATGTCAACTTCCACTGAGAACCCAGAAATAGACCACCACAAATATTCCTTTCTCCCTTCTTCCTTCCCTTCCTTCCTTCCTCCCTCCCTTCCTCCCTTCCTTCCTTCCTTTCTTTTTTCTTTTCTGTTCTCTCTTCCTTCCTTCCATTTCTTCTTCTTCCTTCCTTTCTTCTTTCTTTCATTTCGTCTTTCTTTTCTTTCTTTTTTTTTCAGTGCTCAGGACTGAACCCAAGAACTTCACACTGAACTACAATCCCAGCCTTCCCCCCCCACCCCCACCCCCGCCCACAGGATCTTGCTAAGTCACCAAGTTGCCCAGGCTGAACTCGGATCCTAGTGTCCCAGAGTGCCGCGATTACAGGTGTGCACCATCATGCCAAGATACCTAATTGATTTTTTTTGTTTTTGTTTTTTTCCGGTACCGGGAATCGAACTCTCAACCTCGCGCTTGCCAGGCAGGCACTGTGCCGCTGAGCTAAATCCCCAGCCCTCCTAACTGATTTTTCATAGAGGTGCAGCAGCAGTTCAATGGAAGAAACAGCCTTTTTAATAAATGATGGTGGAGTAATTGTATATGCATGGAGGAAAAAAACCCCAAAGTCTCATTCCTTTCAAAAAGTGAACACCAAATAGTTTATCAGTTTAACTGTAAAATGTAAAGCTGTGAACATTTTACAAAAAGGCATAGGACAACATATTCAGGACCTAAGGGAAGGGAGAGAGTTCTTAGCCTTGACATTGAAACCATAATCCATAAAGAAAAAATGAGACTTTGTCAAAATTTAAAGCTCTGTTCTGCAAAACAACCTATTAAGCATATGAAGAAACAAGCTCTGAGAAATTATTTGAAGTCATGTATCAGAGAAAGGACTGCCTTTGTACCGATGATAAACTCATGAAATGTTCGGTATCATTAGCTATTGGGAAAATGCTAATGAAATCCACAATAAGTATCTCTACACATCTATCAGAATAGTATAATAAAATATAATGGCAGCACTAAATGCTGGTGAGGATGTATTCAACTACTATACAACCCAACATTTACATTTTAGGGCATTTATTTCCCAGAAATGAAGACTATGTTCACACAAAATCCTGTACATGAGTTTTTGTAGCAGCTTTACTTACAATATTCAAAAACTAAGACTAAGGGCAGTGGACTAATTAATCTGGCAGAAGAAATTTCAAGGCAGTCTAATATTGGGGCAGTGGATTGGCTATTGTTGGGGGCTTTTAGCAAGATTTATGTTGAGAAGCAAGAGCAAAGAGCCCAGCAGGATGATTTAAAATGTGACTCTGGCCAGAAGGGAAGCTCCAGTAAAGCTGTGGACTGCAAAGATAGAGCTGAGGAGATCTCCATTGCTGAGAAGGGACAAGAGAAAAGAAAACATGGCCTGAGGACATCACAAGAAGCAGCACATCTCCACCCTTTGCAGCCTTAAAACTGCAAAGATGAAAGAGTTGCTTTGAAAAGAAAGCCGCAGAGGACCATGTTCCAGAATGGCAGCAGTGGCCACACCAGTATCCGGAATGACAGCAGCATAGAGAATTTGTTCCTCAGAATTGGATTCAAAGTGCCCAGTGATCCAGGTGCTTGACCCCTATGGCCAAGAGAGAGGAAGGCCTGGCTACTGCTCCAACTGGCAACAGACCTTGGCATTCTACACGTGGCACTGGTTTTAGGCACATGCCGAATGCAAGAGTTCTGAGGTTAAAAAGGCTTCCACCTTGATTTCAGAAGGCCTGGGAGGCCAGGCAGTGTGCCCCTGAGAGGGCAATGTGTGAAGCTGTGAGTGTGAAGTGAAAAGTTCAGTGGAGACCTCAGAAGTTTGGAAAAGCCAGGAATGTGGGTCATCTAAGGAAAGTCGCAAGGAGGGAGCAAAGCAGGCCTACAAGAGAAGCCATGGGAGCTATAGCCACCAGTAGTGCCATAGGAGTGGAGTCATGCAAGCCCTCTAGAGCTCACAGTGTGCCACAGATTGCTTCAGATGCTGGACATGGAACTACAGGACTTAATGTTTTTCCTATGGATGTTGGACTTGCTTTGATCCCAATGCTCTCTGTATCCTCCTGTTTGTACATTTTGTTTTTTTGTTTGTTTGTTTGTTTGTTTGTTTGTTTTTGGTTTTTCTCCGGTACCGGGAACCGAACTCACGACCTTGCGCTTGTCAGGCAGGCGCTTTTGCCGCTGAGCTAAATCCCCAGCCCCTGTTTGTACATTTTGGAATGGTAATGTTTTTCTTGTGCCACTGAATGTTGGAAGTGTTTAACTTTTCATTTGTACAGGGGCTTGCCTCTAAGAGTTTGCCTTATATCTAGGAGGAGACTTGGTACCTGAATATTTCAGCAATGCTGAAACTGTTAGGATGTTGGCATCTCTTAGAGATGGACTAAAATGTCTTTTGTATAAAGGGATATATATCCGTCTTTGGGGGGCTAAAGGTGGAATGTCATGGTTTGTGTCTGGATGTCCCCCCAAAGCCTCATGCAGTCATGGGGCAGGCTTCTAGAGTTTATGATTGATTCATGGTCATTGTTGGGATTATGGGTGTGAGTGCTACACCCACCCTGGGGCAGGTAGTTTGCATACAATGTAAGGGAGGGAAAGAGGCTGCTTGCTGCCCTCTCCCCTTTTTGCTCTTGCTGATTTTGCTGTTTTGTGCTGCCTTGAAGTGTTGCCCCTGTGCCCTGCCATTCTGCCTTGGAGCCAGCTGATTATAATAGACTGAACCCTCCACAAATTGTAAGCTAAATAAACCTTTCCTTTCTTCATTCCAGGTCTTGGGTACTTTGTCTCAGCAATGAGAGAAAAGTAACTAAGGCAATTAGTTACTTTTCCATTGCTGGAACAAAATACATGAACTATACCATGTAAAAGAGAAAAGGTTCAGGTTGGTAAGGTGGCCCCAAGGCAGCATGGTGGAAAGGTATGGTAGAGAAAGTTGACCACCTCAGGGCAGCCAGGAAGCAGAGAGACTGGCAAAGAACCAGAGAGAAGAGGGGCCAGAGAGCAGATATAGTCCCCAAAATTGTGCCCCTACAACCCACTTGGACACCCAGAATTATGTTACTCATCTCTTCGGTGTCTCTCAAGCCAATTAAGTTGATACTCAAGATTAACCATGACAATTACTTTTATGGGAAGCTAGGTAATAGTATGGGAGATTTCTATTATTACTTATAACTGTATATAAACCTACAGTGAACTAAAAGTAAGAATTTAGTTTTTAAAAACAGGGCACATCACTTTTCAGCCTTTTGGCTAAGATCAAGTGTAATAAAAAGCAGAGTACATGGGCATGGTGGTTTATACCTGTCATCCCATCATTTGGGAGGCTGAGGCAAGAGCCTTACCATGTATTAAGGCCAGCCTGGGCTACATAATGTGTTTAAGACCAGCCTGGACTACATAGTGAGACCCTCTCAAAAAACAAACAAACAAAGCAGGGCTAGATACATAACCAGTGATATACCTCCATGTCCAGCATGGACAAAGCCTTCAGTTTGATCACCAGTACCAAAAATTTTTTATAAATTTAAAAATATTAATAGTTGTCTATTAAGGCCTAAAGTACAAAACACTATTCAGAAAGCAGACCCCCTCCCTTTTTTTTCACAGAGACATAGGACAAATTAAATGAAATATATTGACCCAAAAAGTACTTTGAAGATTCTGCTTCATTAATGATGTAGAAGCTTCTAGAGGGCCAGCACTCCTAGAAAAGGTCTAAAAAACAGCTAACCTACTGACCAAAAGCCCTTGAAAGTGACTAAAAGCTGGCAAGAACTGTAGTTTGTAGTTGGAAGAAAAATATAGCTCTGTATGTTTCCTGTTTTTATTACTTTTAAATTAAAGTCAGTTGAAGGTGGCACCAGACAGGTTGGCTAAAAATTCAGTAGAAACTTGCATCCTTACTGGCTTAAAAGCAAGTGGAAGAGTTTAAAAAGACCAAAGATAAATACAAATCTAGAAACTGAGGGAGAAATCTCAGAAAAGAGAGGTGACAAAGGATACTCTCAAATTCTGCAAAATACCCTACACGTAAAAATTCTTCTCATAAACCCTGTCCAAATTTCTGTCTGATCTCTATACTATATGTGTGAGACAGATCCAAGGAGTTAAACCATGCCAGCCTTGGGTAAAAGAACCAGCAGAGATTTCAGCTGCTACCAACTACAGGGACAGAGTTTAGGGCAGATCTACTTAACCTTCTGTTAAAACAAATAATCCAGACTCTTTAGGAGAATAGAACAGAATCCAGAGTCTCTACAACATATCACTTACAATGTCTTGAATAAAATCCAAAATTACTAGACATAAAAGAAAAAAGAAAATGTAAGTCATAGACAATCAGTGCAAACTCACTTTAAGATTCTCCTGATATTGAAGTTAGCAAAGAAAGATTTTAAAACAGACATCAAAACTAAGTTTGGGAGAAGAAAGGAAAATATCTTATAATTAATGAATAAATAGGAGATATCAACAGAGAGATCAAAAGTATAAAGAAAGAACCCAATGAAAATTCTAGAACTGAAAAACAAAATAACCAAAATAGAATAGTTACTAGAAGGGTTTATCAGAAGATTAGAAATGATGTAAAAATCAGTAAATGTAAATACAGATCATTAGAAATTATCCAATCTAAAGAACAAAGAGAAAAAGGTTTTGAGTAGGCAGCAAGAGAAGAGAATATAACAGGCTTAGTGACCTAGTGGACTGTATAAAACTTCTAGCACATGAGTAACTCGAGTCTTAGAAGGAAAGGAAGGAGCATGGGACCAAGAAAATATCTGAAGAAAGAGTAACTGAATTCCCCAAATTTATGGATTCAAGAAGCTCAGTGAATCCCAAGCAGGATAAATACAAAGAAAACAACATCAATAGTGTTTTAGTAAATTTCATGAAAACCAAAAATGAGAAAAATACTAAAAGCAGTTTTTTAAAAGACAATACTATATAGAGAGGATTACAACACAAATGACTACTGACATATTTTTTTAAAAAAAAGCTTTGTTATTTAAGTATTCCAGAGTCTGTGTTTTGGGAATTAAACTTAACACACCACCAGTTAGATAAGGCATTTGGACATATGTCCATGATGTTAGGCCTTTAACAGTATAGGCATTTTTTTCTTCAGTCCCATCTCCAAAATAGATCAAAGAACAAGTTACTCAACAGTAGATGAACAAAAACCTAGTTGCTTAAGAAAATAAAATTGTGCCTTTGTTAAATAAAATATTAGCACCAGGTTGTCATATCAAGCCCTGAAAAGCCAGAGTTGGAAGGACTGGTAGCAAGAAGATCAGAAAAAAAGTGTAGCTGATTAAATTGGATTATCATCCTTATAGCCCTTTCTTCTTATCTTTAGTCAGTGCTGTCTCTCTGGGGGTTTATTTTCTTTATACTCTTTAGATAACAGAAATGTTCGTTTTCAGGTGATACTGACCTGATCCAGGACTAGAGTCAAATGACTTAAAAGAAAATTTTATAACTCTCTTCAGGATCAAGATCAATGTAGAAAAAAAAGAAAGGTAACAATAGATACTTCTAAAATTAAAGAAGTTTTCATCAGAGACGTTCAAACAAATGAACTTATAGAGGTATTTTAAAGCTATCTTCACAATGGTTGGAAATATAAAGCAAAAATCACATAAAAAAACATAAATCAGAAGTAGAAGTGAGCATGTTATACTGATTCTTACGAACTGTAACAACCTATAAGAATAAAAACATCTCAGGGGACCAAAGACAGAACCTCTTAGGGTGACTATATTCTCAACAACCTTTAATTAAAGTTGTAAAACTTGATTCTAACAATGGCACTGGACTGAAGGTCTTAAGCCTTTGAATTCTCAAATCTATATTTCTTATCCTGACTTCACTTCTGCACTCAGGATTGTTGTTCACTCCTGTTTCATGGTTAGAGGAAGTGTGCTGCTGAATGGTGCTTTCCTCGCTTTAGTCATTCCAGCATTGTGCCTACATGTTTGGCCACAACTGTATAACTTATACTGTCGTGTCTTTCTCGCTGTCGTTAAGTTAACTTACATTTTTACTTGTATAAAATTACAATCAGAGCTATAATTAGAAAAACAGAATAATTAGCCACCAACAATATTATAAATCCGTGCAATATAAAACGTTGTTATTAAGTTTTAATTACATGTCGTCGTCTTCCAGTGTCTGATAACTATTCTTTCTTTGATAAAACAATATCCACTGTTAAATAACATTAACACCAGACTGAGACATTTCTTTGATATAATTAGAAAGAGAGGAGAACAAACAGGATTAAAAGAAAACTGACTCTCTTAAAAAGAGACAAGGAGGAGGACAAAAATAAGAACAATGAAAAATGTTATGTTCAAATATTACCCAAAATACTAGTGTTAAGGAAAATGGAGGAATGACTAGAATTGGATAGTAAAAGGAACAAATCTATTTCATAAATCATGTTGCCTTTGATAGAAATATATTTGTAATGGCAAGAAGTAAATTAAAATTGTCAAAACAATGATACTATAAAACTGTACAGAGAACAATAAAAGGTGCTTATATTTGGAGCACAATCTTCTAGATAAGCTTGATTTTATATTTGACAGATCATATACCAAATCTAATTTTCTCTAAGTGGAACTAACTATTTATTTTACTTTAGGGCAAGACAAATTTAACATTTGTCTTTAAATTTTGAAGGATGTCTATAATCTTTGCAGACTAACTAAAGTTAAACTAACCACTCCTGGCAAAATTTTTCTAAACAATCAACTTTGGATTGAGCTGTGTTCTACTTTAAAATGCTAACAGTCATTTTCTACAAGTCATTCAACAAGAGATTTAGATACAATCTATTCAGTGCCAAGAAAGAAAGAAACAGAGTGAGAGAGAGAAAGAAAATGGAAGAGAAGAGAAGAGAGAGAAGAGAAGAGAAGAGAAGAGAAGAGAAGAGAAGAGAAGAGAAGAGAAGAGAAGAGAAGAGAAGAGAAAAGAAAAGAGAACTACACTCGGTATAAGATCCATATTCACACAGATTTTCTCATGTCTTTGTAGCATGCTGCAGTTAGAACGTAAGGAAAAATCTGCATCTGTTTTGGCTTTTGGTTAGAAGCTGGGACTTCCAAGATGAAAGCCTAGAAAAGAAAGAGCCATAGAGTAAGTGGTCCCCAAATCTGCATATAAACTCCTATCAAACATTGGTTGATTTTTGAGGTGTGCTTTTGCAGAGATCATTCCAAGGACTCCAGTGGAAAGCAATGGTTGGGAGGTTGGAAGAACTCAGCAACTGTGCCTACTGCTATCTATTGCAGGAGAGAGTGAGTTTCAAGTTTGACTGCTGCTTAGTTAAAAGGCTTGGTAAACAGACTGATCTTCCAACAGGCTCACCCCAAAAACTAAGACTTTGTAAGTTTAAAGTAATCAGCCAGTAATTTGTCCACAGAATCAAAACCAAAGCACTTTAGTGAAATATAACAGATAACAGAATCCCTACAAAGTATCATCTACAGCCTCAGTATAAATATGAAATTGCTAAACATGGAGAAAAGCAGGAAAAGTTGACCCATAGTAAAGAAGAGGAAGGAGGAGAAAGAGGAGGAGGAGGAGGAGGAGGAGGAGGAGAAGCATACCATGGGAACATACCCTGAGATGATTCACATGTTGTCATTAATGGACAAGGACTTTAAAGCATCTATATATGTAGTTATTATAAACAGCTATTCTATGTATATATGTACTTTATATATGGTTTAAAGAACTTTAAGACAGTCCTATTGAATAAACAGATGGGAAATCTCAACAGAAAAATAAAAATTACAAGGAAGAATAAATTAGAAAGTCTAAAACTAATGATACAATCACTGAAATGAACAATTTACTGGATGACCTTAGGAATAGACTGCAGATAGCCAAAGAAAAGAATCTGTGAACTTGAAGACAGATCAATATTAAGTTACCCAATTTGCATGATCAATGCAACATGTGTGCATGTATTAAAACATAAAAGTAAGCCCACTTAATTTGCACAATTAATATATGCTGATATTTTAAAAAGTAAAATAAAGCAAAAAATAATTATCCCATCTGAAAAGAGAAAAAAGTATTTTAAAAAGAAAAACCCTTAGTGACGTATGGCACAATATCAAGCAAAGTAACATACATGTAACTGACAATCCAGGAGAAAAGGAGGCAGAAAAGAATTTGAATAAATGATGGCTAAAACTTTGCCAAATTTGGTGAGAAATATCACTTTAAAAACTTATGAAGGTCAATGAGCTCCAGCAGAATAAATATGTAACAAACCACACTTAGTCACACTGTTGTCTAACTTCTGAAATCAAAGAGAAAAAAAATTCTTGAACGTGGCCAGAGGTGAGAGAAACATTGACACATAGGGAACAAGATTAAGAATGATGGCTCAGTTCTCATCTGAGGCAATGGAAGCCATGAGACATTGGAACCACATCTTTAAAATACTAGGGGAAAACTTTCTGCCCAAAATTTTATATCCAGTGAGAATACCTTTAAGGATGAGGTGTAAGAGAGATATTTTCATGTACTAATAAGATGATATATTTCATTAACAGTAGACTTATAGTACAAAAATAAGTTATTCTAATTCAGTGGAAAGGACATGAAATTTGGATCTACCAAAGGAAGAAAGAGCACAAGAAATGGTAAATATGAAGATAAAACAAAACCTACCTTTTTCCCCTCTTCTTCATTTCTTTAATAAATAACTGACTACCTAAAGCAAATAATATTATATTGTGGGATTTATAATTTATAGTTGCATGAAATGTAAATGAACTAAACACACCAACTATAAGACTGGGATTATAGACTGAATCAAAAAGCAAGACCCAACAATGTATTGCCCAAAAGAGACCCACTTTAAAGAGAAAGGCATAGGTTGAAAGTAAAAGGATGAAGAAGAAGGGATGAAAAAAGAATTAAAATGTGTTATGTCCATGTACCAACTCTCCACAATCAATGTAATCATTATGTACTGTAAACATGCACTAATAAAAATGAAAATTAAAAAAGGTTACAGAAAGTAATAAGATGAGAAAAGATATAGCATGTGGATAGTAAGTATAAAAAAATAGGAGAGGATATTTTTAATACTCACTTCAAAAACTGATAGAGTTAGACAAAACAAAACCAAAAAACCCAACAAACAGGACATGAAGCATTTAAACAACACAATTAAACAACCTTATGTAATCACAATCATATGCCACATAACATTTCAGTCAATGACAAAGCACATATATGATAGTGATTGTGTAAATTAAAATAGATCTGGGAAATTCCTCTTATGGTTTACATATTCGCCAAGCCTCATGTATCCAGGGATGGGGATTTTGGATCACAGACTATTAATCTACTGATGAGTTCAAAACTCAATGTGCTGTTAGGAGGTAGAGCTTGGTTAGAAGGGGCAGGTCCCTGCAGACTGACCTGAGAGGGTATATCCTCCTCCCCCAGCTCCTCTTTCTTTCTCTGTTTCTTGGCCACATGGATTGCACATATTCTCTCTGCATGCCCCTCTGCCATCATTTTTCTGCCTGGAGCCATCATACCATGGACTGAACCTTCTGAAACTATAAGCCAAAATAAACCTCTTCTTTTAAAGTGACTAAGACAATTCCCATTGTAACAGAGCCATTGTAATGATGTAGCACAGTGCTTACTCAAGTGTTTGTGGTGTATACAAATCTACTATGCTGCTGGCAGGACAAAAGTGTAGCACAATTATGTACAATGCATACTTCTTGATAATAAACAACTACTGATATGGTACTGTTTTATGTATTTCTACTATAGTTTTGTTATTTTAGCTTGTACTACCTTTTTCTTTTGAGACTGGCTGGAGACTCTTGCTTTTTAGTTTAGACTGGTCTTGAACTGACTTTGTAGCCTAGGCTGGCCTTAAACTCATGGCTATCCTCCTCCTCAGCCTCCCAAGTGCTGGGATTACAGGCATGTGCCACCACATCTTGCTTTAGAGTATATTACTTAGCATGAAAAATAGTTAATTGTAAATCATCCTCAGACAGCTCCCTCAGGAGGGATTCTAGAAAAAAGCCTTGTTATTATAGGAAATGGGGCTCTATGTATGCTACTGACCCTGAACACTTTTCGGGGGATAAGATGTGGAGTGTGATATTGTTGATCCTGATCCTGTCACATGATGGTGAACCTATGACACACATGCCACAGCAGGCTGTGGTTATCACTGAAAGTTCTAAAAGCTTTGCTGTCAGTGGTTAGGCTAATGTGTGTTTGTGTCTTAGTTACTTTTCTCATTGCGGAGACAAAATACCTGACACTCAAAGTTAAAGAGGGAAAGATTTATTTAGCTCACATTTATAGACCTGCACATTGCAGAGGGGCAGTTCATGGCAGTGGAAGGTAGCAAAAGCAACAAGAGAGGAAAGAAGAGCAGAGAGGGAAACAAGCCTCTTTCTGCCCCTTTTATCCAGACTGCTGGAACTAGGGCAGTGCGAATCCAACCAGTGGATTGATCCAGCTGCCCATCCTTAATCCCAGTACCCTTAATCCCAGCATTTAACCATGAATCAATCACAAAAAGCCCCACCTAAAAGTGCATGAGACTTTGAGGGGACATCGAGACATAAACCGTAACACTTTGTGTCTTAATTTTTAACAAAAAACGTTTTTAAAATTTTTAAATAAAAAGCTGCAAATCAGGCATGGTGGCACATGCCTGTAATCCCAGCCCTTGGGAGGCTAAAGCAGGAGAACTACCATAAATCCTCAGCCATTTTGGACTACAAAGTGAGATCCCCCCCAAAATAAAAACAAACAAAAATGAAAAAAAAAATTAAGAATAGAAAAAAGCTAATACATATATAAAGAAAAAATATTTTTGTATAGTTGTACAATGTACTTGGAATTGAAGTTAAGTGTTGCCACAAGAGTCAAAAATTGAAAACAGTTAAGAAGTGTATAAAGTAACAAAGTGACAGTAAGCTCCGGTTAAATTATTGAAGAAAGAACTTGTTACTGATTTAGGGTATTCTAAGCGTGCATGTTCTTACAGCCTGCGGTTGTACCCAGCCATGGCCTGCGCCTTCACACTCACCCACAGGAGCAGCTTCCGGCCCTCCGTGCTCCGTTCATGGCTGGTGTCCTATACAGGGGTATTTTTTTTAAAGTCCCCCCACATACACACACACCCACTGCCTGGGACGACCAGTTTTTCATGAGAAACAAAAGGCCACGAGGCAGCCAGAACCTTAGCATTTATTGATCGAAGAGGGGATTTGAGGAGGGGATTATCGGATGACTCAAGAAGGCAGAAGTGATTTAATGCTAAGAAGGATCTTGCCCTGGAGTATCTTTAGCCTACATTTCTACTGTACCTTTTTTATATTGAGAGATGTGTAGATAAACAAACACTGTTGTGTTGCAATTGCCTACAGTGCTGAGGACATGGTGTCCGGATCTATAGCTTACGTGTGTAGTCGCTTATACCATCCAGGCTTGTATAAATACCTTCTGTGATGTTTGCACAATGATGAAATCACCTAATGACACATTTCTCAGAACTTAATTAATATAACATTTCACTCAGAAAGCAGAATGCACATTATTTTCAAGTGCAAATGGGGCATTTATCAAGATATACTGTATGTTCGGTCATGAAATGTTTCCATAAATTTAAAAAGAAATTGCAATTGTACATAACAGGTCCAACTGACCACAAGAGAAATCAGTTATATTGAGATATCTAGAAAACCTCAACCCCTCTCTTAGTTCTTATGTGGGCTCCTTGGCTGGATTTAGAAATCCAATGAATAAAAATGCTGATTAACAAGAGAAACACGACAGTTTTATTAATTGTACGTGCATAGGAAGCTTCACAAGAGAGTGAAGTTCAAAGAAATGACCAAAACATGATGTGTTTATACTTCTTAGACAGGGCTGGGGATATAGCACATTGGCACAAACGCCTGCTTGGCAAGCGCAATGTCCTGAGTTTGATTCCCGGTACCAAAAAAAAAAAAAAAAAGTATACTTCTCAGACAAAGAACAACACATTTGCGAAGGAATGACAGGACAAATGGCTATCTCGTCACAGACCCGACTTCTAGGGTTGTTACTAAGAGCTGTGTTGGGTGGGGGGTATAAACTAGCGGAAGAGGCTAGGACATCAGAGTTTGTTTATTCAGGTTCACTGCAGCCCCAATTACCTGTCTCTGGCGATTAAGGCTATTTCCATCCTGGACTGATAAAAGACTAAAACAATCTTTTGGCTTGCTGATGGCAGGAAAAGAGAGGCCAAATGGCCTTGTCTAAAGTTACAGCTTCTCAAGTGACTTCTGTTTGAAAGAAATTGAAAGGAGTCGGTGTACCAATTTGGCATATTTTGTCTTGATTCCTTTGCTCTGTTTGCAGCTTTTCAATAGCTCTCCATCAGCTACTGAATAAAAATTCAAGAATTTCAACCTAGACAAGTCCCCTACTAGTCTTTATTTCTTCATCCTCTCCAATGACGGAATAGGCTTTTCATTTCTTTCTACAGTCTACCATCCACCATCCCCTATCACTTGTAGACTGACTATCCAATGGGCCCCATTTGCCCAGCAATTCATGTCAAGAGTTGGTGTAGGGGTTTAGTTGTGCCACCCCCAACACATGTCTTATTGGCATAAAGATTATTTTGAGCTGGAGGCAAATAAGAATGCACAGATAGAGAAAGAAACCTCCCAGAGGAACTTCCCGTAATCTGACTACAAGCAGGAACTTCCGAGAAGTGAGGCTGGCCATAAATCTTTCTAGAGAAGTTTTACGGCCATGAGGGAGAGACAGAGCATGTGACACTGCAAAAAATAACCTTCCCCTATCAGTTCCCCACATCTTTCTTTCCCACAATGTCCTACCCTAGCAGCTCAAAGTTCTTTTCCTCAGAGTTGGCACTTGTCTAAAAATCTGTTATTTCTTTACTAAGATGATAAATAAAACCAACTTCTAACCAGCCCTTGGAGTTGCTCCTCAGGAGGTTGTTGCAGTGGGAAATATCCTGTGTGCATTAATAAACTCTTTTTCTCTTGTTCATCTGTCCTTTGTGGTTCCAATTTACAGGACTCCAGCTGGAAAGTCTAAGAAGGCAATAGGAAAAATATTGTATTTCCTTCCCTACATAGGCAGTCTTTCTGTCTCTACTGTGTATCATTTCCTCTGTTCACCCTAAAAAAAAGATGTTGAAGGGGAGAAAGATACAATTTCCTTTCTAAACCCTCATAGGTTCTTAGCTGGGACAAACTCACAGTAACAAAAGGGCAAACTAGCATGAGAGGAACAAGCAATATCATTAACATGTGCTCTGCCTGTCACATAGGGAAAAAGGCAACTCTCTCTGGAAAGTAACTCTCTCCAAGCTCAGGACTCTGTCTTAAACAGTGTTTTAATGAAGATCAATAAATCTCAGAGTGCCAAGACAAAGAAGCAAGGAGTTTCAGATTTCAGAGATAAGACCCTGTGGGAAGGTGGTAAAGTCGGCTCCAAACCCCGCTGGGTCTCTGGTGCCAGGTCTAGGCCAATAGCAGCTGTCTCTGTAAGGGAGGATTTACTTTTGGCTTCAGGGATGACAAGTGGGAAAGGGAAGAAAGACCTCTGTGGGATTCTCCATCTTGCCACTAGGCACACAGGGAAAGGCAGAGAGCTCACCTCACTATTTTAGGGAAAGATATTTCCATTTGTTTGATGTTCTTGGGGCCTCTGCTCTGGGTGCTGTCCCCCAGTCACACACTCTCTGTGTGATCACATCCGTGGTAACCAGCTTTTCTGTTGCTAATACAAAATACCCAACACTCACAGTTTAAAGGAAGAGAAGTTTAACTTGGCTCATGATTCAGGGGGTTCAGGCCATGGCTGGCTGAAAGGAAGGAACATGGTGGAAGGGCTCAGGGGAAGAAGGTTGCTCATGTCATGGCAGCCAGGAAACAGAGAGCAGGGAAGAGCCAGGGGCAAGAATACACCTATTACCATGTAGATCCAGTCGTTTGACCAGTTTTGTCCCAGCCCTAATCTCCTACCTCATACCCTTCCGGGTCACGTCCCGACTAACCCACCTCCAACCAGGCCCAATCTCCTAACAGCACATTCAGGCAGGAACACATGGGTGGATGAATCCACTGATCATTATAGTACCCCGTCATCCAATCAACAGCCCCACCTCTGAACATATGAGACTTTGGAGGGGGAAGGACATTTTACATCTAAATGTGACATGACAACATCTGATCTTTCCTGACTCATTCCCTCATTATTGCTTCCTGGCCTGTTCACTCTGTTTGGGGCTAAATCTGCAGTGTTAGGGTGTTTCCGTTCCTTTTAAAAGAAAGGCGAAGGAGGGCTGGGAGTGGGGCTCAGCGCCGGAGTGCTTATCTAGCCTGCAGTTAGTCTCGAATTCAGTCCCTACTACAGTAAAAAAAGTTGACAATCCTAGAGGCAGAGTGAGAGTCACTGACCCTCACCGCAGGAGCACTACATTTTTTCCCCCTGTGAACTCAGTCAGCCCAGAATTTGCAGAGGTTCCTGTCTTTTCTGCGTACCCCAGGAACTTGAGCCCACAGATGAATGTCTCTCCCTGTGCCCTGACTCTCTTGGCTGCCGCTTCTCACAAAGTAGAGCAGAAAAAGCAGCCAAAGATAATAGATGCTCTTTGTTTCGGGTGGGTTGTCTGTATTTTGAGGGCTTTCTTTCCAGGACATCTCTATGTCAAAGTGACAGGATCACTGTGCTTCTCACTGATGCATCCTAAAATTCTTTTTCTGTGACAAAGGTTGAGGAACCTGCTCCACAAGGCAGGTTGAGGTTCCTGTCTCCTTTTTAGGGGACCTCTTTAGACTCATCTGGTGACAAAAGAGCTTTTACCTCACAAAAAAATGTCTTCTGAGAGGGGTTTTCTATACTTTTTTTTTCTTTTGTTTTCTTCACACAGGGTCTTTTTGAGACAGGGTCTCACTATGTACTTCAGGCTGGCCTTGAGCTCACTTTGCAGGCCAGGCTGGTCTCAAACTCGCAACGATCCTCCAGCCTCAGCCTCCCAAGTGCTGGGATTACAGGCATGCGC
Source organism: Chinchilla lanigera (assembly GCF_000276665.1). Classification (NCBI taxonomy): domain Eukaryota; kingdom Metazoa; phylum Chordata; class Mammalia; order Rodentia; family Chinchillidae; genus Chinchilla; species Chinchilla lanigera. Next base: position 1,957,088 of record NW_004955449.1, read on the forward strand.
CACCACGCCCGGCTCTACACAGGGTCTTGCCGTGTAGTTTTGGCTGGCCTGGAACTCATGGAAATTCTTCTGCCTCAGCCTCCTGAGTGTTGGATTCTAGGCATGTGCCCCCACACCTGCCCCTCTATTATACTTTCTAAACTTAGGTGATTCTCTTCCAAACTCTTATTAAGAGTGCTTTATCACCAGGCCTGGAGGCACACTCCTGAAATCCCATCACTCTGGGAGGTTGAGGCAGGAGGAACATAAGTTTGAACCAGGCTGGGTAAGTTATTCACTTAGTAAGACTGTGTCTCAAAATAAAAAGTAACAAGTGTTGGAGGGGTAATTCAGTGTGAAGGCCCTGGGTTCAATCCCCAGTACTGCAGAGAAAAAGATGCTTTATCTTCTAATCTAGGCCATCTTCATCCCAGTCATTAAGATCCTTGAGCAGAGAGGGACTTCTCATTCCTGACACCCACCACAAAAATAGCAACTGAGTTTTCCTTTTATGAACCAGGTCTGAGCTTGGTAGTGGTTGCCTGGCATGAGAATGACCATGATCTTGGGGAGGTGGAGGGCACCATGGTCTCACAGCAGCTCTAGCTCGAGTTAATTAATTAATAATGTACCAGGTACTTCCTGGTGAGCCTTCATCCTGGCTGAGAGCTGCCTAGGTTTCCTATTGTTTTTTCCGGTCTTATTTTTTATTAGCATGCATTTGCAGTCTATAATGATCACTTTCCTTGTGGGGAGTTGATACATATATGCAACACAAATTCATTCTGTTTTTCTTCTCTTCTCCTCTCCCACTCCTTTTTTTTTTTTTTTCTTTTTTGTCTTTTTGAGACAGGGTCTAGCTCTGCAGTTCAGGCTGGCCTTGAGCTCACTTTGTAGCCCAGGCTGGTCTTGAACTCGTAACGATCTTCCTGCCTCAGCCTCCTGAGTGCTGGGATTACAGGGGTACGCCACCACACCCAGCTCCCCACTCCTTTTATCTCTTGGTTCTTTTCTCTGTTGCCAAAGATTTATCTCCTTTTCTCCTGCTTTCATTTTGCATATTTATATTTTTGGTTTCTTATATAGGGAAGCTATGCAATATTAATCTTGTGTGTATGATTTATTTCACTTAAAATTATGGTCTCAAGGTGCATCCATTCTCCTACAAATGACTCAAGTTTATCTTTATGGCAGAGTAGTATCTATTGTGTATAACTATCACATTTTCTTTATCCATTCATCTGTTGATGGACATATATGCTGCTTCCAAGATTTAGCTAATGTGAGCTATGCTGCTATAAACATAGCTATGTATGTATCACTGTAATACAATGACTTTACTTCTTTTGGGAAGATACCTAGAAGGGGAATAGCTGGGTCCAGTGGAATTTGTATTTTTAGTTTTCTGAGGAATTTCCACACTGATTTCCCTAATGGTTGCTCTAGTTTACACTCCTAACAATGTAGAAGTAGACCAAAACCAAGTCTGCAGCCCCCGGGTTCTCCCCAGGAGAGCACTTCTGCCCTCCTCCAGGTCCCTGCAGGAATGACCCTCCTTCTAGCTTTCAGCCCCCTAATACCCGTCAGGCCTGACCTCTCTCATTGTGACCTCCTGGATGACTCTAGGCTTCACAGGTGAGACCATCAGTTCCCTGTACTTCACCCACCGTGAATGAGAAGAGAGTGTCTGAATTCTCCTAGCAGTCTCTGGCCAACCGCAGTTCAAACACATCTTACTTTCCTTCATGTCTCAGGTCATGTCTTACTTTCATGCAAAAACCATTTAAAGCACCCACCATACCAACCATACCGTCCCCATTATTCCACTGTCCCCACACTGCTCTCATTGACCCACCTCCAGGTCACCAGGGTTTGTCATTAACCTCAGCACTTCAGAGGACTCATCCAGCTGACCCTTCTAATACCTCAGCTTCAGGCTTCCTTCATTTGCTTCTTGTGATCTCCGTGTTCCTCCCTGCAGCTCAGAGCTGCTCCATTTGCAGAAGGATCAATTCGAACAACAGAACTCAAGAACAATACTCGGGCCCTCCAGCCAGGTTCCTTTACTGATTTCCACTTTATGTTCAATCAAACCATGCTGCTATTTGACCTTTCTGCCTTTTCTTGTCCCCTAGAGACTATACCAGGCACCAGGGCTTCCTGCTCCTATTCAGAGGTCAAGCCATCCCTTTAATCCACCAGGCATATCCTAGCCACACAGGACCAGAGGAAAGTGTCATCTCATACTTATCGCTGATTCCAAGAGAAACCTCAGCCCAAGGGATGCCTCAGGAGACCAGCCCAGTCAGGTCATCTTGCCGAGGGCTGCTCCATCAAGGGAAAAACACATTCTGAGTTAGGAAATCAATTTAGTGCCCATAAAATAGAAAAAGAAAATCTCAGACAGAAAAGGGAAGAATGGCTACAGTATTATGAAAATAGTGAGACTCATTTGTTGCTGCTGACTCGAACAAGTCATTTTGAAAGCCACTGGTCTATGTCTGACACTCTAGAAGATGACATGGGGAAAGTATCTAATATTTAAAAAACAGAAAAAAGCAGTTTGGAGAAAACAAACTCTATGAGGGGGAATGAATATTAAAACAACTGACTACATTAATATCTTCAGAAAATGAGAAGCTACTGAACAAGAACAGAGTGCTACAAAGAAAGAATATTCAGAGAACAAGAGAAAAAGGTTTGCAAAATAAAAAATAGGATGGCAAAACTGAAAACCTAAATAGAAAGATTTAGAAGACAGAACTACAGAAACTGTCACCTTTGTATCCCTTTGTGTACCATGCCGTGCACAAATCAAAGAAAAGTGAGATTTGCTCAATGAATGACCCACTCATGACTATAACATCCAAGTTTAAGTAATTTGTCCAGAGTCACACACATAATTTACTGAGCTGGGAATGTAAACCAGGTCACCTGGTTAAGAACTCTACCACTTCAGAATAATACAGTAAATGTATCCAGAAAATTAAATGTGTTTTGTTTTGCTAAGCACATGTTTTATTTGCCTTTTGACAAGTGGTAGTGAAGAGAGTAGGCTGACCTAGCGTGACATTAACCACTGGTATTTTCATCCTGAACCACTGTCTCTTCTGTCAAATCGATAATGTCAGCTGTTCTGTGCCTGTTTTAGTTCAAGCTGTTGTAACACAAAAGAAACAGAAAACAAAAGCCACACACTAGGTGGCTTATAAACAGCAGAAACTTATTTCTCATAACTGAAAGTCCAAGATCAGGATCTCAGCATGGCCAGATACTAGTGAGAGCCCCTTCCAGGTTACAGACTGTGGCTTTGCATTGTACTGCATATACAGGACAGAAAGCAAGAGAGCTCTCACACAAGGGCACTAATCCCATTCATGGGGGCTCCATCCTCATCACCAAATTACCTTCCAAAGGCTTCACCTCATAATCCCCATATTAGCACTTAAGGTCAACCTGAGTTATGGGGTGACACCAGCATTCAGTCCGTAATAGGGACTATGATTTTTGTGAAGTTATTCAAGGGATTTTACCACGGACCCTCCTCAGGAGCCAACTACTGTGTAGTGAAAAAAGACCAAGCTACAGAAATGGTCTCATCATGTTAACACTTGGTTAAATATTTTGTACTGAATTAAGTGTGAAAAATGTAAAGGTTGGACCATGAATATCCTAGGAATTTCAAGAAAGGAAAATTAAATTTTCTGTAAATCTGATACTCAGAAACCCAGAAAGTCATTTGAATGACATGCCTACATTGATAATCCCAAGAAGAAAGGCAGATGGTCATCCAACTGCCTCTGCAGTCTCCAGCTAAAATGTTCCAGTACTTTCCAGCTGGATCTCCCATTGGACCTACTCTGTTTTTCCACACAGGACCTCTACATATGGTTAAATATAATCTCCACAGACTGTTATTAACTTTAGACATGTAAAACCCCTCGTACACAACCTCCAATTGGTCACAAACTAGGATGTGATTCTCAGAGCTCTGGAAATTTATTAAAATAAAAATTAGAGATAAACACTTCTGTACCATATGACGCCCATTACAAAAATATTTCCACTGAGCTCCATCTTCTTCAGGGAGGGCTGGTTATTTCCTTCCAGTTTATTGATATGAAGTGTCAGGAGGTCTTTCTGGCTCAGGTTTTTTCCCTTCTCAATTACCAAATAAAGTAATTTGTCATTTTGGGCTCAGAATGATACTAGTAATTAGGTCATAGGGCGTTCCACTATGGAGGTAAAAATTCAAATAAGTATCTTTGAAGGACCTCCTCAGGGTCCTTCAGAGTTAGGCTTGTGGAAAACAGGAGCTTAAAAGGCAGAGGTTTGATCCGCAGCAGTGTAGGGGAAGCTGGTGACCAAACTGTGGCGAATGCCACACTTGTTTTGAGTGACTGCACAGAAGGGGAACAAAGACTGTCTGAGGAGCTCTGTGCCGGGTGAGCAGCTTAGCAAATTTGAGGATAATGGTCCAGGAGCAGTTTTGATGTGTCTCCTTGTGGAGTCTGCTGCGACTGGGCTTCCCCAAGCACTTCCGTATACATAGGGACATCTACTGAGGGAGGCTGGAATCAAGGAGATGAAATCAGGGATAAAAAAAAAAATAAGGGACCCTGCATTCAAACCCTTTACTGAACTTGATTGGTGGAGGAGCCGAATAGTTATAATTGTAGTTTATCAGCAACCCCCAACCCAAGTTTCTCCACAGGCAGAACAAGGTTGGGCCACTTGATTTCTAGTAGTGCCTGTCATTCAAAAATTACTTTGGAGACTGTCTGGGTACGTCCTGTTTCCTTTTCTAGGACAACTGTGTGCCATTGAGTGATTTTCTGACCATGACAGTCATGAAGCAGAATCACGCGTGTAGGCACTTTGCCATTCTGACGGGCGAACGGAGTTGCAAACGTTGGCGGAGTATATTTCATTTTATAATACTGATCACATATAATCATAGCTACTTACCGTACACGGAGCTCCCACCATTCAAGCCATTTACCTTATGAGCTAGCACACGTAGTTTGCAATCGTATTATCCTGTTGAGGAAACCGGCTGTGTTAAGTAATTTGTCACACAGTTTGGAAGTGGCAAGTTGGAATTTGAGTTCAAGTCATCTGGTTTGGGACCTCTCTGGCTTTAGTCTTCAGGGTTTTACATTTTCTTTACCAGGGATCAAATCCAGGGCCTTGTGTGTGCAAAGCACAGTTAGCACTGAGCTACATTCCCAGCCCAAGTTTTAGATGAAGACCTAGAAAACAGCTGAAAGGAAAGAAAGTAGAAAGAAGATCGAGAGGTCGTGAAGACCCTCAAAATGAATGCTACCCAAGACATTTTTTGTTTTTGCTTTGCTATGCCAAGGACTGAAGCCAGGGCCAGGCACATGTTGGTCTCAATACTACATCTGCAGCCCCAAGTAGTTTTGTTTTGTTTTGAGACAGAGTCTTGCTGTATAACCCAGGCTCTCCTCAAACTTGCGATCTTCCTGCCTCAGTCTCCTGAGTGCTGGAATCACAGCTGTGTGCCACCACATTTGGCTGTTGTTTTTTTATTTTGTTTTGTTTTGCTTTTAATTTTTTTAGCTTGACTCTTTTCAGTTAATAATGTCAGATTGGAATCCTGAGGGTCTATTAAAAATTTACAGAATCTAGGCCACGGATGTAGCTTAGTGGTTGAGCATTGCTTAACAGGCGGAAGACCCTAGGTTTGACACCTAACACCACCCCCTCAAGCCACTGTGGGGGTCAGTGCTTGGGAACATACACACATGTAAAACCCGGTCCCATCGTAACAGCCAAACCCTACGGGCAGTAGACACATTCATTTTGAGAGGACGCTGACTAGATTAGAAGAATTGAAAGAATTTTAATATTGATCCACTACTAATATAGTATCCTTAAAATCAAAACAAAAAAAAAGCAGGAGAGAATGGTTTAGACAAAGATTAACAAAGAACTAAAACAAATGCCGAAGTATTTAGCCGGATGTGAGCTGGCTTAGAGCCCTAGCGCTAGCTCAGCCGTGGCCGTTTTATTTTGAGTTAAATATATGAGATATATAATATGTATTAGAACACATTAATATATAGTGTTATTTATTAAAACGCATTGGTATATAATAATAATAATAACAATAACAACCATGATAAAAATTGTGTTTTACTGGGCCACGGCAGGGAGCCGGGTATAAACTGAGCATTTACCTATGTAACCTTTATCTTTTACTTATCAATACCATTTAATTTTCAGCCTTGGGGATTGAACCCAAGGCCTCACCCATGCTAGGCAAATGCTCAACCACTGAGCAACATCCCCAGCCCCTTTTCAATTTTACTTTGAGATAGGGTCTCACTAAATTGCTCAGGCTGCCACTGAATTTGTGTCCTCCTGACTCAGGCTCAGTAGTAGCTGGGATTTCAGGCAGATGCCAGAGCACAAGGCTATACCTTTATCTTTTAAAGATACTCATCTCAAGCTGCCATGGGAAAAGGAGTAAGATCCAGGCGTGATGGTGCATCCCTGTAATCTCAGCATTTGGGGAGCTGAGGCAGGAGGATAGTAGCTTTGAGTCCAGCCCGAGCAATTTAGCAGGTTACTTAGTAAAGTAACTTGTTAGTAACCTTAAGAATTCCTCTTATATAACAGAATGATGGTATTGGGGTTGTGGGGGCATTATGCCTAGTTCGAGGCCAGCCTGGGCTATACAGTGGATCCAAGGTCAGTCTGAACTACACAGTGAGACTTAGTCTCAAAAACAAAACCAGAAACCGAGATCTTTATTTTGGTTGGTTTCAGTCCTATCAGTTTTGCCCAGTGGTCCTCAGGAAAACTACACTGGCAAATGAATCATTTAGTGCCTGCTGTGATATAAGGTGGCCTCCTACCTTCAACCAAGGTGGCCTGATGTTAAAGGTCAAACCCGCTGCCCTCTCCTCCTCCTTTCTTCCTCCTTGAGATAGAGTCTCACTGTGTAGTCCAGGCTGAGTTTGAACTCACCATGTAGCCCAGGAAGGCCTTGAACTTGCTATGATCCTCCTGCCTCAGCCTCCGGACTGCTGGTATTACAGGCATGCACCACCACTGCTGGTGCTTGTTGCTTCTGGTTGGCCAGTTTTACAGGTGGAATGTAATGCTGCATTGCTGGTTAATCTTTTACTTATTTAACCCACACTCCTATACTGGGAATTGAACTTGGGGCCTCCTGCAGGCTAGGCAAGCACTCAACCATTGTGCTACACCCCTAGCCGGTGATGGCTACTCTTAAATATACAGGAAAGGAATATGAGTAATTTGTTTTTTCTTCTTTTCATTGTTGGCTTAGCCCAAAGCTGTTAGCTAAATAAACTTCTCTTATCTTTTCCTCTCTTTCATTCTCTGTCTGGTACCTAAATTTACATCCTGTGGCTCATACCTAAATTTAGGGCATCTTAAGGTTCTTAGTAAAATTCAGAGATGATCATTTTAAAAAGAGAAATCTAGGTAGAGGTGGTTGTGCTTGTCTGTAATCTCAGCACTTGGGAAGCTGAGGCAGGAGAATCAAGAGTTCAAAGGCAGCTGGGGCTACACAGCTAGTTCAAAGCCAGCCTGGAAGACATGGAAGACTTTGTCTCAAAAATTCAAAAAAGAGGGGCCGGAGATTTAGCTCAGTGGCACAGTGCCTGCCTGGCAAGCGCTAGGTCGTGAGTTCAATTCCTGATACCAGAAAAAATCCAAAAAAATTTCAAAAAAGACAGAAAGAGAAAGTGTGTGTTGTTTCCAACTGCTTTTTTAAAAAAATTGTTTTTTTTTTTGTTTGTTTGTTTCTGAGGCAAGGTCTCCCTGTGTAGTTCAAGCTGGTCTTAAACTCACTATGTAGCCGAGGCTGGCCTCAAACTCACAGCAATCCTTCTGCCTCAGCCTCCCAAGTGCTGGGAGTAGAGGTGTGCACCCCCTCACACACAGCTAAAATTTATGTCTTCATTTGTTTTAAGACTGGAATTGTGTTGTCACTCTTTTCCACCTTTATAAAACATCAGCCCTAGGGGGAACAAATACATCTTTTAGATGCGCCTAAGCTTTACCTGCTAATGTAACTTGTTAATAAAACTTCATTGATCCATCTCTCCTGTTGAATGACTGATTTGGGGGATGCTGCGTACAACTCTCTTCTGAGAAACTGTCTTTCAAGATACGCACAAATTTAAAGAAAAATCTCCCATTATTGTAAAAGGCAAGTTAATGGAGCAAGCGCCGCTTCTCCGGGGAAGCCGGCGCCCTCTCTGCAGCCCAGGGCCTGGCCCTCAGCTCCTAGCACTGAGCAGAAAGCTCACTCTTACTTTTCCAGTTATGGTGGCAATCAGCCTTGCAGTGATGACCCTGAACGGCACCACAGTGGTCTGAACAGAAGTCTAAACTTTGATCCTTTTGCATACTGGTCAGGGCGACGCTCTGGATTTTTCTGATCCTGCCGGGGAAGTCTACACCTCCAGGGCGGTGCCCATTGGAGCGCCCCCGCGCGGCCAGGGAGAAGCTCGCAGCCTTCCAGGAGCTTCCGGTTGGTGCGGAATTGTGGCTACTGCGCATGCCACATGGAGGACCGAGGAGAGGACTGGGGTTTTTCTCAGGAACCGGGCTTAGGAAAACAGAAGTCACAGCACAACAGTATGAAGCAAAGGCTTCCCCTAGCACGGAAATTGTCTATTATTGAGAACCTAATTATTGCAGTCCTATACCAAGCAGAACGAACTGTCTTTAAGGACAACGAAAAGCTCTCAGATGACGATTCCACAAGCATCATCAATTTCCCGTCGTAGTCAGGGACACAATGGCGCGGCCTCTGGGCTAGAAGAGAAACTTCCCCAAGACCAGACCCAGCAGCGAGCCGCGCACGGAACCACACTGAGGATGCCCAGGACCTGCGGACCCTGATGAAAACCTGCGCTAGGTCCCCCTTTAAAGCCCTCTGCACGCAGGGAGCCACAGCTAAGCTGCAGCTGCAGTGATTACTACTCCTGCGAGGGGACGAGAGGCAGGAAAGACAGGCGTGGAAGAGAGGACATTCGGTGATCCAGGCAAGCAAAACCAGAAGGGCTCCCAGGACAAAGTCCAGGGAAGGACACAGGTCTGAAAATGGAGTCTTGGTTCTATGGTCAGATTCCTGTGGCCCTAAATTCCATCATGGTTCTCTGAGGAACCAAGTTCAGGGCACTTGGCCTGAGTAAGACAGGACCCGTCTTAAGTAGCTGATAGGTTTCTTTCTATTCCAGGGCCTTGTCTACCATCTGGAAATTAGTAGGGACCTAAATCTGTGTTCTTCGAGTAGTGGGTGGCATCCTTTTAAAGGAAAAGAATTATTGTCACCCTGGGAGGCTGAGGCAGGAGGGTAGTTTCAACTTAACCTAGGCAATTTAGGGAAACCCTCTCACAAAATAAACAATATAAAAAGGGCTGGCGATCTAGCTCAGGCCCTGGGTTCAATCCCCAGAAAAAAAAAGTCAAGTGTAGTGGCACAAGTTTGTAATCCCAGCACTTTGTGAGCCTGAGGCGAGAGGGTCACAAGTTCAAACCCAACCCAGGTAATTTATGGGTTTAGGAGGAACCTGTTTTATTTTATTTATTTATTTATTTTGGTACCGGGAATTGAACTCAGGACCTTGCACTTGCCAGGCAGGTGCTTATGCCACTGAACTATATCCCCAGCCCTAGGAAGAACCTGTTTTAAAATAAAAATAAATAGGGCTGGGGATATAGTTCAGTGGGAAGGCCCTGAGTTCAAACCTCAGTAGTGCAGTAAAGAAAAAGGATTATATTCTCTGAGTATTATTACTCTAGTTATAATGTTACTTAAACATAAACACCAACATGGGGGCATAAACCCTTTTATCTTACAGCTGTCCTTTAACTATGTCACTCTAATGAATTTACAGACTAAATGTAAACAAATCAATCTTGAGAACATTAATTGAATGTGAAGATGATAATGTTTGTTAGAACAAAATGCTTCTCCTGGTTAGGGATTCGATGTTTTCACCCACTCAATCAAACCAAACCACTGACTTCAGTGAGTTCTGGTTTGAATGCATTTCACGGCAGTGAGGTTTCTTCCCCTTTATCTTTGGTTCACAAAATGAGTGTTGCTACCTTAGACTTAAACACTGAAATTGCACGGCTGGGTTTGAGGCGGCTGCGCAGGTGGTCAGCATGGATTCACATTCACTGTTTTAGATTGCTGTTGCAATACAAATGCACAACTGTAAAACACTGCTTAAAGAACGTGTGACTTTGACGGTGCATCTGAGTCCAGTTTGAGGGACCCTGAACCAATTGATCCCAACGTCCTTCTCAGCTTTATTTTTTACTTTTAAGAAATGTGTCCTTTACACATAGTAGGTGCTTAGTTTAATACTGTATAAATAGGTTACTCTTTGGTCTATAAAATTACCCATTCCCATCTCTTTTAAAAAACAGAGATTTTATCTGCATAATTTCCCTAGTACAGTTCTTACAAATGCCACATAAAAATAGCCTTATTAAATTTAGCAGATTTGTTCAAATATGCCCTTGTAGCAAGCTAATAAAGCACTAGAGAATAACAGCCTGCTGGAAAGTTTATGCTTGTGCCTATTTTAAAAGAAATGATTGCTCCTGTAGGTTCTTACATCCTAAGTGTCTGGGCTTGCTGGCATCTGCCACCCTGTCCCGTCTCCCTGCAGCCCACGACTGCACAACTGGCCACTGGTACCTGTCCAACTGCGGGGCTGCCGAGCAACGTTTGACCTCCGTGATCCATCTCAAAAATACGAGCTGGGCTGGAGGTTCCCTCTTTTGGGAGACCTTGAAACCAGGAGTCTGGAAGGAATTTGCCAGTGAAAGGTGGGAGCAACAGACAGCAGCAGGGAGTCGGGGGTGCAGGCTGCAGCATGGGGAGCAGCAGGGACCGGATGCCGGGTGCCGGTGGCCTGGAAAGCAGATCCTTACAGGGATAGCTGGGTCATAGTGATGGCGGCGCCCAAGGACAAAGGTCCAGCCATCCTCCAGCTCCAGTTTCCATGAGGTTACTCTGGTTCCATTTCTTGGGTCACGTTGAGCAGGTAGCTAACTTCTCTCTGCCTGTTCCCTCAACTGTGTTTGATCCCAAGTTCTACAAAAAAGAAACGGCCAGCTAGTTCAAACACAATTAAATTTATAGTGATGTAGTATAAAAGCGTGTATATTCTGGGAATGACAGTTCTGATGTGAGTTAATATTTACGGAATGTTCACTATGTGTGTGCCAAACCTGATTCTCAATTCTTTTCTCAGTTACTCTTCACATCAACCCTACAAGGTAGATTCTATTGCGATCCCCTCAATCTTTGAGCTTGGTCTTTGAAACTAGAAGCCAACAGGGCAGAGGCTTTTGTGCTTTCACCTGAATGAGGACGCCAAGCATTGACAGATGGTCTTCAGGATGCCTTCTGCTCTGACCTGCAGGTGAGCTATGCTTGGGTTCCACGTTTAGACCACAGAAAATGGGAAACAAGCAGAAGAGGCAAAGCTTGGAACATACCAATTGCAATGGGGAGTAGGAAGATCTACGGGTGTCTGCGGTAGCCAGCCTGTTACTGGGTTCTGTGATTCTGGGGACTCTTTCTAGAGAGTCTCTCTAGGTTCTTTATGTCCTGAACAAAAAAATGGACAAAATAAGCACAAAAGGTAGTGGAGTTTCACGTTCCTTTTGCACTTATTTTATTGGTATATTGTAGATATACATAATGATCAGATTCATCATAGGGAGTTTGTACATGAGGTATCTTGATTCTTCCTTTTCCCATTTCCCTCCCCTCCCTTCAGCCCCTCTTCCCCTCCTTATTTACAAAAGCTTTGTTCAAGGCTGGGGATTTAGCTCAGTGGCATAGCACCTGCCTGGCAAACGCAAGGTCATGAATTAGATTCCGGGAAACGAAAAAAAACAAAAAAAAAAAAAAAAAACAAAAACAAAAAAAAAAAAAAAGCTTTGTTCCCATTTTTCCTTCTATTCCCTTTTTTGGCCCCTCCTTCCCTCAACCCCCCCCAACCCCCCTGGTCCCAATCCCAATTGAAAAATTTCCTCCCATTTCTCAATAGCTGTTATACATTTTAGTCCTTATTTACACTTTTGGTTTCTTACACCAAAGAAACAATGTGGTATTTAAACATGTGTTTCCAATTTATTTCACTTAAGGTGAAATAAGGTGCATGTACTCAAGGAGCATCCATTTAGCCAGAAATGTCTCAAGCTTATCTTTCTTTATGACAGAGTAGTACTCCATTGTATAAAAAAATCCCACATCTTCTTTATCCGTTCATTGGCTGATGGGCATTTGGGCTGTTTCCAAGATTTGACTATTATAAATTGTGCCACTATAAACGTGGGTGTGCATATATCACTGTGGAAATGATGCTTTTAATTATTTTGGGAAGATACCAAGAAGAGGAATACCTGGGTCAAATGGAACCTCTAGTTTTAGTTTTTTTAGGAATCTCCACATTGATTTCCATAGTGGTTCATCAGTCTACACTTCCATCAACAGTGGAGAACAGTTCCTTTTCTCTATAGCCCTGCCAGCATTAGTTATTGGTTAATTTTTTGATAATAGCTCTTCTTTTGGGAGTGAGATGGAATCTCAGTGTTGTTTTCATTTGCATCTCTCAAATGACCAGTGATGTCAACATTTTTCATATATTTATTTGCCATTTCTATTTCTTCATCTGATAAGTGTCTGTTCATTTCAGATGCCCATTTTTGGATTGGGTCTTTAAATTTGGGGGTCTAATTTTTTTCAGTTCTTTTTATGTTCTAGATATTAGTCCTTTGTCTGAGGAACAGCTGGCAAATATTTTTTTCCACACTGTGGATTGTCTCATCACTCTATTGGTGATTTCTCTTACTGTGCAAAAGCTTTTTAATAAGATGATATCCCAGTTGCTGATCCTTTGTCATAGTTCCTGTGTTATTGGGGTTTTATTCATAAAGTATTTACCTATACCAATGTAATGTCAAGAGTTTTCCCTATTCTATTTTCCAGCAGATTTAGTACTTGTGTTTTAATATTTAGATCTTAGATCCATTTTGATTTTATTTTAGTGGATGGTGAAAGATATGGGTCTAATTTTAATCTTTGGCATGTGGAAAGCCAGTTTTTCCAGCACCACGTACTAAAGTAGCTATCTTTCTTCCAGTGAGGATGTTTGGCTCTCTTGTCAAAATAAGGTGACTAAATATGTTTGGAGTTGTTTCAGCATCTTTTAATCTGTTCCACTGGTCCTCAGGGCTTTTCTTTCTTTTTTTATTATTGTTACTATTTCTTATTATTATGCTATTTTTATCACAGTAACTCTGTAATATAATTTCAACTCAAGGATTGTGATGGCCCCCACCTTACCTTTGTTGCTCAGAATTGTTTTTGTTATTCTACGTCTCTTCTGGTTCCAAATGAATTATAGGATTATTCTTTCTAATTCTGTGAGGTTTGCTATTGTTATTTTGATTAGGATTGCATTAAATCTGAGTAACAATTTTGGAACTATGGCCAGTTTCACTATATTGGTTCTTCTTTCCTAAGAACAAGGGATATCTTTCCATTTTATGATATCCTCTTTGATCTCCTTTTTCAGAGTACTGTAGTTTTCAACTGAAAGATCTTTTACTTCCTTTGTTAAATTGATTCCAAGGTATTTCATTTTTTGGATGCCATTGTGAAAGATGTTGTTTCCCTCATTTTTCTCTCAGTGAATTTGTTATTTGTGTACAGGAATGCTAATGAATTTTTAGTGCTGATTTTGTATCCAGCTATGCTACTGTATATGTTTATTAAATCTATATTCCTTGGGGTTTCTGGGGTCTTCTATGGAGAGAATCATATCATCCACAAATAACGATAATTTATCTTTTCTTATCCTTATTCTTTTCATTACTTTCTCTTGTCTAATTGCCCTGGTTAATTTTCCAGAATTATATTGAATAAGAGTAGTGATGGTGACAGTGGGCATCCTTGTCTTGTTCCTGGTTTTAGAGTGAAAGTTTTCAGTTTTTGACCATTCAGTATGATGTTAACTGTTGGTTTGTCATAGATGGCTTTTATCAGACTGAGATAAAGACCATCTTTCCAATTTTCTGTAGGGTTTTTATCATGAATAGGTGCTGGACTTTGTCAAATGCTTTCTCTGCATCTATTGAGATGATCATATGGTTTTTGTCCTTGGCTTTGTTAATATGGTGTATTATATTTATTGATTTGCATATGTTGAACCATTCCTGAATCCCTGGGATGAATCCTAAAGGCAGAAAAAAAAAAAAATGCTCTGCAGAACAAGTGTGGGGCAGTTAAAACTAGGAAAAGACATACATGCTTCAGGATGAGTTCAGGCTGTGGGGAAGAGCAAGAACCTAGTGGTCAAGAGCTCAGGCAGGTCCTCTTCTGTATTTCCCACCCCTCAGGCTGACATCAGATCCAAGTCATCCTGTCAAAAACTTGTTTTAATCTACCCCGTCTCCCAAGAATTGAAGAGAGTACTTTCTGATTGGTCATAGGTGCTGTGCTACTCTGTGCATGTCCTGTATCTCTATGATTGACAGGTCATGCCCACTTGCTCAGCCAGATGTTTACACCCTAATCACCTGCCTCAAGCCTACAAATGATCCTCAGGGTCTGGCTTCCTGGCACAAACCTGGAATCCTGGTGCTCTGAGAGCTTGAGGCAGGAAGATCAGAAGTTATATGCCAGCCTGGGCAATTTAGGGAGACCCTGTTTTAAAATAGAAAACAAAAAGGACTAGGGATGTAACTCAGTGCGAAAGCCCAGGGCTCAAGCCCCAGTACCACAGAAAAATAAAAAGCTCATAATCAGGGACTGGATGGTGAGTGGAAGCAAACCATCACCCTCTAACAGATGTCACTTACACCCCTGCTAAATGTCACATTTTTGGTTTCTGTCTGTGTTCTGAGTACATCAACTTTGGCGGTGCCTCAGTGGTGGAAGATAATGCTCTTCCATTTGGGCTGCATGATTGTTTTGGGTTTTAATATGAGTGATCAATACCATCAGCTCCCCCTTTAAATGCTAATGAACGCTTTAACACCACAGATGCAGACATACAGTATGCTGCAGATTAAAATTAGGCACAAAATTAAATTGCTTACACATAGCAAAGGAGCCAGTTTGGACATCTTGATAATCAGCCACAGCCAGCTGACAAGTCTTGAATTGTCCCTGCCTCCGCCAGACAGACGTCACCCTCAGCTAATGAGGGGCCCGAGGCTGGGCAGGACGAAGGCCGAACGCCAGGTTGGGCTGCGTAGGTTTAGAAGCAGTCACAGCAGGACACGGAGCACCAGGATTAGTAACAATTGAGTTTCATTATGAACAGAGAAAGCCATAGAGCCAGATTCTGTAAATGTCCCCAAGGATGATGTTTGTGTTTGAATTTCTTGAACATGCATAAAAATTCTTATTCTTTTTTATTCCCATGACAAGTGTTTCTTGAGAGCCTGCCTTTATAATGCTGTGATGAATGTACACATTCAAAATGGAAAATGAGCACGGTTGGCTGTGACACAGGGGCAGCTTCTTGGGAAAAACAGGCTGTCCTTTCCTGAGGGGGCCTTAGCCACCCACAATCTGCTTTTAATAATATGCCCCAAAACGTCATCAGGGCGGAGAGTTGTGCTCAGGCGCCAACTCACACTGGGGAAGCTCACGCGAGACCAATGTATAAAACCAGAACAACAATTGTTTTAGCATTAAATATAATTCTTAGGGGACTGAAGACTCCTATTAAGGTGACTTAATGAGTATGGAATTAGAACAAGAATGTTAAGGACTTGGCGGTCTGTTGGCATGGTGAGTAATCAGTAATCCATTCACACAGCAAACAGACTGAGTACTCACTATGTTTTAGAAATACCCTGCCGACCCAGGTAAGCATAATGCCTGCCTTCATGTAGCCATCGCCTACAGTGGAAGGCAAATTCAGACAAGCAAATGTAGAGACAATTTCAACCAAGGGGAATAAATATGACTGAGTGACCAAAAGGTTCTGTGTGAACACTCAGGACAGTTTCTCTGGAGGTAGTACCATCTCAGCTGCCAAGGGTGACTTAGATGATAACGGAAAGAGTGAGGCTATGGGTGCGGGGCAGTGTAACGTTTGATCGCTTCGCTGAGGGGTGACGTCGGTGCAGAAAAGGCTCATGGGAGTGCGGTCACATGCCGGCCTCCACGAAGGTCTGCGTTTCTCAGATCCGGTTCACCGTCCCTCACTGTGCATGGGGCTGGCTGTCCTGCCCGCCTCTCCAGGGAGTGGAGGTTTGCACCCTGAGGGAAGTCCTAGCCTGCACAGCAGCAAGCCTTTTCCTGTCCTTCAGCCTGGGGGGTGGAAGTTGAGATTCAGCTCCTTGCTGGGCAAGGGCTTTTCCTGGTAGAGGTCAGTAGTTTAGGCTGGCCTCGAACTGGCAACGATCCTCCTGCCTCAGCCTCCAGAGTGCTGGGATTAGAGGTGTGCGCCACCACACCAGGCTTTTGTTTCTCTGCCCTGCGGATTGAACCCAGCGCCTTCACACTGCGCTATATCCCCCAGCCCTTTCTGCTTTTTATTTTGAGACCAGGGTCTTGCTAAGTTGCAGCTGCTCAGGCTGGGCTTCAACTTGTGATCTTCCTGCCTCAGCTCCCCTGAGTGGTGAGAGCTGAGATCATAGGTGTGCCCACCACAGGTGTCCCCCATCCCCCCACCCCCGGCTGGGAATGGAACCCAGGACTTCACACATGCTAGGCAAGTGCTGTTCCACTGAGCGAGATCATCCCCTTACCCGTGTTTTTCTCTTTTCTCCTCTCAGTACTAGAAACTGAACCCAGGGCCTCACACTTAGCTACACATTCAGACTTCATCGTGTTTGATTTTGAGACAAAGTCTCTCTAAGTGGCTGAGCCTGGCCTTGAAGCTGGACTCCTGCTCCCGACTTCCACATAGCTGGGGTTATAGGTGGCACCACAGTGCCTGCTCCCCTGTATTTATTTCTAAAGCAATTCTTGACTTAAAAACTCCAGCCCCGCATGTTTGGGATGAGCCACTGACTCAGGCTAGGTCAGTGGTATCATGGATCCGAGGGGCCCAGGCCAAGACAGAGATGCTCTTGATTTATTTCTATTATCACTTTTTTCCTCCTAAATTTTTCTTCTCTCTCTCTCTCTTAGGTGGTAGGAATTGAACTCAGGACCTTGTGCTTGCCAGGCAGGCATTTGTCCCTCTGAGCTATATCCCTACCCCCTTTCTTTTCTCTTAATCTCAGCCTCTTGCAACTAATAAAGTTCCTGATTATCGGGAACTTATTTTCTTTTTTGGTGTCAGGGTTGAACCCAGGGTCTTGCACACCCTAAGCACCTGCTCTTCTTTCCCCTGCGGTATATCCCCTGCCCCTGCTTCTTACGTTTTTAGGAAACTGATTATTTTGATGGGAAAAAAAATTCTTGTTAATTCCTGCTCTGCTCCTGACATACATTCATCTTTCAACCTGGCAGCCACTTTTGGAGAATGAGCATCATTAGGGAAAAAAGAAAGAACATCCAACTCTTATTATTTCTTCACAATCAAGAAGCAGACTGCAGATGTTCTTGTTTTGATTTTGACTGGGAGCATTGATGCTGACAAGTATTTTTCTATGAGATATTACAGAGTGGTCAGTTTTGTGGATGTTGGAAAGATTTTTTTTGTGATTACCTACTATACTTATTTATAGGGCTGAGATCATGGAGTCACTTTACTACAGGCCACGTTTCTCTAACCCTTGGTCCAAGAAAACAAGATGCACAAAAACAGCATGAAACAAGCCATCATTTGCACAGCACCTTTTAAAATAGAGTGGTCAGTAATTCCCCAGAATGCATTTTGTTAAGTAATTAAAGCCATACTTTGTGTTCTTTTCTAAATAACTGAGTCAAGTCTGTTCAGTTACTTATGTAACAATTGTAATACAATTTGTAATACAAATTGTAATACAATAAACTCTTTTATTATTGATTTGGAAACAGCATATTAAGAAAGCATACTTTGTATCAGTTGGCTTTTTTGTTTCATTTTAAACATGAACAAAGGACAAAGGGGAAAATAATTGAAAACAGACTGTGGTTGATATAATCAAGCATTGGGAGGCAGGATCCCAGCGGAGGAGGCTAAGTCTGGCTATCTGATCTCATCGCTCCTAACCTTTACTTGTAAATGCCAATGGCAAACAAGAACGCTAGCTGGATGAGGTGGTACACACCTGTAATCTCAGCTACTCTGGAGAGGCCGAGGCAGGAGGGTTGCAAGTTGGATGTCAGCCTGGGCAATTTAAGAATTTGACCCTAAGAAAAAAAGTTCTGGGAACGTAGCTCAGTGAAAGGCCTTGGGTTCAACCTCTAGTAGTGCAAAACAAAAACAAAAACCAAAAGCTTATAGAAATTAAGTTGCTGAATCAATGTTTCGGTCATAAGAGTTTCCATTACAAACAAGGTCCTCTCCTATACCCTTGACTTTAATGCTGCACAGAAAGTTTTCCCCAGCAGGGCCCAAATACTGTGCTCCACACACGTACTTTGATGATGAGTTCCTATCAAAAGAGACCTCAGCCTTCTGGAATCACCAGTGTGTCATCTGGATTTCTACAGAGCATCAAAAAGCCTAGGCAGGGTGAAGGACACTTGATATTCAGTGCTAGTGAACACTGAATGGAATCTCCCAACATTGAAAGTAACATTTATTCAACTGATGTATGTTTGTTGCTGCCTGATTTTTTGAGGTGTAAAATATGAAGAATTTCCCACGTTGGATTCCACCCTTGCTGTCCTAAATAGCAAGCCATCTCCTCTACCCCCAGCTGCTTTGAGCTGTCTGCTGCAAGGCTGGTATTTACTGTCTTGTTCTAACGAGGATGTTGGTAATTTTAAATTTCTCTGGCTTTTAGCTTGTGATGTTATTATCCTGCACCCTGTTTTCTTTTAGATTTCAGATTTCTGACATCTTAAGAGGCCTTTATAAAGCCTCTGCTCCTTTAGTGAAATGTGGAAAATAATACTAAAAAGGAGTCCTGGAAGCTTAGTTATGTGATTCTCATGAATCTTAATGAGATATACACCAAAATCAACGATAAGTTCAATAACCTTTTTAATTACCCAAAAATGACAAGGCAAACCAGTTCAGTTACGACCATGACAGAAACACAGTATCTCACTAAAATAAATACTAACCAGCAGAGCTGAGATGAGGGAGGTTCACTTCCTTTGGGCATAAAATTTAGGGAGGCATAAAAAAGAAACCCTCAGTAATTAAGTGATATTTTAACGTAATATTTTAGAAAATAAAACCAATGCCAAAGTTCATGAACAAAATATCAAAATTTTAAATAAAACCGGGTTCGGCAATAGTGAAGGCTGAGGCAAACAGAAAACGTCAGTACCACCCATCCCGTCTTTATTAGGATTTCGATTTTTGTGTGGACCTCCCCTGCCTGCGTCCCAGGTCAGTGTTCAGGGCGGACGATGGGCGAGGCCCTGCTCCAACAGTATTAATTCAGCAGAGGAAAACGTGTTCAAGTCCCATTACCACTACCAGGCCAGCACAGCCGTCCTCTTGGCCGTGGTCTGGCTTTGGTCTCGGGGGAAGGCGGCTCCCAGTCCCATGCACGCAGGCGCCGTTTCCTGCGGACTGAAGCCCAAGACGGCCTCCTAGCAGAGGGGTCGCCCCGCGCCGGCGTGCGGGCCCTGCCCGCTGCGTCCTCAGAAGGTCCTGCGGCCCCGGTGGCTGCCCCGCGCCCGCTCCCGGCCG
>NW_004955449.1:1977107-2039457 GCF_000276665.1 Chinchilla lanigera
CGCCCCTCTCCCGGGAGGCCGCGGGGTGCTGGCTCTGCCCCGGGAAGCGGCCCCGCGGCGAGGCGTGCAGCGACCCGCCCCCGCGGTCGAGCTTGTTCCGGCTCCGGTCGGAGTAGCGCCCCCGCTCGGAGGAGCTGTCGGTGTTGAGGCTGGAGAAGCCGCTGTCCCTGGAGTTGAGCAGCAGGCCGGAGAAGCTCTTGGTGAGCCCGTACTGCGTGGGCGAGGAGCTCCGCGACTGGTTGATGGGCGTGATCTGCTGGTACTTGACGGGCGCCTGGGTCCGCCGCACGGCGGCCGCGTACGAGTCCTGGTCGTTGAAGTACGGGAAGAAAGGCGAGCCCAGGATGGGGTTGCTCTGCGAGCGGTGCAGGGGCGCGTCGGAGGCGATCTGCCGCATCCGCAGCGTGTCCAGCCACTGGCAGTCGGCACCTGCGGGACAGACGGAGGTGAGCGGGCCCAGCGGCTGCCCCGCCCCGCACCCCCTCAGCCGGCCAGGGAGCTCGAGCTGCTCGGGCTGCTCTACCCTTCACAGTCACAGAAATTCTAGGCCAGAAATAAGCACGTTTCCTTTACTCGTACAAATAGTTTTTTAAAAACATAGATACTGACACTGAGTACATTGTGAACTTGGTTGTTATTCCATGATTTCACGTTACGTGATCACATTCGACTCTTCTATAATCTCCGCAGGTAAATACTAATCATCTGGTTGTACAACCAACGAGACCTCAGAGGTAAAGGAGCTCGATCGCCCGAGACCACTCAGCCAGTAATCCCGGGTCCCCTTGCCTCTAAATGCGGGCTCCTGCCTCCTGAGTGGTGATGTCACGTCTAGAAATTGCTGTTTAAGTGTGCCTGGGTGGCAGGCATGTGCTTTTCAGAAACCAAAGGACTTTTTTTTTCTTTTGGCAACCAGCAGTCTTGACCTTCAAGGGCCCCAAAAGCAGGTAAAAGAAAGGAAGTTCTAAAGCTGAGGCAGCTGGAGATGGTGTGGAAGGGAGACGCGCTCATCTCTCATCTCCGGAGGAGAGCGGCTCCACGCGAGGAAGGAAGCTGGCACTTCCCACGCAGTACTTAACGCCCCACCTCACGGTCTGCCCAGGTCTGGGCCGGGCTCCGCCCGCTGGCCCACTCCCACCCGCTCCTTGTCTCTGGCCCTGCTTGGCGCAGATGGAGTTCTGGGGAGGGGGCAGCAGAGCACGCTTGGTTCTCCCCGCCAGCAAGGGACCGCCCTGTGTGCCCCGCACAGGTGGTGCCACCTCTAAGGCAAGGGACTTGTCCAGGCCTGGGGCACCTCCTGTGTCCTCAAGGCTCCCACCAGCCCAGTGCCTTCTGTCGTGTGTGTGTGTGTGTGTGTGTGTGTGTGTGTGTGTGTGTACTCGCCTTGGCACAACGGCGCTCTTGCAGGCAGTACACCCGCTAAACACTCCTTCTCCCCCTCTGCCTTCTCCCAGCCCTCGGTAACTACCCATCCGCTCTCCCTGTCTGGAATTTGGATTATAGAAACGTGACATGAGCAGAATCATAAAGTATCACAACGCCCTCTTTTCTCACTTCGATTTCTCTGACATTTTAGCTTCCAAATGAGCCCTGATTTTGTGTGGTCTCCAACCCCAACGACCTCATGTGTGTGTCGGAGCAGCAGGCCGCCTTGGGGCTCCCGCACACTTGATCAGGCTGAGCAAGAGTGCTGGTGCCAGGAAGGAGCAAGCTCTCAATTCTGCCAGAGTGAAGCTGGCACGGGGAGACTGCGGGGTCTTCTAAGGTTTCCTCACTCCTGGATACGAGAACAGGGAGGTCCTGAACCGCCCTGGCCTCTGGGCGTGGCCGCATCCTAGTGACTGTGGAGAGAGAGCAGCCAGGTGGAGGGGAGCCAACATGGACCTCAGGGTGGAGTGGGAAGAAGCCAACCCGCCTCCCTCGATCTCAGCGGGGTCCTGCTGGGTGTTCTCACCACACCTGGAGCCTTCATGGCCTCTTGTTAGGGAAGACAATACATTTTATTGGCACTTGACTCACTGGTTGAAGGACTTTAGAATACTTCATAATTACCCAGAGGGCTTCTTAGAGTCAAGACTGCTGTTCTACCCCCAGGATTTATGATTCTATAGTCCTGGGGCTGGGCCTCAGAGTCTGGATTTCAAACAAGTACATGCGGGACCCAGACGCTGTTGGTTCCAGGACCACCCACGTTTTGAGAACTATTGGACAAAAGTGAAAAGAGATTTTCTGCTACCTGCCACTGAAAGAGACATTAACTGTTCTGGGGAGTATCTTCTGAGTCTTCACATCACACTGTGAAAGGGGTAAAACGGGATGTAAGGGCTGGGCATGGTGATGCTTGCTTTCATTCCAGAACTCTGGGAGTCTGAGGCAGAAAGGTCACAAATTGGAGCCCAAGTTGGCTGGGCAACTTAGGAACTGTTACAACTTGGGTCTAGATGCCCCCTCAAAGCCTCATGCAATCACAGCTGGGGCTTTCTTAGAGGTGGCTGAATCATGCTAGAATTGATGCATGGTGCAGTGCTAGGATCATGGGCACAAGGGTGTGAGGGCTACCTGCCTTACGCAGCCTGGAAAAGATATAAGGGATAGAAAGAGCTGTAGTCATCTCCTGCTTGCTTTGCTATCTTCTGTCCCCTATGAACTGTTTCTCAGTACCTGTCTGCCATCCACCCTGCCTTAGAGCCAGCTGATTATGGACTGAAACCTCTACAAACTGTGAGCTAAATAAACCTTTCCCCCTTCAACTTTGGGTGTTGGATTTTGTCCCAGCAATTACCAAACTATGACAGGAACTTGATAAAACTCCATCTCAAAATAGTACATAAAGAAAGAAAGAAAGAAAGAAAGAAATGGGTTTTAGGATGTAGTTCAGTGTAAAAGCCCTGGGCTCAATCCCCAGTACTTATAATAAATAAATGAATAAATAATAAATAAATAGCTACAATGAAGATGAAAGGGAGGCAAACTAGATAAAGCTGAAGTCAAAGACTAATTCTGCAGACTAATTCTGCAGACTTTCTAGTTAACAGAATGAAAAAGTTTGTCTGAACCAAGCCTAACAGGAGATAGGAGGGTATTCTTGTCCCCACCTTCCCTTTCTGAGACAGGATCTCACTAAGTTGCCTAGACTTGAACTTATTTTTAAAATTTTAATTAAGTTTATTGGTACAATTTATGTATCCATAATAATCACATTCATTAAAGGGAATTTGTACCTGTACATGATATATCTTGATTCCTTTTTTCCCCATTCCCCTCCCCTCCCTTCAACCTCTCTTCCTCTTCTTATTCACAAAGCTTTGTTTGCATTTTACCATTCTCGTCTGTTTTTCTTTTCCCTTCCTTCCTTCCTTCCTTTCCCCCTCCCCCTTCCTGGTTCCCTTTCCCTTTTGAGTAACTTCTTCCTATTTCACAAAATCTACTATACATAAAATATTTATTTTTAAGAGTAGCCAAGAACACTTAATACCATTTAGCACTACCATTTACCATTAAATGGTAAATTTAATGCCACATTAAGGGTTCTACCTTGACTCCATTCACATGGCCACCATATGTTATATAGGATGTCCTGGCCACCTACCACCACTTCATGCTATTCATATAGCTAATTGGTCCACGAGAGAATGCTTGGGAAAAAATAGCATCCATAAGCTTTATGCCAAAGAATCTGAAATTGTTACTGATAAAGTATCTATTTAGTGACTCTCACATGTGGAATGGAGTTCTATAAAACTTTGAAGCTGTTGGCAGTCATTTCGTATCATATTAGTAGGGAAGCAGAAAACAAGCTTTTAATGGAAGGAAAATACAGCAGAAATGCAGAAAGAAGAATCCCACCCCCACCCCAGGTTTCACAGGGCTGTTGTAGGGATCAAAGAAGATCAAGGTTATGAAAGCCCTATAGAAGTAAAATGTGCCCTACAAACACTAGTGGTTATAGAAAGAAGTCTTTAGAAGTATAATAGGCATGCAAAGCAAGACTGTTGTATGAACAAACATAAAAGAATTCAGAAACAGCGTCTGAGAGGACAGCTAGTAGGAATCAACACCTATTGTGTAGAACAGTCATTTGTAGGAACAGCATGCCCAAAAAGGTGTTTGGTGATAAGATTACAGCAAGCAAGGCTGGACAAAAACTCAGTCATGCCCAATCTTGGTAGTCAGGATGTCCTTGATGATTATTTGTAAAAGAATATAAGCAAATCAACTGTTCTCACAAAGGTGGACAGGCCTGCCATGCTGTCAAACAATTTTTTTTTTTTCCCGGTCCTGGGAATCGAACTCACGACCTTGTGCTTGCCAGCCAGGCACTGTGCCGCTGAGCTGAATCCCCAGCCCCGCTGTCAAAATAATTTGTTGGTGGGTTTTGAGTATTGTCCAGGATTCTGGGCACCAGGCTTGGGGCATCAAGGACAGCTGGTTGGCTTGGCAGGTCAGACTTCAGGGCAGAAGACACAGGGGCGAACCCTCAAGGGCGGCAAGTTATAGCCCCTGGCTTTTGCGTGTGCCCAACAAATAACCTTCTGATACAGCTTCACAGATATAGTTTCTCTTGGGGAAAAAACATGCACCAATAAGAAAATGTGCATTTCTGCTTTGTTTGGCAGGTGTATTTCTCATGGTAAAGAGGAAACTGCGTGGGAGGTTCTATACATATTTCCAGTGTTTTTGTTAGCTTGTGCCAGTCCCAAAGAGTTACTTGAATTTCTGGACCTATAGAGCTGAGGGTCAGAACCTTTTCTTTAAACTCACCAAATAAGGACCAAGCTGACACCAGTCAGCTGATCCTCCTCAGTGTTACTCTATATATATATATATTTTTTTTTTTTGGTACGGGGAATTGAACTCAGGACTTTGCACTTGCCGGGCAGGCACTTTTGCTGCTGAGCTATATCCCTGGCCCCCTCGGTGTTACTCTAAATTGTTTATTTATATCATCTATAATTTTACCACTAGCCACCATATGCATTTCAAGTTTTCTGTGTCTTTTTCTATCTTCTTTTCTTTCTTATCATACCCTTCTTTTATCCCTCTATTCTTCCGTCTTTCTCTCCCTTCCTCTATCCTCCCCTTCTTCCCTTCCCCCATCCTTCCCATACTTTGATGTATCAGTGGTGTCCGGGATGCAGGATGTTTCCCAGTGACAGCAGTGACTTTGTAGCAAAGGTTTACTACATATAGAAGATTCATGTCTCTATCTGCACATATACTTCTGGAAACTAAATATGCAAACAGATTTTTATTACCGACACAATGTAAGCCTAATGTTCATCTTCTGTCATGGTTATCCTGGAATGTATTTTAGTAGACCCATGTATATGACTATAAATACTACTTACCACATAATCTGCCTATAAAAACCAATATTATAAAAGTGTAAGCAGTAAGTACTGCATTAGGAATGTGTGTCTAGCTACAGACAGGCACTTACCTCTGCTATGAGTAAGTCATAACTAACTTTCGGGATATCACACACATGTAACACTAACTTACTTGAGTCGGACCTGCTGCGAGGGTTGCCCTCGGAATTGAAGAGTAATGTCTGAATGAAGAGTTGGACAGCTTTCACTTCATCCTGCGGTTTTGTTCTACTCCAGTGAATTGAATGGACATGTTTAGTGCTTTTTGGAGTTCTAACATCACTCTGTCAAAAAGGAAAAGGAAGCCATGACCAAGCACATACATATTTCACTTATAAAATTGGAAGGAAAAAAACCGAAGTTATTGTGTCATTTCAGTGTCCCTACTTAGAACACTACGATATGCCTTAGGTAAAATATTCTGAATACTTTGCCTAAATATAATTCTCTCATATTCTGTCTGTCTCTCTGCCTGTCTCCGTGTCTCTGTCTCTCTCTGCCTCTGTGTCCGACTCTGTCTGTCTGTCTCCCACACTGGCGATGAGACTCAGGAACTCACAAATGCTAAACACCTGCTCTTCCACTGGGCTACAGCAGCCCCAGCAGTTTATTCCCTAATGGATTATAACATATCCCTTACCGATTATGGTAGTAAAATATGTGTTGCCTTCTCCCAGGACTTATAACATTTGGCAAATCTCAACTTACCTCTTTGATAAGAAATAATTTCCTTTAGTTTTAGTACTTTAAAGAGAGATTCTGTTGAATAAACAAACACCTGACTTTTGCCCGAGAATGGTTTCTGTCCCAAGGTATTTGGTTCCAAGGTATGAGGATGCATGTGGTGCATGCAGGGCACTGATTCCTTCCGGGATGGCAAAGGGTAAGAGGTGCAAAGGGAGACGGGATCAAGAGGGGAGAAATTCAGCTCAGGAAAACAGAAAGGACATCAGCTCAGGACACAGCCCACTTGCTCCGGACATCTCCCTCCTCAGCAGGGGTCGCAAAGCCACACCGACTACAGCCCGTCCTGAGCTGCGTGTAGCTCTGTGGTACAGGCTCGCCCAGCACACACAGGACTCTGTTACATCCCCAGCCGCATCGCCCAAAAAGGACTCTCCAGGATTCAACACAGTTATGAAAATGTTTCTAAAAACCCAGGAGTGAAAAACACAGACATAAATGGTTATCATGATGGAATGTGCAATGGAGAAGGAGGGACAGGAAGGGAAGCAAGAACAAGCAGCAACGAGTGGGCGTGGTGCATCTGCAGAACGAGAGGCCTGGTGAAGAGGAACGAAGAAGAGGGCTTCCCTGGGGAGCGAGGACCCTCAGCTCAGGAATGGTCTAGAAGAGTTTATCAGGTCCTCCAGACCAGCCAACCCGTTTTATTTGGGTTTTGTGCCCTGCACGCTCACTGATAGCTAATGTTGCTTCTCTGGTGCCTCTTCCCACAATCTGTGCAACCTTCAGGAGAGGACAGAAATTATGGTTTATATCTCGATGTCCCCCAAAGCTTCACGTGATCATAGTGGGGCTTTGGGGAGGTGACTGGATCGTGGGGGTGTGATACCGTCAGTGGATTCGTCCACCCTCCTCCTTTGATCCCTCTCTCTGACCCTGCTGCCTGCCCTGAGCTGCTCTCTGCCATGCCCTGTTTCATGCCACTCTGTTTTTTTTTTAAATAATTATTTTAAAGAAAAATAAGAAACAAAAAACAAACAAATAAAAACAAAAAGCAAAATCCTAAAACAATATGATAGGAGAGTAACAATGATTAATACATTGCCTATTGTTATCTTTAGTTACTCAGAGTACGGGATATCAGCATTTAACTGTCCAAACAATATTAGCACAGACCTATCTTTTCACTGAACTGAGAGAAATTAGTAGTATAACTATTTTAACTATCTTT
This sequence comes from Chinchilla lanigera, assembly GCF_000276665.1. Taxonomy (NCBI): domain Eukaryota; kingdom Metazoa; phylum Chordata; class Mammalia; order Rodentia; family Chinchillidae; genus Chinchilla; species Chinchilla lanigera. The sequence goes on from NW_004955449.1 coordinate 1,984,392, forward strand.
TGTATATATATATATATATTTTTTTTTTCTTTTGCCTTTCCCTTCCATCTTTTTTCCGTTCCCCCCAAACCAGTTTCTCTTTCCTTTTGAAGTTTTTTCCATTTTACAATACCTGTTGTACATTTTGGATCTTACTTGCTCTTTCAGCTTCTCTCACCAGGGAGACAACACAATGTTTGCACATGTGTGTCTGGTTTATTTCACTTATGAGTATGGTTTCGAGTTGCATCCATTTACCTACAATGCTGCCCTGTCTTGCAACTGACGTGGACTAAAACCTCCACAAACTGTGAGGCAAAATAAACCTTCCCTCCTTTAATTTGCAGGTGCTGGTTATTGTTTCTGAGCAACAAGAAAAGTAACGACCACAGATCACTGTCAAAACAGTTACTATTTTCCAGGCTGCAGAGCCAGCTGGCCAGGGTTTGGAGCACTGATACTGAAGAGTCAAACCCTGGCAGCTGGGAAGATCATCCCAATGCAGCAGTTCATAAAGCCCAATTCAAAGCAGACCTTTTTTTTTAAAGACAAAATCACACTATGTAGTTCAGGCTGGGCTTGGACTCACGATGTAGCCCAGGGTGGCCTGGAACGCTCAGCAGTTTTCCAGCTTCAGTCTCCTGAGTGTTAGGATTAAAGGCATGTGCCACCACTCCTGGCTTAGAAAAGCAGGCCTTATCAGTGGTAGATGCACGCTGATATTTTCATGTACCCCTAGAATCTCTGCTCTAACTGTGCCCCTTTAGCCACTCCACACAGGGTTCTTCTATTTTGTAAGGTTAATGTCCCACCAGCCATGAAGACCTTGGTGATTTAAAAATTATTGGTATTAAATACACTTATGGAACCACATATCATTAAAATATATACAGAGAAATCATTCTCTGTGAAGGTGAAAATGTTATGATACAAAGCATGTAACATGACATCTATTTTTAAATTTTTTTTAGTGCAAAGCATTGGTAACCATATACATGTCATTATGCAGATCTTATTGATTTTTAAAACATAATTAGGTTCTTTCTGTCTGCAATTTAAAATGCCCCATTGAGCTCCCATTGTGCTTACAGCAAGTCCAAAATCCTCTCTGGGGCCCACGGCCAGCTTTGTCATTGTACCCTCTGCTTGGGGACTTGCACTTGCTGTTCTCCTGCTAGTTCCTGCTGTCTCCTCTGTAGAGACCTCTGCAAGCACCCAGTGTAACACCCTGAGTTATTTTCCACTGACCACCTTTTACTCTCTCACATAATTTACTGACTTGTTCCTTATTCTCTATTTGGCTCCCCTGGAATATAATCCCAGTAGGCCTTGTATATTCGAGTCACAGAACAGCAGCTGCCTTCAGGTACTCTTAAACCTATGAATTCTACTTTGAATAGCATATTTTTTAAAAAGTATAAAATTTCCCATCTTTCCATATCAAAGTATACGCAGTCTGTCCATCTGTTTTTGGTAATACAATTTCTCCCCACCTGGTAGTGGGGCTATGTTCTCACCTTTTGAAGATTCACCCACCTTTTCTCACCCCTAAACTCTTTACTCTAAGAAGACAGACGTCTGCTTAGTCACTTTTTGGTATTCTCAGTACCTAAACAGATTTCGTGGTGTGCAGCAGTGTTCAGCCAAGGATGAATGAAAGAAGTGTTGCCCCGTCTCTAACTGGGTAAGTTTGTCCTATTCGCTCTCCTTTTCAACACTTTGTCAGTGAAACTGCATTGATCTGCCCATATTCATGTTAATTAAGTAGCTTCTTTTCCAGCAAATCCCAAGAAATCCCAAGCTCTCTGAGGGATGAGCTACATCCCTGTCCACTACCCAGGGACTCACCTCATAGGTGACAGTGCACTCCACGGTCTGGTTTTCTGCTATTCCTACAATCCACTTCTCCATCACAAATGGTGGCTGAAAAAGAAAGGTAAGCGGTGTAACACCACAATACAGCCTGCCCTGCCACGGTGAGTTTTCTCGAGGCCAGCTGTGCCATCCTCAGTTGGCAAATAGGGATATCATACCAGATTATCATGAAAGCGATGCTGGTTCACAATGTGCTAATGTTTTGAACTTTGTTTTTCATTAACACATCTTTGTACACAACTGTAAACAGCTGATCCTGGTTTCCCACAATGCTCTCTTTTGTAAAATAATATTTGCTATGGCTTGGCCCTACTTATATCGTTAGTTCATGCTAATGTTTAAAGCATCGACAGAAAAACTTTCTCAAAATTAAGAGAAAGCCACAACAATGAGAAAGCTCAGGAATGTGTTCCTTGAGTGCAAGCAGTGGCTGGTGTAGTGCTTTCAACAATCACTCAACTTTCCCCACTGTCAGGCTATCCTGCAATGCCACATGTACAAGCAAAGGCACTGTGGCAATGTTTTCCACTATTTTAAAACAAAGGACTAGTAAAGAGGCTTGTGCCTTGAAGCCTATGTTTATTCTGATGAAACTAATCTCTTTTAGAAGTGAGTTGCATTCTCCTCTCCTTTTTCTGTCCCTCTAGTTTAATGCTGTAAAAGAATGACTGCCTACAAGTTGAGTACAGAAAATGTAATAGATACAAACAGGGCTTATTTTGTTTTAAATTAGGACTGTCGTTGTTTCTTTTGGTGTTAAAAAGTTCTGTATGTTTTGAATGGTCTGCTCTATCTTATTTTTCCAGCAGCCCTGTTAATATGGTGTAATTCTGCACATGTGGTAAACCAGAAACACAGGCACTCCGTTTTATGACACAATCCTACTACTTTTTCCATGAGCAACTAACTTCCGCTCATAGTCAGGGCTTTGGATCTTACTCTTAAAAGTACGCTGAAGCAAGAACGACTGCCGCAGCCAGTGCAGTCATGGATGGGAAGGAGCAGAAAGTATGGTAACAGGGAGTTACAGCTAGGCTGGTGGATGCCCAGTGGCACCTCTGCCTTCACTTACTACGTCTCCTTTATTACTTTAAACTCTGGGTCAGATCCCTGCTCAGCTCTACACGTAGGCATGTTAATCATTCAGAGTGTCCATGTTACAAGGTGCATTATCCCTAAATTCAATTAGCTTCTCTCATTTCCGTTCAAGACTGAGGACAATGAGGTAAGAGTCACTAAAATAATTTTTGGGATTTGCAGCTAATTGCTAGCTTTTACAATGTCTAGTTCCAGGCCCCTTGGAAAGATGTCTGGAAGTCCCAAGTCACTGTCCTAAACCTCTGATCACTTTGGATTCCCAGAAAAGCAGAGCCTCCAAGATTATCCTATGATGAGCTCACCCCTTAACCAGAAACAAATATCCCATGATGGGCTTATCCTATGATGGGAAGTAGGCTTGCTCCCCCAAAGCAGGGGCCCAGCCATCGCGTGATGGGAGCCCAATTACCCCCTTAAGTGATGATGGCTCCCCAAGACCTCATAGAACCAGTCCTGACATACTGATCAACCAGGATGAGTTGACCAGGATTACCTACACTGTCAGCTATATAAGTCCCACCCCCCAGCTATATAAACTCCCAGGCTTTGCCTCTGTTCTCCTTTTCCGTAAAACCCTAAAGCCCCTGTCAGACCCTTGAAGACGGATCTTTACTGTGCTCCCCAGCGTGACCATGCTGATGAAAGCTCCTTTCCTGCTCTTCTCCACAGCTCATCTCCTGGAGTGTGTTATGGAACGGGTGAATGGGCCTGGCCTGTTGGGACCCCTTAATAAGGGCCTTGCCCCAAACTCCAGTACCAGTATCCATACTTTCTAGTCTTCAAGACATCAAAGCATAATATGCCCCAACAACGTAAGAAGTTAAACCCAAATCATAACCTTTACAGATAAATTATGCCTTTGAAATAACTCCCAGTTATGCAAAGGAACCCAACAATGAATATCAAATCAGTCTACTTGATGAATTCACTTGTATATTAAAAGAACTTGGGTGTTTAATAATCTCATGTTTGTGCAGAGAACACATTTACAAGTCTAATGCCATGGCATTGAAGGTTTTCTACTTGTGTTTGTACTTTGGTTCTTTGTGACAAGTCTCATTTTCTTCACTGAGTCTAAATACATAGTTAAAGAGTGTCCTAGAGCTAAAGGCTGCGGTTAGGGTGACAGTCCTACTGACGTCCCACTCGTTAGCCTCAGGTTGTTGACCTTCTTTCTACAACTGAAGTTTCATATGTGTTTTCCTCTGTATGGTTGGGACAGAACTGCTTTTTTTTTGCCATTTTGAGGGCAAGTTAAGCATTTCTATAAGCCTTTCTCTAGTGTTCCCAAAGGCATATCTCTGTGACCCGGACACTCTGACAACTCCCAGAATTTCCAAATGTGAACCCAAAAAGCCATTAAAACTTCAACACACACCCCAGACATAGCCTCATCTCAGTCTTGCAAGAAACTGAATGAAACCAAGGAAAGTCTTCCTCTTTACAAGTTTTCCAAAGTTTAAAATGATCCAAATTTGAAATAAATATTGTCAATAACATTTTCTTTCCTTTAATAAATGACAAGGTAAGCATAAAGAAATGTAGATGGAAATTTTTTAAAAAAATTAAATGATACTTTTTTGCAGTGCTTTTTAGTTCACACAGCCTAAGTGGAATTTTAACAAAAACCTATTATTGTCTCAATCTACTAAATAAAATGTGCCTTTCAACAGCCAGCTTGAGGCTGAGCTGATGCAAGCATCACAAGCACAAAAGCACACTGCTGGGGTATTTTAATGTCTTTGTTTGATATCTGTGAATTCAAAAAACTTTTAAGCTATAAATAGAATCTTACCTTTATCATCTTTAAAATCTCTGCATCAGGTAGGTTAGTGTTGAATGTCACATCTTTTATGTAGGTTATTGCAATTTCATCCCCATCCATCTCCATATACATTTTCCACTTACAATCCTGGAATTAAAAGTAAAATTACAGGATTGAGAAAGTGAAACAAAATTTTTTTTGGTCTCAATGTTTTATAACACACAAATAAAGAATTGGGGAGTCTTTTTTTTTTTCAATAAAAGGACACAAAATTAGATCTCTTTGTATGTCTAAATAACCCCCAGTTAGTGCAGTCTTGAGGCATAATGTATCAGTTCAATAGTTCTACTAAAGGAGTTACAAACTCAGAATCCTATGGGGCCAGGCAGGTAATAAAAATGAGTAAAGCCAGGGAGTTTCATTTTAGAGTCTTACAGCATAGCCTTTCAGAATAGATCTATTTAATTCACATATTAAACACTGTAGTAATATTTTTCTCATTGCCCCAAAGAAATGTGGTCTTTCCACTTTTTGCACCGTACAGCCCTTTTGATCCACCTTTCATTTCCCCAGTAATGGGTTCAAGAAACAGATCACTTTCCTCTTAACAAGGAGGAAAACAGGACTGCGATGGTGATAAGGCATGGTAACATAACTGGCCATCACCGGGGAGCTGAAGAGCAGTTGCCTTTAAGGCACAGTCACTGGTCAGTTTCTGCTGATTGGCCCAGGTGGGGATATGTGTCCATCTTTGCTGGGCCTTTTAATGCTGCTGCATAAAAAGCTAGAAATCCAGGATCTTACATGAAATTTCTTAACTTTTAAATGATTAAATTTTAATAACACCATATCATGAAAAAATGATCTGTACCATTTTTTACCAGGGCAGTGTAAATCAAAACCACAATGATATTCTACCACACACACACTAGAATGGCTAAGGCTGATAACTTCAAATGTTGGCTAGGATTTGGAGCTACTGGAACTCTCATGCACTGCTGGTGGGAATGTAATTGCATTGGGAAAAGATTCGGTAATTTACTGTAAGACTAAAATATGCCTATCCTTAAGACCCAGAAATTCTACTTCTATAACATGTTTATTTGCCTAACAGAAATTAAAAAAAAAAAAACTGGTCTGGGTATGTTCTTAGAGGCTTTATCATAGCCATAAAACTAGAAACTGGTCAATTGTCAAAGGAAATTGGATGAATAGTGTAGAATGGACTACTAGTTGGAAATACAAAGGAATAAATTACTGGTTTATGCTACAACATGAATCATCTCAAAACATTACAGTGAATGAAAGAAGAGCTACACATACAAAAGAACATATATAATGATCCATACGTAGGACATTCTAAACAAAAGTCATCTATGGTAGAAAAAGATTCACAAGAGTAGTTGCTTTACAGAGGGAGATGAACTGGGAATGGTATGAGGGAACTTTTTGGGGAGTCTTAGTACTCTACTGATAGAGGTCAGGCCTACGTAGGTATATATATTTGGCAATAGTCAGTGAATATAAATTTAAGATTTATAAATTTCTTATTGAATTCCAGCATACTAAAGTATTTAGCAGGAAGTGTACTAATTTTTGCAAATTATTTTGAAATGCATGAAAAATTAGAATTGCTAGATGGCTCAAAGGATAGGTAGGTAAGTGATAAGGCAAGAAGAATAAAATGTTAATGGTTCAATTGTGGGGGTAGTTATTATGGGGGTTTGCAATAAAATCTCTCTACTTTGCTGTATGAAGAATTTAGTAATAAAAATGTTGGAGGATAAACACTGTGTATGCAATTCAAAGGAAAAATAAACCCATGTCTGTGTACCAGATTGTCCCCTGGGCCACAAATTCACATCTCTCTTACATTTTTTTAAAGGCTGAAGGGTTCTGAGATTACAGATAATGTAACAAGTACCTCACATGCTGATACTAGCAAACACTCTGGTAAGAGCAGACCTGGAATGTTTCCCAGAGCAAGCTTAGACATAATTTTCATGGAGAAGGATCAACAAAGAAGCTGTGGAAGGCCTGCTGGCCTCAATGTGAAGCTCAGGGAGCTTGATGGTTTAGAAAAGCCTCTGGAGGAGAAAGAATGGCTATTATCAAGTGACCAACCAATAACAAATGCTGGGGGGGTTGTAGGGAAAAGGAACGCTTTTCCACTGTTGGTGGAAGTGTAGCCTGGTGCAACCACTGTGGAGATCAGTGTGGAGATTCCTCAAAAAACTAGAAGTAGAAGTCCCATTTGACCCAGCTATTTCCCTTCTTGGTATCTTCCCAAAAGAATTAAAAGCATCATACTACAGTGATATATGCACTCCCATGTTTATAGTGGCACAGTTTGTAATAGCAAAATCTTGGAAACAGCCCAAATGCCCATCAAGTGATGAATGGATTAAAAAAAATGTATTTTTTATACAATGGAGTACTACTCAGCCATAAAGAAGGATAAACTTGAGACATTCATAGCTAAATGGATGGATCTTGAGACCATACGCAAGTGAAATAAATTGGACACATATAAATATTGCATTGTCTCTGTGGTGTGAGATACTGAAAGTGTAAATAAGAACCAAAATATATATTAGATATTGTAAAATAGGAAAAAAAATTGTTCAAAAGAAAGGGGAACTAGGGACGGGGGAGAGGAGAAGGAAGGAAGGAAGGAAGGAAGGGAAAAGAAAAATGATAAAGGAAGGATAAAATGGAAACAAAGCTTTGTAAGGAGGGGAAGAGAGGCTGAACGGGGAGGGAGTAGGAAAAAAAAGAGGTACCAAGGTATATCATGTACACGTACAAATTTCCTATGATGACTATGATCAATATGCATATCTACATTGTAACAATAAACTTAATTTTTAAAAAAGCCTCAGGAGGAATTACAGGTCCAAGCAGGGCTCACTGCTGAGGGGAGCAACCCTCTTTGCCCAGACATTTTCACAAGATGGAGCGCCCATTAGTGAAGGAGAAAGTTTATTCAGGACAATGAAAGCCAAGCTCTTGCCTAATGTGAGTCAAATCAGGTACTAAGAATTGACAAACATCTTAGTATTTCCTTGTTTTGGAGCCACTGCTACCCAGACAGCCTGGGCAGAACAGGGACCAGTGTTATGAAGGCTCTTCTCTGAAATAGTGAGAGCCTTCTGAAGGCAGTGGCTGAATACAAAGCCTCAATAGAGACAAGCTCCTTTTGCCTGTCTAGTTTGGGAATTATTTAGTCAACAACATTCAGAAAACTTTGAGCTACGTGGAAATTCAGGGACTCCCCCTGTTTTGCTCCTGGCTCGTAGTCCAAGTGCTCCTCCTTGACCTCATGCTCCATGTCAGAGCCCCACCAAGCACTGTCAGAGGAGCTCTGTGTTAAGAAGGGCATCACAGGGGGTGTGCTGGGTGCATATTTATGGATTGCTTACTGTGCTGTAGGCATGCTGCTGGGTACTTACAGTATGCTATTTTACTTGGTATTCATAACCCTGCAAATCGGTCTACTTTTCCTATAGATGAGGCTCATACAGAGTAAGGAACTTTCTTTTTCCTGTGGTTTCATGGTCAATAGGTGGTGGCAGTGGGATGGTGATGGCACAGGCTGCCTGCCTCCAGAACTGAGGGAGATACTAACGGGGAAGGCAATATGAGAGGGTGGCTGGGCTGGACTCTCTAGATGGTTTTGCCACGCTCCATACATGGATTGAACCGCTGACAATAGCTAGGAGGGGGAGGGATCAGAGAAGACTTTGTAAATACAACCAAAAAAATCAGCACATCATGGATCCTCCTTGCAGCAACCACTTCCTGCTCAACTCTGACTTGGGAAAACACTGATCCAAATAAAAGGCTTATAGACTTTTTACTTTATCTGATCTTTATCTATACCAATCCCTTGGTACTAGGGATTGAACCCAGGGTTTCACTCATGCTAGGCAAGGACTCTACCAGCCCTTTAAAAATTTTATTTTGAGACAGGGTCTCACTAAATTGCTGAGGCTGGCCTTGAATTCAGCTTGCAATCCTCCTGCCTCAGTCTTCTAACTAGCTGGGATTACGGATGTGTACCACCATGCCAATGCCCAGTTTAGACTTTTTTTGCAGTACTAGAGATTGAACTCATGACCTTCTCATTGAGATATATCCCCAGCTCATTATTTTTTGTTCTGAGACAGGGTCTCACTAAGTTGCCCAGGATGGGTTTGAACTTGTGATCCTCTTGCCTCAGTCTCTCAGACAGCTGGCATTATAGGTGTCTACTACCATGCCTGGTACAGTTTAGATCTTTTTCGTTATTATTGTTTTAAATTCTCCTTTTCTGTTATCTGAAAGAAAGCCTTTTAATGGAAGCATAAAAGATAGTAGATACTGGAACAATAAAACTATTATCAAGGAAGTTATAAGACAAAGGGGCATTATTCATTTCATGAAAAAATAGGTCCTGGTTTTTACAAAGCCGCATGAGAAAGAAAGAGTATATAATATTCATCTAAAGCATTAATTTAATTTGCCAATCCCTTCATATAACTCAAAAGAAATTTTCAGTGCCTCTATGATGTCACTGTTGCCTGGTTAAGTAATCTACAAATAAAGTAATGGAATTCCTTAAATTCTGCAAAAGTTCAAATTAATCTAAGCATTTTTGGCAGTTTTATTGCCTAATGAGTCATAAGCTGTCTATGAGGATTGTCTACAACTACTAGAATTTGTCTATAGTCACTGAATTCCACAGAGCGTACATCTACATGCTGAAAGCCATGCAACAAGTTCTTAACCAATGGATCACTGAACAGATTTTCATAACAGATAGAATAAATGGAATCATCAATAGCACCACTAAAAGCAGCAACTCTATATATTTATGTGAGTAATCCAGGTCTTTAATTGCACTGCATTTTGGCAGTGACATGGACCAGGTAGTGAGACTAAGGTCACTGATTTAAAAACCATTCACTTTTATCAGGGTGAGCTGGTACTGACTTGGGCTTGATATGAGTGCTACAAGTGTGACTAGTATTTAAGAGTAACCGTTATGACTTGTATCTAGATGTTCCCCCAAGGTCTCATGCACTCATAGGTGAGTTTCAAAGGTGGCTGGACCAAGCATGTGATACTATGATTCAGGGTTTCATGTTGGGACTAAGGGTGCCCCACCCTGGCCATGGGTGACACCAATCAATATGTTTACAGCTTAGATGGAAGATAAAGGGACAGAAAGATGGCAGCTGTTTCTGTCTGCTGTTGCTGCTACTTTGCTGCTTTGCTGCCTTCTGCCTGCCATGAACTATTTCTGCACTGGGATGTCCCCTTGCTATGCCAGCCTGCCTTGGATCCAGCTGACTATGGACTGAAACCTCTATGACCTGTGAGCTGAAAAAAACCTTTCCTCATTTAACTGTGGGTGTCAGGCATTTTGTCTCAGCAACAAGAAAAGTAACTAAGACAGTAACTTTTGATGGCTGTAGACAACTCTCAATTCCAGCAGGCAAAAGTCAAAAGCAGTCACCTCTGAATTCTGAGATTCCATAGGGCCTTAAGAACTCCTTTTTCAAAACCATCTCACCCCTGGTGGCCTGAAATGTCTTCACTAGTCACTCAACTGGTTGAAGATATTGATGATTCCCATGCAAATGGAAACAATTCAGAAAAAGATCAAATCTTAAGCCATTACTGTAGGAACCTAGGTGGAAGGGCAAGGTGGAGATCACAAGTTGAAAGTCCTATTCAACTGGGTTTGACTCTTAGTTTTTCCCATTTCGCCCCAATCACAGCCAACATATGTAACCATCTGAACGTAGTGCTCTTCACTCACAAACGGGTTATCGTACTGTGTGACAATTAAATGAAATAATATAAATGCAATGCCCAGCATGTGTCAGAACCAAATCAAGAGCTCAAAAGGTATAGTTATTATTGTTTCAACTATGGCCACCAACAGAGCTCCAATTAGTTTACTGTAGTAGCTGGCCTGTCACCTAGCAGTGATAGAAGAGAAGAGGACAAAGGGCCAAGGAGCTTTGAGAAGTAGGAAGGTGCAAAGCGTGGTACAGACCAGGGATCATGCTGGAGAAGGCAGACTGCGCCAAGCCTCTCTCTGGGGCAGGAGCCTAGGGACCCAAGGGTACAGAGTAGCTCTGGGACCAGGAAATGACCAGTGTTGAAAAAAGTTGCAACATGTCAATGACTGGTTCTAGGAAAATAAATAGAAGGAAGAGATTTATATCTTCTGACATACATTGATCATATAGCATGAATTCTGCTCATCTCTGGTTCACTAGACCCTAATGCACCCCTACTAATAAGAACCATCCAATGTCTGGAGATGCAGGGGCTATTAAATGTGACTGACTGTCACTGAGCCTTATCTTAGCCAAAGAAATAGAAGCACGGAGAGATGTGTGACTTGACAGAGATCACATAAGTACTAAGTGTGGGGCAAGTTGACATTTGAACCAATGTTGTCTTGTGGTGCTATGAAGAGTACATTTCTTGTGTTAGTCACCTTTTTTTTTCCACTGTGATCAATATTTGAGATGATCAACTTTTTTTTTTTTTTTTTGGGTACCGGGAATCAAACTCAGGACCTTGCACTTGCCAGGCAGGCACTTATGCCACTGAGTTATATCCCCAGCGAGATGATCAACTTCTAAAGAGAAAAGCTGGGGCTGGGGATTTAGCTCAGCAGCAAAGCACCTGCCTGGCAAGCGCAAGGTCGTGAGTTTGATACCTGGTACCGGAAGAAAAACAAACGAACAAAAAAAAAAAAACACAAACAAAACAAAAATGAAGAGAAAAGTTTTACTTTGGCATGTAGTTCTGGAGGTTTTGGTCCTTGACTGACTGGCCCTCTTACATTTGGGTCTGTGGTGAGGTAGCATATATAGCCAGAAGGTGTGGTGGGTCAAAACTGTTCCCTTTATGGTCATGGCATTAGAAAGGGAGAAACCCAGGTCCTACAGTCCCCTTCGAGGGATGCCCCCAAAGACCTGGAGACTACTATTATGCCCCACCTCTTGAAGTTTCCACCATCTTCCACCCAGTCAGCTCTTGTCTTGGTGCAGATGCAAAATTAAGGAAGACGGGTCTTCACTACCCTGGGATTTTAGTTTATACCTGCATTCCTGTCTCTGTTGGTCAGCTTTCCCATCACTGGACACAGTCCTCAACACCCACAACTTAAAGGAAGAGAAGTTTAGTTTCGCTCATTGTTTCAGTTCATGGTTGACTGGTGGTTCTAACGCAGAAGGTGGAAGGGTGTGATGGAGCAAAGAGGCTTAGTTCACGGTGTCCGGCAAGCAGAGCAGGGGAAGAGTAGCAGAATGGAAGGGACAAGGGACCAGACATAGACCTCACCCCCTGCCTCCATGGCCCACACAGATACACTTAGAAGTGAGCTCTAGCAATCTCCAGGGCAGATCCCAAGGCCAATTAGGTTGAAACTCCACCCTAACAGCCACACCATCCAAGAGGACATTCACACAGTTCAAACAATTTTGTTGATGCACCTTCCAAAGGGAATGACAACTATTAATCCAACCCTGGGCCAGGAGCACAGCAGGGCTCTGGGAAGCGGGAAGTGTCTCTGCTAGTCTTTAGATGAGAAAAAATAGTTACTGAAACTTTCCATTAGTTAGGAAATCTGACTCAACATAAATCTGTAAGAACCAAATGGAATTTTGTTGGAGAGAGGAAAATTTTTGCATTTGAAATGATAAAAAATAGGACAACTCTCACGGGTACCTAGGATGGGCACATTTCTCAGGGCAGCTGTTGAAATACCTGGATAATTTTAGGAGAGAATGTATGGATAACGGAGGACAAGAAAGCCTTCCCAGTGAAATGCTTCAGGATTGCTGGTAATGTGAAAAATTTTCTGAATTAAGACTACTGGCCAAGTAAAACAGAATCTCTTACCCTGTGAAGATAAATCCCAAACAATACTCTGTTAATGCTAAAATAAGTTATTTCTTGGTGGGACTCACTATTACATATTTTGCAAGCCACTGAAAATCCTTTGGAGTTCTACGGTGGTACAACTGATGCCAAACAAACATAGTTTGGATCTGGCATAGCCCCCAGAGGCTCATGTATTGAAAGCTTGATCTCCAATGCCCCCATGGTAGGGCTTTTAGGAAGTGATTGGATCATGAGGACTCTAATCTTATCAGTGCATTAAAATATTGATACTTTCACAGCTGAATGGGCTATGGGAGGTGATAGAAACTGAAGGAGATGAGACTTAGTTGAGGGGAATAGGTCCTTGGGGGATGTCCTTGGGGACTACATCATGACCCCAACACCTTCCTGTTTATTTGTCTCTGTTTCCTGGTCACCACAAGGTGAACAGTCTCCTTCCCAACAAGCTTCCATAACCATGACGTTCTCCCTCACCTCAGACCCATGTCAGTGGAGCCAACTGACCATGAACTGAAACCTCTGAAACCGTGAATCAAAATAAAGCTTTCCTCCAGTAAGCTGATTTTCTCAGGTGTTTGGTCACAAAACTGACTGCTACAACAGACATCCCTTCTCCCTCCTGAAAAAGAGGAAGAAAGGAATGAAAAGAGAAGAGAATATAAAGAAATAATCAAGATAGAGGTACATTTTCCAAATAGAAAAAAATGACTGAAAATACCACCAAAAGTTCAACTTTAAAATTCTGGGCAATTTGGAGACATAATCTCTCCATATATATTACTCTACAAAATTTAATTAGAATTAGCAACACTGTAGATAAACCTTTTACAAAATCTAAGTCTAAGATCATTCAGGATACTCCAGGAGGAAACTGATCTCAAAATTAAGATTTCAGGCTTTTATAGATCACATTTACCTAAACATTACACATACTTCAATTTTTTAAATGTACTTTCTAATTGAGGTATAACTTACATCTAATAAATTGCACAGATCTGAAGTGTATGGTTCACTAAATTTTTGACAAACGCATATAGTGTATAACCAACAAAACAATCAAGATATTTCCAGTACCCCTGCAAGTTCCCTCATGCCCTTTCCCAGGCAGGCCTCTTCACAGGCAGAGGCACCCACCATTCTGATTTCTATCACCACAGATTAAATTTCACAGTGTGCATCTGTATACACCTGGCATAATGTGTTTGAGATTTTTCTATGTTGTTTAATTCTCACTCTTGTGAGCTATATAGAGCACTGCCCCTATTTTACAGGTGAGGACACCAAGGCTGAGAAAACTGAGGAAGTATGTGACAAGGTCTGTCAGCCTCCTGGGACTGGAGTTCAAATTCTGGCCACATCGAGTCTAATCCTAGAGACACACTGGTTTGCAAAGTCCCCACCCACCCTCTCCTCTTCCCACATGAATGGGAAAAAAGCAAAACCACCCAAGAAGGTTGCAGCGGAAAAAAAGCCTTTATGGAGGAAATATTTCAAAATATGTAAGAGAGTGGTTGGACTCAACTTTTTAAGATTCAAGAGGAGGGAAGGAAAGATAACAGTCCTAGCAAGTGACTGACTGTTGCGAAATGTAAGAAGTAATGGCAGATAAAATAAAAATACGCTAAAATATTGGTCATGCTGGTATTGAGTAGTGAGATGTTGATGACTTAGGCCTCGAAGGCTTCTTTGCATGCGTTGCTATTATCCAGCTCAGCTGCCGAAGCCCGCTGTGTTCAAGGCAGGAGAGTGGAGCATCCTATGATGGCACCTGGGTTATTTATCATTAAGCATAACCTCGCTACACTATATTTTATTATGCTGCCTTTAAAAGGAAGATAATACAAGTATGGTTAATTTGCTTCTCTTCTTCATCTATACAGTGTCACGACCCACCACATCTTTGTCCCATGAGATTTGTTTTTCAGCCCCAAAGAAATCCACAAGAAACTCTCCCTAAAAATTCCATTAATAACCTCTTTCAGCGCGTATAGGTTGCAGGGTCTGGAACTAAGAATGTTTTAATCTCTTCAGCAAAACAATGTCTCATAATGATGTACAGGACTATTGCTGCACTGATGAAGAATCATACATAATTCAGCACCTTTCACTTTGGCACCACTGCGATATCCTCATTAGCCGTGGCTCACAGTGTCTGTCAGATGGTGTCCATGCGAACGCAGGCATTATATTGTCTTTGAGATGTGCAGCTGCTTCCATGACACTGCCAGTATATAAAAACATGACGCCAGTTTGTTTTATTTAGTGCTAAACCTTCCAGTTTGTAAAAACAAGGCTGACACAGAGCCTGACATGAGGCAGTGAAAATAATTAGCTCTCATTTTCTCAGCCTCCTATTTCCTTCTCCCTGCTGTGTTCTCTTTCCACTAAACCACCACATGTCAGTCGAAATGGGAGGCAATTAGTGGGCTCATTTCAGTCCCCACAACTGTGCTGAAAAGAAAGTATTTATGATGGCACAATGAACAGCTGAAAGATTAAATAACATTTGCCTTTTGAAAAGAAAATGACTTCTAGCTAAATGGGCAATTTTTGATTATTCTCAAACAAGCTTAGAGTAGTTGGTTTTTAAAATACAAGAAAGGAAAATGAGTCATTTTTAGGTGAAAGAATCAAATAAAACTTGACACAGTAATGCAAATAACTGATGTTTTATTGCAAAATATGTAAATGCGTTATACCCTTAACAATGGCTCGAGTCTAAGGTCAGGGCAGATTGGTGCCAAGTAGACACCAGTGGAGATAAGGTTGTTACACTGCCTTTTTGGGGGGTTGTTATTGGAGTTATGTATGAAAAGGGGACGTTAGGGATGATGTTAAAATAATGTGAAACAAATCAAGTGAGTCACACTTTCATAGGATGCACTGCACACTCAACTATCTAAAATGGTGCAGGTATTAGGTGACATGTTTGGAAAGGGTTTTGTTTTTTAGATGTATTTTAAGTTAGGAGGTATTAGGTTTTGATCGTGTAAAAAAAGCATAGTAAGTCTTGCTACTGATTTTTGAATAATTAAGACTACTCTTAAGGGTTTCTTAACAAATATAGAAGGTGATCTGGCTTACCTAAGTGGTGATTAATAAATATATATATATATATATTTTTTTAGTTTGTTTTTCTTCCGGTACCAGGAATCGAACTCACAACCTTGCACTTGCCAGGCAGGTGCTGTGCTGCTGAGCTAAATCCCCAGCCCCTAATAAATATTTTTATACGGAAAAATTTGCTATAAACAAACTTTTATCCAGGACCTTCAAAACAGCTGTTCTACCTGCAAAGTTCTTCCCCTGCCTCCATGACTCTAAAGAAATGTGATTTGTGAAGTACTAACCTACGTAGTAGGCACTGTTTACCAGTTGAGCTATTCTCAGTCCAAATCCAGATGCCCAGGATTGATACTGTTGTCATCAGTCCTTGACTTTCCAACAGACTGCTTCTAATTTTACTTCAAATAACCTGTCCCTTCTCTAGTTGGTTATTCTCAAGACCTAATTTTTGGTTGAGAAAACACAAGTCACTGTGAGTACTGAGGTCTTCACTCTGCAGAACTTAGTGATTCTCAGAGGCTTTTGAAAACCCACTTCTAAAAGCACAGATTTCCTCTATTGATAGGGACACCTGCACCTGTCATCATGGGGTTACCAACCAGGACGGTTTCAATAGTTTTTAAAGAACAGCCGCAGATTTAAAATTTATTTCTGTGCCTCCATAAGTGTATTTTTACTCTGTACAAACTTGAATACTACTTTTCCTGATTCATATAATGTGATAAGTGTGAGCAAATGGTGACCCAAGGAGACCTAAGCCAACAACAGGCTCATTAGGAGACCAGAGCTTGCTTTGAACTAACTGCTCGCAGTATAGTCGGAAACCAGCAATAGTGTGTTTATCACTTATTGAGGCCAATGTTTTCTCGTGAGTGGTACACTGCTATTTTTGAAAGATTTCATAATCTCTTTAAGAAGACTAAGAGTAATCCAGTAGTCTGCTGCAGTCAGCATTCACAGCCTATTGCTCACAGCTCTTCCCTTCTTCAAGTTTAGTGACATTGGATTGGAAACTTTAAATCAGTTAGGGTGGGAATATTTACACCACAGGAATCTGCAAATGCTTCAAATCAGGGCTATTTTCTCTAGCTTCCAGATATCCCTTGGCATGCATGTATATCCACATGGGTGTTAACCTATCAGCAAGCAAGCACTAAGCACCTTGCCCAGTTCTGCTCTAGCACTATAGGCGGCTGTACAACCCTATACATGGAAGGGTATATTGCCACATTCTATGTTTAGAAGTCAGCAGCAAAGTTATGCAACTGTAAAATTTTTGTCTGTGTTTGCTTTGTTATTGTCAATTAATAAAGCCTGTGTTTCTCTTGTTCAAGAGACCACTTTATGGAGGTATGATTGACCTATGAAAAGCTGGAAGTATTTCATGTAAACAATAAGTAACATGTTGTGAAGCTATCACCACAACCCATGGCATTAACATTTCTACCACCCCAAAGCTTCTTCCTGGTCTTTTATGTTATTTTTGTGATAAGAACACTTAATATAAGATCTGCCTTCTTTCTTTTTTTTGGTACTGGGAATCAAACTCAGGACCTTGTGTTTGCTAGGCAGGCACTTGTGCCACTGAGCTATATCCCCAGCCCCAAGATCTGCCTTTTTAGCAAATGTTTAAGAATTCAACACAGCATTATTTGTTATAGGCACTATACTGTAGAGTGGATCTCTAGGACTTATTCATGTCATGCAGCCAAAACTTCGTACATGACTACTACCTCCCTGTTCCATCCTCCCTAACACTTTTTTTTTTTTTTTTTTTTAAAATAAAACCCTACCACTGAAAGCTTACAGACTTAGGCACACAAACACATTTGTGTATACGTATCCTGCCTCCCTCATGCCTGATCATAGTAAGTGAACTTCCTTACACTGATTTTTAAATAAATATAACTCACATCAAAGTAAAGAAAAGCTTTGCTTTTAGCTGTTCTGAAATTTACAAAAGGTATTGGCTTTATATTTCCTTACAAAATCTTTTCCTTTTGTGCCCTGTTATTTTACTCATGTTTATCTATCCATTTACAAAAATTACACAATAGGAAAGAAAGCCCTATTTGACAGTTTCTGATATTTATAGTGCTCTGAGAAAGGGCCTGGAGATTCAATTAAGTTTATTAAATGCAACATTTTACAAGCAATCTAATAAAGACCTGAAAGCACAGTACAAATGAGGAGCATTTGTAAAAAGCAGCATTTTTAACCTACGATGTGAGAAGACCAAAGAAGCAGAACCATTGATTGAATTTCTTCCCATCTTGGGCGAGCAGGAGTTGGGGCCAGATGCTAACAAGGACAAGGCAGGACAGGGAGAAGGGCAGGAGGGAGATTCCACAGAGGGGACTCTGAGGGGCTCTGTCAGTTGTTTGCACTTCTTCAAAATGTTCCTCTCATTTTCTCTTCTTGGTTCTCTTGAGCTCTCAAAACACTTCTTGAAGGGAAATGAAGTGAGATCCATTTGGAAGGGGTAGTCTAAGACAGGAAGTGGATTCCCATTAAAAGGTCCAGTGATCAGGGTGTTGGGAGACCTGGGGTGTTGTTCCCCTTGCTCCTCCTCTCACCCAGGTCTCCTACCTAGGGCGGGCAATCACTTCAGACCTGCAGGCCCTTGGCTTCAATCAGGCTTCTTTTGTTGCATCAGAAGGGAGAGGAATAAGGATTCAGGAGACAAAGTCTAGCTGTTCATCACTCATGAACAATGGGCGACTCTCAAATACAGTGGTTCCTTCCTGGCTCTGCTTTTGAATTTTTATGACACGAAGTCTCAAAAAGATCTTGGTGAGAAAACTGCTGGGTGATTTGATAGTTTATCCCTTGGCAATTTGAGAATCAATATTCCTGACTGGTGAGCTGATAAGAGATATAATAATAAACTCTATGCAGCTGAATATTTCAATAAAAAAGGGTGGTTGCCACCCTGGGGAGTGTGTGAAGGTGCTTGAGATTTCAGAAGCTCTTCTCTTTTGTGCAAAGTCAAAGGCTTTAGAATACAAGCACAAGGCAGTTTCCATACAAAACAAATTGCAGTAAAGTAGTATTAACTTCCCCAAATAAATTGATTACCCATGCACATACTTTGGGGGATGGGGGTACTTTCCAGAAAGAGGTGGGTAAGCCTGTGGACTCTCGGCAAGAGCTTCACCTCACTGCCCCGATTTCCTCATGAGGAGGTTAACTGAGGTATGATACTCCTCATTACGTTGAATTATAACAACGGCATGAAAAAAAGTTTGCAAACTGCTTTCTGCAGTGTCTTTGGCCAGAAGATGAGGAAATAATAATTATCTCAGGCATTTTCTGCCCCACACATGGTAAACATGGGGTGGAGAAAGACCCAACTTCTGCTACTTTGTCATAACTTGCAGCCTGCCTCGGCATACAATATTATTTAAATGATTAACTCACTTTACTGTGTAGAAATGGATCAATCAAATAAGTGGGTAAAACTCACTGTCACTTACTAATTAATTAATTAATTAAACTTTTCTTGGTGGTCTTGGGGCTGGAACTCAGGGCCTCAGACATGCTAGTCAAGTGCTCTACTACCTCACTATACCCCTAGCCCATCATTTATTAACTGATTTGATGCTCAAGTTTGTGGTTTAATCTTTTTTTTTTTTTTTTTTTGCCCTGCCAGGTTGCTTTTATTTATTTTTTGTTTGTTTGTTTGTTTTTCGTTTTTTGTTTTTCCGGTACCAGGAATCGAACTCAAGACCTCGCGCTTGCCAGGCAGGCGCTGTGCCACTGAGCTAAATCTCCAGCCCCCAGGTTGCTTTTAAAAGGGAAATGAAAAGGGCATTCTGGGAGAATGGTTGTAACCTGTATCATTTGGAATATGGTCAGGTCCTGGCTTTCTGCAGGGGTGCAGCTATCCAGACTAAGCTCCTGGGCAAGGTGTCACTGCAGTGACCCCTGTAGAAGGCACAGGCTCTCAAATGCAGATGGCTTCCAAGGTTCTGCAAATCAGCCTCATTTTGTGCCACAAACCATCTTGTAGAATGAAGTTAAGAATTTAATTCAAGGGCCAGGGATATAGCTCAGCAGCACAGTGCCTGCCTGGCAAGTACAAGGACTTGAATTCAATTTCTGGTACAAAAAATAAATTTAATTCAAATTCTGAGAACAAAGGGTTGGCTAGATCTTACAACAAAGGAGCTTTCTTCTCTATATTTGTGTATAAAGTCATATTGTTATTATTTACTTTTGGTAGTTTTAAAGTTACTGAAATGACCTACCTTTTTTGGTTTTTTTTTTGGCGGGGGAGCAGTACTGGGAATTGAGTCCAAGGTGTTGGCATTCACACTGAGCTACATCCCCAGCCCTTTTTTACAGACAGGGTCTTGCTAAGTTGCCCAGGCTAGCCTCAAACTTGTGATCTTCCTGCCTTAGTGCCCCAGAGTCCTGGGATCACAGGTGTGTGTCACTATCCCTGGGTAAGCATACCAATTTTAAAGGATATTAGCTGGAGGTCTTTATGGAAGGCAAAGGGAAAATGTAGCAAGTCTTTGTCATATGCTATTCCCAGCAGCTCTAATTAGAACACACCTCTCGTTTTACTTGAGAAGCAAAAGGTGAAATCAAGTGTCGTTGATCTGCAAACTTAGATTTGGGGAGGACTTCCAAAGCTCCAGCTTTCTCCTGCAAGGCTTGACCTAGTCATGGGTTGGGGAGGACAAAACACTTTGCCCATACTAAAAACCTTCAGCACCATCCTGGCTCCTGATGAGGTCTGATCGGTGTGTCTCAGGATGCACAGCACTTTGCAGCATTGCTGTAGCCTCAGTTTCTTATCATTTCTGATCTGCTCGTCTTTCTCACACTAGCATGGCTCCTTCCCAATGCATCTTCCCTCGTCTGTGCTTCTGACAGACTAAAAAAAATCTAATCCCATCTATTCTCTCCTCAAAACCCTTCAAACTCCTTAGTTTAATACATAATTCTGATTCTGGTCACCAGCCTCCCTCTGCAGTCTTAGTGATCAACACGCTACAAAGTTTTTCCAGAGGGAGGATGCTTGAGTTGTGCGGTCCCATACAGATCAGCTCAGGAGGAGCTCCGGGGTTTACATGGCTCCCTGAGAGTGAGCACTTGCACACACTGTTTCTTTTGCCTTCACCATCCTCTCCCTACCCAATTTACTCTATTGAATTTCAAATTTGAGCTTAAGCATCACTTCTAACAGAAACGTTTCAAGACCTTCCCATCTGCAGAGGTACATCCAGCGTGTGCCCCAGAACGATGTGCATGGTGTAAAAACTCATCACTTTGCACTGTAACCATTCACGGATCTTGTGTATCTCTCCCAATAAGCTCTGGGCTCTTTCCGAGCCAGGTCTGTACTTTTTAACTCTGAATCCTGAGCATGTAGCATACAGCCAGGCACACAGCAGTGAATGAATGGATGAAATTATCACTCTGGATGAGACAGCAGAATGTCAAAAGTTGTGGCAGCTTTGGGCTTGCGGATGATCCACAAAATCTACGTGGTTATGGTAAATACACACCACTGTATTTTGTCTCAAATATCACTGATAGCTTTTGTTTCTTACTAAAATATATATTTTTCAGCTTTCCATATTAATGTCATTTTCTTCAATAACTGAAAATATTTTTCTGTTTGAAACCTCTCCATAAGCCTCAAAGAAATTCTTCTCTCTCTTCATCATTTATAGGCCATAAAAAGGTTTAAATAAAGAGAATTCATAACTTAAGAAGTTGAAGATACTAAAGAAGGCAAAGGGAACCATGCAATCTGCCTATCACTGGATGGATTTGGGGTGCCCAGAGCTACACAGTCCCAGCATTAGAAGGCCCTTTGATGATGCTGAAGAGAGAGGAACTTACTCCGCAGTCCCCTTTCTGTGTCTGCTTCTAACAACCGCAATGACAGACAGCGATCTATCCACAGAGGGAAGAGGGAAGTGTGCACACACAGGAAGTCTGGATTCAGAGCTGCTTTCTTTCAACCAAGCACTGCGTTCAACAGAAGCATCAACACACCTGCGGCGATGCAGGCCCGGCCCTCCCTGTCAGGTGTCTGGAAAGGGCATCTTTTAAACCCCAGGTGAAACTCAACTTTCACAACAACTTCCCAGCTTTTGTAAGCACTGGTTCCCAGGAATGGCCTGGGCCAAAGCATCCTTTTCTTCACCAGTGGCCAGTGGGTCAGCTAAGTCTGCCTCAGGCCCAGCAGCAACCAGTGATGGTTGTATCTGTGAGATCCCATGGCTCCTCAGAGGAAAGGCACAAGGAACGCAGTAGTTAAGGGCTTAGGTTCTGGGGCCAGAGAGTCAATTACCTTCTCAGAGCCTTAGTTTCCGCACTTGGAAATTAGCATTTACATTTCAGTACTGCATGTCTGGTACAGAACAAGTAGTCAATAAGAAGTTATCATTATTATGATCTATTTATGGTAGCCTAGACTAACACAAGCCTATTAAAATTCCAGCTCACATGGTACCCAGGCAAATAGCTTTTCCTAGACTCTAAAAATGACGAAAAGTGAAAGTGTGAGTGAATAACTGGTGATATGTCCCGCCACCCTGCTCAGAGCTGGTAAGTTGGGCCTCGGTATCACCTGGAGTTCCATTCGCAGTGCCATTTTATTCTCGGTATCCTAAGATTGAGGCCCTTAAGAAACAGGAAGCAGGAAGCTGGTGTCTGCCGCTCCCCTCCCTGTGAGTTACCTCGAGAGCCTGGGTGGCCTCTTCACTGACCAAGCAAATGAGATTCCCACACTGGGTTACAGGGGCAGCAGGCAGCCTGTCACCTAAATTCTGTTTCACAAAGTCGGTAAGTGTACTCAGAATCACTTAACTGGGTGGTTGAGGGTAGTGTACAAAACCATGGAGTCCCAGGAGAACAAAAGAGTAAATTACACGGAAAATCACCCGAAGTATCTGAAATGTGATTTACCTGTGGGCCAGTTCCTGGTTTCAAGTGAAAACCAAAAACAAGTTCAAGGTTCACAATTTTTTCCTCATTTTCTTCAGGTTCACCTCCTGAGTCCTGGAACAGAAAACCATGCACTATTTATTGTAGATAGTGTTTTTACTTTGAGTCTTTGTGTAAATCGGGTGGTTTCTTTTAAAATCCACATTTGCTGTTGGTTATTTTGGATAAAGCTACAAGTTATAATTTCTTAAAGCAAGAAAAATGATAAATTAAGGCTTTGAGAACCTTGCCAAATGATTTAACTCATACACTTCAGGCTGAATGTCACTGTCATGTTTTCCACAATGCATCTTACATCACTCAGGTTTATCCTAGAAAAGCACTTCGTACCTGGAGATGCACTATGATATTTCAATTTGAGAGTTTTAAGACATCTGAGATAGCAATAAGCTATTCCCAAAGAGAATTCTGCAACTCCCAGAGCACACGTGGCTGGAAAGGGCTCGCAGATAGAAAACCACGCTTACTACTGTATGAGTAGGCGGGTATTTTGTTTGGTTAGTGCTGGATAGCAAACTTGACCTCACAGATGCTAGACAAGTGCTCTACCACTAAGCTACATTCCCCAGCCCCTAGTGGCCTATGTATTAATTGCAAGTATATGCTGATTTTATGCCATATACTTTGAGATTATATTTAGAATAGTATGTTAAATACAATAGTCCCTTCTTATGGATGACTTTGCTTTCCATGGTTTCAATTACTTGCCAGTCAGTTGTGATCTGTAAATATAAAATGGAAAATTCCAGAGATAAACAATTCATAACTTTTAAATAACTTTTATTATAACTGTTCTATTTTACTATTGGTTATTGTTGTTAATCTCTTAACTGTGCCTAGCTTACAAATTAAGCTTTGTTATAGATATGTGTATATAGGGAAAAGATCATTTGTAGGGTTTGGCACTAACCTCAGTTTCAGCACCCACGGGGGTGCTGGAATGTATCCCCCACAGATAAGGGGAGACTACTGAATAAATTATGTCATTCAAACCACAGACCTCCCACTTCCCAATGCAGGTGATAACCCAGAGCTCAAGTGTGCAAATTCCTTCAGAGACACATCAGAGGAAGATGTCTAGAGCCAGGTGGAAGGCCTGAGGGCCTCACCTACACTGTTGCCATTTACACCTCCTAGCCACTGGTGCGAGATGCATTCTTCTTATCATGAATGCACTGTTATATTTTAACATGTGGGAAACAAGTCCGTTCAACTTGGACACATCCTAGTCTTCAAAGGGACTTTTATTGGCTAGATATGATTAAATTCCACTTCAAACAAGTTTCTGACATTGGCAAATTTAGGTGTGGATGTGGCAGGTGCACATGTCAATAAAAGAAGCATACTTTCAGAAAGGGAAGAAACGTTACCTTAATTAGCGGCGGGAAGTGGAACAAGTTTAGGTAATCATGGGTTAGTTTCTCAATGGCTGACTGTAAAAAAATCATCACATTATTAATGACTCAGTACTAGCAAGAGAAGACTAAAGTTACTGGGTACGTATAAAAGTATTCTTCATTTACATGGTTCATACGATATATTGGGGATGTTAATATCCACTACTCATTGAACATATACCTGAGTGTCCAAAGTGGTATAGGTAGTTTGTAATTATTTAAAGGACCAGGAAGATATTTAACCTTAGACTAAACAATACACTCTTCAAACACCGGCAGAGGGATAGGTTAATGTTGTAGCCACTAGTGTTCTAGAACCCAGTGTATGGAAGGCAGGTGTCACTCTAAGCGGGAAAGCACACCAACGGCAGGGAAAGAATGCCGGAGACTTTCAGGAAGGCTGAGTCTCGCTGAAGGGGTTGGTGTGCGGGAGGGGCTTCCCTGTGGTGTTGTCCAGCACTCTCCCAGTGAAACACAAGCCATCTTACAGGAGAGGAGGACAATTTAAAGTGTGAGATTTTTGGTACTCATCAGATATTAAGAACTATCATGGAGAGAACAAAAAGGGTCAATCTTGGAAAATTAGATGCATCTTTTTTTTGCCTGAAGCCAGATGAAACTGTTGACACTGACAATGCGATGACCACTTACTGGGTGTTCAGTCTTTCTCCTTCCACCTGGCTCCTCCACACAAGGGCTTGTAGGCCCCGGGGAGAGGGAGCCGCAGCCAGGCTTACGGGGAGGAACAACCGTGTAGCAAAGGATGGCGGATCTGCCGCTCCACTGCTCCATTTTCCAGTTCTATCATCTACCGTTAGGTTGAGGCTCTTTGAGAAGGTGCACAATGAAGCAGCAGAGGATGAAGAACGCGCATGCGCGTGTGCGTGTGCAGGGGACACTCCTGACAAGTACCGGGAGGGCTCCTCTTGACTGGCAGTGCACATGGGGCCCCACCTCCAAGGCCCAGCTGGAAGCATTATGCACCCTAATTGCCCGAGAACACACACAGGGCTTTCTAGAGCAGGCCTCCGTGATCTTTCCCCTGCATCTCTCCCTCCTGCAGGAGTTTGGCAGAAATACCCATGCTCCCCTGAGTTTAACCAGCAGCCTGGCTGTGGCGGCGAGGTGGCAGGCCGATAGGGACCCCTCTGTGTACTACGTGACAAGCAGACTCACAAGGAGCTTGTGGCAGCCTTTGCCCCCTAGCAATGCTGGTCATCCCCTTCCTCTGGAACTCAGGCCAGACCCCCTGGGTCATGGGTTTGGTCAGGCGGCCCAAATGTTGTTTCCTACCTGGCATTTTCTCAGCGCACATTTCCTGGCTTTTCTGCAGCATGGCACCTTTTGAATCCCTGTCTCTGTCTTACAGCTTTCTCCCCTGGCCTCCGTACTGCTGCTCTCTCCTCTTCTCTCACCCCTGGACGCGTACTCCCCTCTTCCTCTTCTCTCTGCTGCCCGGGCTCCTCTGACCTTTCTGAAGGTACACTGCCCATCACAGACGGCAGCGTCCCAGCGGAAGAGGACTGGTCTTGATCAGGGGTGCCATCCTTTTTATTACTATTATTTCTAAATGGGGTGAAATTCACGTAACACAAAAGTAACTACTTTAACACTGCACCCCAGCGGCACTTAGGACTTTCAACAGTGTCATGTAACTATTCCCACTAAAACATGCCCCCAAATATTTCCGGCACCCCCAAAGGGGACTCTGTATGCATTCCGCAGCCACTCCCCCATTCCCTTCTGTCACTGTGTGGCTTCACCTACTCTGGGCATTTCATATAAACGGAAGGCAAATGTGCTTGGCTTGTCTGGCTTCCTTTCAGCAAACCTCGTGTTTCAAGGTTCACCCCCGGGGCAGCATGTGTCCCTGTCACTGCACCTGCCTTGCCACCTGCAAACTTCCTCTTGGCCTCCTCTCTCACCTGCGGCCTCCTCCCCTGCTCCCTGTCGAATTCTTGCAATGTGAGCCGGGCCTTAATACTCTTATAACTTCCTAACTGGTCTTTCAAAATCCAGTCTCTTCTCTCTAATTCACTTTAAAAATTCTAGGTGCAACGTTTAAACACACCAATTCTTAGTGCTGTCCAGCTCTGGTCAAATTCCAGACTTCCGGCCTGCAGGTGGAAGCAGCTGGGACAGGACCCTGTTTTCCTGCCGCTCTAGCTGTGGTGAAATCTGCTCCTTGCCCCTGCTTCCATCAGAGCCTCCTAATGACACAGTAACGCTCTGTTCCTCTCCACTCTCCTCCGTTTCTCTTAACTGCTTATTCCTTCCTTTCCAAACTCTGTCCTTTCTTCAAGATCCAGTTCTCCAGTCCACGAGGTTTCCCCTTTCCATCTCCCAAGTGGATTCTGAATTGCCCTTTTCTTCCAACTACCTGTGGGAAATTGTAGGCATGAGTGCTGTGTCTTCTCTGGGATATAAATTCCTTAAGGGAAGGATGGTCCTTTGAAGCGTCACAGCCCAGTCTTGCAATTAGTATGTACTCATGAATTTACTGAGCAATAAATAGTAAGTTTGGAATCTGGAGGAGCATGCTGCTTACCCCAGCCAAGTCAAGGAGTATTTCAAATAATCACTTATGGTTTGGTGAGGTATCACAGCTGGCCTCCCTCCTGCCCTAACTGCTGCTTAAGGCATGCTCGTCCTTTTTCAAAGAGAGTAGAAGGAAGAGAAGTTGACAGCATCTTATTTGGCATCTGTGTCAAAAAGGGTAAGACTGACAAAGTTTCCCTTCTGGAACTCAGAAGTTTCTTTATACTGAAGAAAATAACTTTTCCCACTGTAGCCCATTTATACCAATATAGCTCTCCAGGACGGATGTGCCAACACAGAGGTTGAGATTAAACTCTTTGCCAGTGTTTGGGGTGTCTGTTTACACAAGTGTGATCGCTCATCTTGTAGGAAGGAAAAGGTCCTGCCTTCTGTCTTGGAGATGGTCTCTGGTGATTCAGTGCCAAGCCATTATCCAAAGGACACTGAGGGACTGTCAAGAAGTTTCTCACTGGGCTCTGGGGGCTATGGAATGAGGTGAATGGGTTCTCCTTGCACTTTAATGGGATTTCTCTAGAAAAACCAGGGTAAGTGGCTTTAACTGAGGTAAGGAAATTAGGTGACACATTGCTACAGCCTTTGTGAAGGTTTGGCTTTGGATAGGAAGCTGGTTTTTGTTTTTTGTTTAAAATTATTTTTCCTGTGTACATCCCTCCATCTACCTTACTGGGGAAGGGACTGCTTGTGGAGCAAACCACACCGCAGGTACTCAGCAAAGACACAGTACACTGAAGGATACCCTACCTTAAAATGAATGATATGTCCTTTGGAGACAATGCCCATGTCTTTCAAGTCTTCTTCATCCAGAAGCAGCAGCCGCTTGCCCGTGATGTTGTTCTCCTTAAATAGGCTTGCATAGCTGCTCATCTCCACCGAGGAGTCACCTGGGGGGATAAGGAGAAGGCAGAAGGAAGTGAGACTCCGCCACACCCCCAACAAAGTTAACTCCATGGGTAAGAACGTAACTTATGCCACTTGCCTTTTCTGACGAGCTGCTGAACCCAAAAATACTGTGAAGAGAGCACATACATGGTTTGGAGGACTGACATGTAGTGGACATTCTTAAAAGTAAAACAGTTTTCAGTATGTCACATGTCTGTAATTCCTAGCTCAGCCACAAAGGGAAGGTGAAAGGTTTTCTGTTTATAGTTTTAAACTTAAGCTTTCAAACTGCAGCTATTTCTTCCTTTGGAGGCCATGGACAGTTGAAGGGTTTCTCTGGGGGATAGTTTAAAATCTTTTCAAGAGGGTCCTTACAGTGATTTTCCCCAAGTGCCAGTGGTCCCTGGATCACCCAGGGGCAGCGGTTTCAGGAACTATGTAACAGGGACTACAAAGCAGTGGACAGAGAATGAGTTCCCTGTTCCAGGCCTGTCTGGTCACGACACAGCCACATGGGCTGGACAAGTCTAAGCATGGGGCTTCCTGTGTAGTTGGACCCAGTGACCCTTAGTCTTGGATTTCGTTTGGTGCCTTCTCATAGTGGCCTCCATGCTGGGTGACACCACATAGACAGGAAGCCAGATTCAGCCCCTCTCTCTGGGGAGCCCTTGACCCTGGGGTTTTATTGAAATACCCTGGAAGCCACTCCACCTCAGAACAAAAACTAAAAGTAACTATTAGAACTCAGTGATTTTAAAACAATTTCTTTTCAAAGGAGTCAACTTTTTGGCAGGGGATAAAGGGATTGTGTGCAGGCCTGGGAATAAAGGGGAGCTTAAGTCCTCTTTCCATGGTAGGCAGGGCTGGCAGGAAGGTTGGGATTACTGGGGATCAGTGAATGGGAAGAAACAGGCAACTGGTGCCGGGTTTCTCACACTGCAGAAGCCAAAGAGGTTTTCCACCACAAGAGTACAAAGGGCAGAGAGGGGAATGCCCTGGCTCACAGACCCAGTTGAGTTAAATAAACCAACCTTCTGAAGAGTTTCTAGTAGTGAGTCTGTTCCCTGGGGTGGGACCCGTCCCTGCTAAGCTAGTGTTCCTTCTTGTTTTTTTCTTTATTTAATTATACCCTTGAGTTTCTAAATTGGATCTGGACAGGCATAAGTCCCTGTGGTCTCTGACCAGGAATTCTCATGCCTGTTTTATCACTTAGAAAACAGTCATGGAAATGTAACAGGCTAAGGGGGAACACTGTTCTTCAAGGTAGAGGATGGAGTGTAAGACTTTTTTTGAACTCCAGTATCTGCCCACATCTTCCTAGCCAAATGGAACTCCTCTGGCTACGGAGGGAGAGGATGTCTGGGAGCAGTGTGTCCACTCCTCCTGCGAGAGGCTTAAGGACAGCTGTCATGCTGTGATGATGCTGTCATGCTGTGAGCAGGCCTAAGTGGAAGGCCACAGCGTGCCGGGCAGCCCCAGACCAGATTTTTCTTCACCATGGCTCAGTCCCTGCCTGGGTTTTTAGGGAAGTTTAAGATCAATTTATTTTTCAAGTTTGTTCATTTGGTTTCCTGGGTCATTTGGTTTTGTTATTGCTGGTTTGTTGTTTTTTTTTTTTTTTTACTGTATTTTGGAGTATTTCTACAGTCCATAGGAAGGTGGGATCCTCTTACAAGCCTGGAGGAGATACCTGCATTGCTGTTGAGCTTGCAATCATTACTGACACCAGAAAATAATGGAATTTGCCACCTTCTGCTAGTTAGACCCAAATCCTTCTACAGGCACTTTAAACTTGTAGACAAATGTCTGAAATACCTGCCCAGGCCCAAGGAGGCATCAACAGAAGCAGCTTACCACATCGTCTTCAGTCCATGCACTAATCTCAAAGGAAGGCAGCAGCTGCGTGGGAAATATGAATGAAATGAAAAAAAGAGTACTATTATCCTTATCTTTTTGGCTTATCCTCTGGGGTCCCTCAGCTCTCAAGTGCTGCTCTGGCTTGCTTCCTCCTGCAGGTCTGAAGAATGGGAAAGAATTTCCCTGACTCTAGGATGTTCTCAGTGCTCCAAGGATTTTGACTCCAGAAGCCAATAACGCACAGCTATTGTACTTTGTGAGCTGTTCCAGGCTGGACTTTGCACAACTTGGTATATTCTTCTCTTGGTCCTCGGCACACCAGGAATGGTCTTACATCCCGTAATAGGGCTGTGGCAGTCAGGGAATTTCTGACATTAACCGGGTGCCAGAGCTTTCTTCAGAATTCTCAGCCCATAATATGAGGTTCGTTTATCAGTGAAAATTCCAAACCAACCATTTGGTAACCAGATGATTTGTTATACCTCTTTCCACAGGGGGATTTCTAAGTGTCTAAATCTCTCAATTCCATTTTATTCGCAAAACCAAGCTTGGGGACCCATGGAGGAAGGACGACACATGGAACTGGAACTGTCTTAAGAAACCCAGGTGTAGCCACCCTAATGCAGCCTAAATCACCTCCCTGCCAGGTGCACTAGCAGGAATGCAGCCTGTGTGGAGCACTCAGCCCGCACCATCTTCACAGCCAAAGAGCTTCTCACTTCAGCGGACACTCATGGCCACAGGCTAAATGATACACGCTTACAATACTGGAAAAAGACTGTGTGTTCCATGGCTGAAATTAGTCTGGTAGAGTCATTCGCTTTGACTAGCCTTTTAAATTGCTAAAATGTCCTGGTCACTTATAACATGTTAAAAGTTATCACCCAATCTCTGTTACCAGTGATGGTTTTTGGTGAGTGACTTGAAAAAGAAGGTGAATTCGGTTGCTTTTACTATTAATGTAATGATCAGAGGGTGGCTGAGTTAATCTGTACAATCTGTAAGTATTTATTTTGTACTCACATGCTCAAAATTCTACTAGGAAAGGTACAGCCCCTTCAAGGAGATTTTAGTAAAACTGAGGGTGAAACGGGTGTGGATTATACATGTGGAAGTCCAAGACAGCCTTCCTCATGGTTTATTCAGTGTCTCGCATAAGCTACCCGGTATGTTTTTGTTGAATCATTTTATAGAATGAAAAAGTCAAAGGATACATGTATGAAAATGCCAACTTCTCTAGCAAAGAGTTCAGTGGGTACGGGTATACGAAGCCCGATGTGTTCACAAAGTGTTCCTTAGGGGCTGGGGATTTAGCTCAGCGGCACAGCACCTGCCTGGCAAGCGCAAGGTCGTGAGTTCGGTTCCCGGTACCAGAGAAAAACAAAAACAAAAACAAAAAAAAACAACAAAGTGTTCCTTAACAGGGCACGGAGATGTGGAAGGCATAGGGGCTTGAGCTGGGTACTACAGGGCTAGGAGGAGAGAGGTGATTCCAGGCAAAGGGAAGCAACAAGGCAAAACACTGGCAATGGTGGGAGAAGGAAGGTGAGGAAGAGGGTGGATGTGGCATGTTAACCTAATTGGAGGACAGGATGCAGTGAGCTCACGTTGGAGGAAGAAGGGAAAATGCAGCAGACTTGG
Organism: Chinchilla lanigera; assembly: GCF_000276665.1. Classification (NCBI taxonomy): domain Eukaryota; kingdom Metazoa; phylum Chordata; class Mammalia; order Rodentia; family Chinchillidae; genus Chinchilla; species Chinchilla lanigera. The sequence goes on from NW_004955449.1 coordinate 2,015,388, forward strand.
GGATGGAGTCTCTAGTTTTTTAAATATTCTGCTAGTTAATATAGATGTGTAGAGTTTGAGTAATATAGTCAAGTTGCAGGGATATAAAGCATATGCTTAAATCATTACCATTCTATGAATGCTCTGCTATCCCATGTGCCTTTCAGGATCGCCCCCTCCTCCTCTGAAACACCTGAGGTATATAGGAATCGTCCAGCCACGCACCTGCTTTAACAATGTGGCAAGGAGAAAAGGCTTGAGGAATTGAAGCTAAAGCTGAACTGGATGAGAGAAAATACATGACAAGTTTTATTTCCTCATAGGGCAGATGGATACAGCTGCAGAAACGTGTCACTCCCTTCTCCCATCACAGGCAAAAATATGAAACGAGGAACTTTTTGATTAGTTCAAGAAACACCAGACTGCATTACAGAAATATTTCCCTGCATCAAGGCTGGCTTTTACAGGAAATGGGGTGTGTATGGTGTTTTGATTTTTATATGATTTCCAAATGTTGTGCTAAACAAAATTCAGAAACAAGTATTTCTCGAATAGAATAAAGGCTGCAAATGAAACCAACATCCTTGGCTTTCATGTCAAAAGAAGAGAAGAGTTCTTGCACTCTGCAGATGGGTCATGGACATGACACTCAGAGAAAGACACTGGACTCAATCTGATATTCACTCCTGCAGAATTCTCTGCGTGGTGCTTATAAAGATCAGTGAGAAGAAGGCTGGAGCCAGGCACCGCGGAAGACGGTTTGGATTTGGCAAGACAGGGAAAAGAGTTAATGATCTCCAGCCACACAGTGGCTTACCATTTCTTTTATGTTTCTGTGCCTTGTTAACATATCACTGTATCTGTTGTAGGATGAGTTCTAAGCCTTTCTGTCTTTCTTTGGGGATAAAAAAAAAATCTCTCATGACTGCCCCATCACTTTACAAATTCGTTATTTACACTCCAACTGACTTCAGGAAAGAAAAGGTAACACTCATGTGTATGTGTGTGACAAGGATTCCTTCAGAGGATGTTGCAGGTTCAGTCTAACAAAGATTTTATATACACAGCAACACATAACAAAGGGATTTACTGTCAAAACGTTTATTGCAAAATGGAGTCTTAGAACAAAAGAAAGCAAAGAAAAGTTCACATCAAAATGAAATGTATGACACCAACTTGGATTTCTGAATACATTGTGGACTCTGTGCTGGAATATCAAATTCCAACATGAAGTTAGTAGCTGAGTAGTCTTACCACACAAGAGTAAAATTCAATCTTCCATACAAACATTATACATGATACTTGGCATAGGACTTGCTCAGAATAACATTGCAATAGAATAACTGAGAGGTTTTTGTTTAAAAAAAAATAAAGTGATAAGGCCATCTATTCAAAGCTCACACCCAAAGAATACAAATATTTTCTATTATTTAACACAAAACTTTAAAAGTGCAAAAGCAATATGTGCAGTGTATTATATCTGATATTAAAAAGATACACTGTTCTGCACACAATATAAAAGAATTAAGGTAGGTGCCTGAAATTCTAGTTCTGAAGTAAATAATCACATGCCAGAAAGCTCCCCCAAAGCAAAGGAGTGCGTATAAACTCAGGGTCTCAGAAAACATGGCCACTGCCCAGTTTCCCGACAAACACTCGTCTGTCATAGAAATGCTGCATCTAATGCTATTAGGCTGTGCTAGAGTTAGAACAGAGCGGAGTCTGTCTGGCGATGTTCAAAATCTTAAAAACAGTTTTACTCAAATGCATCAAAAGGTGCCTGATTATAGAAAATTTATGCTCTATCATATATGCGGTATGGTGAGATACTAGTTTTACACAAAGCTGCAACAAATACAGTGTAATGAAATTTTTTAAAAAGGATATTAATATTTAACTCAGACCAAGTTTTAAAGCTGTCTTTCATAAAACTCTTACCACTCTAATGAAAAATTAAGTTATATACATATAACACCTTACTAAGAGAAGTCATTTTGGAGCTCTCTTAAACCCTCACCCAAACCCCCAAATTGTTTTATTTTGGTGGGGATCAAGTTTAGATACCCTGAGCTGGCATTAAAGTCTAACAAAGCCACTGCATGTTTAAAAGACTCACTGGCTAAAGATCCAGGCCGCAATATTTCCAAAGCATCAAAACTTGTGTGCTATGTGCCTCCACCCTCGTCTCATTGGCTCTTTACATAAAGTGTTAAAATGTGGTTTTACTTTAATAAGACAACTGTTAGCAGAGGGGGCTTTTAAATTAACCTGACTGCTCTGTAGAACTGTAGCTACCTCAGTGTGGTTTTCTCTTTTCATGCATTGTGGAATCATCGGAGATGACTGGAGAGTGACACCCCCCTACAAAGTGAATTTGGCTACTTCACAAAGCAGTCAGCGGCACTCTTAAGGGAGAAGAAGCTATTTTTCCACAACTGGTGACTTGAGATAAAGGCATACACTTACAAAACTCAGATTGTGCAGCTGTAGTTCTGCAAATGTATTTTGGTTTCGTTTTGGATGGGTAATTTTGTTTGGGGAAAAAAACAGAGGTGGAACTCCAGAACTTGCAGATGTAACGTCTCTCAGAGGGGAAGAGACAAGGTTAGTGGTACTTAGGATGGAATTCTTCACAAGGTGAGAATGTCCTTGCCATGCAAGATGTTAGGTCTTGGCTGTGGGCACTAAATGCTTCTCTGATCACTGTGGCTACTGAAAATGTGCCCCAGCACCCCCAAACACCCTTACGTGATGACACTATGCCGGTCGAGAAGCCCCAGGAGGGTGTCATCAAATTCTACACGCTCAACTTTCTGAGCAAAGGAAAAGGGATAAAGTGTGGTAGTTTCAATTGTTTGACTCATAATGATTACCACAATTTGGCATTTCAATCCTCATTTTGAATCTAAATTTCTCAGTGTCTCTTAACTCTTCTCTTTTGAAATGGACATTTTTGTAAGACAAGTAATTGTAACTAAATCTAACACTGATAATTTGCAGTCTGAAAAAATAATGTGTAAAGTGAATCAGAAACTGCACAATGAATGTCATCATTAGAAATTCTGCACATGGCTAATGGACTTTTTTAAAATTAATAAAATTAATAGAATCTGAAGTCTTCTAAACAGTCTTCATAGAGTGAGAATATAAAATTCTGTTTGTGTGATTTGGATTTCAGAGATATTTTAAAGTTTTTTCAAATTACTACAAGGACACTGGTCTGGAAGAGAAAGTAAAACAGCCAATGCCAAGCACCAGAATTCCGGGTAGCAAACAAGCACAGGCTCCTCACTGGGGCCAACTCTGCTGTACCCTAGATCCTTGTGGCTTTTTCAAGGCAGAATGTTGAGCTACGAACATTTTTGGAATATTGGTGAGGAAAACAGTAGCAATTAAAAGATGAGGGAACTCTTACCTCAGTAATGGTACACCTAGGTCTGAGTAAAGAGCTCTGTAATTTCCTCTTTCAGCCCTATCTGTTTACTTTTAGTGCACCAAAACTTATACATAACTGTATGGGTTTAAATGTAAATATTAAGGTGTCCATTTTATTCTGGTTAAATGTTCTAAACCTATGCCTGATTACTCTTAAAGGAGAGGCAAGAATCACATTCTGACATAAAGTGCAAAGGTCCTGCCACCCACTGAGATCCTCTCACCTTCTCCAGCTTTGCTTCAGCGTGACCAGCAACGGGGCCTTTCTTGACCACACTAAAAACCTCCACACTCCCCTCCGGCCTTCTCTTCCTTTCTTGCTTCACAAGCACTTAGTGGACATTAACATATTATGTGATGCACTGTGTTGACTGCTGAACTCTCACTAACTTGTAAGCTCTAGCATGTAAGTCCGTGAGTGCAAAGATTTTCCTAGCTGTTCCTAGAACAGTATTAGCACAGAGAGGCGGCTCAGTGAATACCAGCTGAATGAATGACTTTAGCTTTGCCTGGAAGATGTGCAGGAGGCCTTAAAGCCCCGTGCTTTCTGCTTTCATCCTTAGAGCCCCTGGTCAGGCCTGCTAGGAAGTAGGGAGTGGAAGTCATTCCATCCACTCCTCTCCACCACTTTTCTGCTTGAGTGGCTGGCTGAGGTCAGGGAGTACTTCTGTCTGAGCACAGGCTGCCCGGGTATGTGCATACACATGCGGGTCTATGCATGCACAGACAGAGGAGTACAGCGGAACAACTATGAGGGGGACCCATCTTCTAGGACAAAGGTTTACAGGCTCCTTCTGTGCTTACTCAGCCTGTGGGTGGTGGCAGCCTGCAACACCTCACACCAGGTGCACCTGGCTGCGGCTCACAGGTTCCAAAGAGCAACTGGATTAAAATCTATTTGTACAGCTTACATCCTAATAATGTTTGTTTTATCTTTACTGGAAGCTTTATACTTTTAATTTCATTTTAGCCTAAGCAAGTATCACTTGAAATTGATAAGTTTAGTTTTCTAGAAGGGTATGGAAACCACTTATTTTTCAGTGTGTTCTCACTGGGACAATAGCAGCTGACATTAACTGCCACTCATCATAGGCCTGGTACTGTGCTAAGTGCTTCTTGTGTTATTTCTTGTAATTCTTAAGAGAGTGCTCACAAGTAGGTTCTCATTATTCCCATGTTAATGAAGAATAAAGAGAGTCATGGAGATTAAACTTTCCTAAGAGTGCACAGTGAAGTAGAACATACTACTAGTTATTTCTCCCTATCATTTGATGGTGTTCTTCAGAATTCAGCAGGGATTAGTAGCAAATTATATTCCAAATTTCAAGACTTTTTCTGATAAAATATACTCAAAGACAGTATTAGAAACATTTGTGATAATATTCTTTCCTAAAACTTCCATATAAAGAACCACCAAAAGTATCTTAGTTTGAGGCAAAATGACACTGCTTTCCAGTTCAGACTGAAAAAGTCTTTGTTCTTTTGCCTTTTTAACTAATTGCCATTTTAAAAATCATGTGTTGTAGTTTAAACAAGCTTTGATAAACATGTGATAACATTTGGAGAATATTCTGGGTAGCCGGGGCTGCAAAGAAGCACCTGTACCTATTTTTCTAAAACACCAGCATCACCAAGCAGGGTTAAAAAAAAGACAATTCTGGAAAGCTAGATCTGATACAGAAAGGACTCTTCAGAATGAGCTTTCGCATAGGTAAGGATGATGTATCTTTCCTCTTCTCTTTACAATATTTAATTTTCTCCTTAAGATATGTATACCTACATTTAGAATCCAGGGTCATTATGCCTTTCTGGAAAACAAAGAAACAAACAAGCACGGAGCATGCCCTTACTGGACCTGCAGAGACCGCGTCTCTCTGTGTGTAAAGTACAAGCTAAGCCTTGGGTGACAGTGTGGTGTTATTAAGAAGCTTCCAGGGCCAGCACTGGTATGCAAGCAGGCGGCTTCTGCCGTTGGCTTCAAATTAGTCTTCCTCCTTTCAAACGTACAACTGAGGACACCTCCTGGGTTTTACTTTGAGTAGCTGTGTTACTTGGTATGGAAAAATTCTGGCATTTAGGTTATTTCTGAAGAAGCACTTTGTTATAACCTTTTATCTCATTTTCCTACGGTTGGATTTTGTAGTCACTATCAATCATTTCTGACATTACAATGTATTGTCTTGAGAAAAAACACAGTATATTACAGAAGAATCAAGTGTCAAAGAAGAATTAGGAGTGAAAGGTGCTTGTTCAAAATGTAAATTTTCTTAACCAGCTGAATAAAGGTAATAAAATAAAGTCAAATCAAATTATAAAATATCCATTAAGAATAAAAACCCAGAATATCATTAAACTACTATATTGTATATAGAATCAGAAATTTCTATAATCAGGCACCACATCTGCTGATTCATAAATATACCTTTGGTTAATCACACTGCCCCACTTTTCTGTGAGCAAAAATAAGTCAAAAGTAAATTACTCTCCTGTAAATATAATTGACCTAAAAATGCAGTGCTTGGTTTTCTGCCTCCTTAACTGTTTTTTGTACAGACTGAGATAACAAGTTTCTTTTATTTTTTCTGAATATTTCCAATTTTATTAGTTTGCTTTTTCCTTTCATTCACTATTATTATCCATGTCATTCTCCTCCTCACCATCATCATCATCATCATCACCTTCTGATAAGTCAAAATCACTGAACCCCAGGGCCATGTTGACTTTCTTTCCCCTTCTCTTAGATGTGGTTTTGGAAGAATTCTGCTTGGCTTGCATGTTTATCTGCATCCCAGAATGCAGCACCGCTCCTGCTTTGTTCATTGAGAAGATATCCCCAAAGCCCATCAGCATCATGGCCTGCAGACCTGGGTTCATGCCATGTCCCTCCCCGTTACTTGCTGCTGTGATCTGACATGACATCTCTGCACTGTTTGATTCCTCTGTTTTAGATTCAAAGTAAGACTCCTCAGACATTCTTGCAGCAAGAGGCAAGAGAAGCTATCAAAGGGAAAGAAAGGACAGAAGTAAAAAGAGAAATTAGGACCAATTTAAATAAGGGGAATAGGTACCACAAAATTAGTTGGCACTGCACAGGAGGTAAGTGATTAGTGAAATACATGAACATAGGGAATTACGTGCGAGAACTTATTTAATGGCAGATTTAGCTCTAGTGTATTTGCCATAATTTATGAATGACAGAACAAATCTTATCCAAAAGTCTGCAAAGCACGATAGCAAGCCAAATTCCAAATGGACAAGAAGGTGCAAGTTTTTTTTTTAAAGGTGCAAGTTTTAAGCTTAAAATCATTTTCAGAATTTCTCTTAATTTTCCCCAATTTCACTTTCACACAGAAATATTTAGTTAACTACTATACTTTTTTAAAGGAAGAAGAAATGAAGCAGAGATTAAATCTCAAGTAAAAATTAAGAAATGCCTGTACCAAGAAGAAAAGCCCAGAGGAAGCATTGAAACAGTTCAGGTGTCAATACAGTTCTGAAGAAATTTGGGTGGTAAATTACATTTTAAAACTAGACTAGTATTCAGAATATACACCAAAAACCAGTCTAGAATTTCACTTGCTTCCATTTATTATTTATTATAGCCAGATCTGATATAATAACTTTTATTTAAATCATAAAGTAATTCACTTGAGAATTTTAAATTGTCTCTTTTATACTTAAATATGTAAACACATGTGAAAATTGAGGGAAAGTATTAATTGAGATTGCCACCTTTATCCCAGTACTCAGGTTTCCTTGTTTTTATAGAACTTTTCCTTAAGAGCTCTCTTTCTCACTGTGGTAACAAATATTTACTTTCTTATTTTATGTAATTATTTTGATCAGTCAACCTAGTTTCATGAATATTTGGTTACATTCATTTCAGGGGTAAAACTGTTAGGATATGAAAAATGTTAGTGTTTCTTATTTTGAGAAATAAGCAATTTAAGGTGTATTTTTGACGTGGTTCACTATGGGTGAATTTATGATAATGTAATGGAATAGCCTTTACATTCTGGGCATAAAGCTACCTAACATTTAGTACCAATTTCCTGATTTTTAAACTGAAGTTGGAGCTGAATTCTTTTTTCAACAACTCCTTCTATCGGGAAAAGACTTCTGAAGTTGTTAGCACAGCAACAACTTCATGTAATTCAGCTAAGAAGTACCAGGTAAGTAGAACAAAAAAAAATACTGGTTTTGATCCTTAAATATTGGGAACAGGACCATATTTCCTTGCAGCCAACTTTCTGGGCTTAATTTTCTATGGTTGCTTATTTATTTCAGAGGTCCTTCCTCCCGTTATGCTACATACTAAACTATCCCTAAAATTTTTATAGCAAGCTACGATAACTAAAAAATAAACATTATTCCTATTTATGTGTGGAGAACTCATCTTTCAAATATTTTTAACAGTTTTAAGAAAGGAAAATATCTTTGAAATCAATTCGAAACCATAATTTTTAAGAAGTTACATAAATGTTAAACTTACATAATTAAGATAGGGCAACATACAGAAAATCTAAGCCTCCAGCCACTTTCTTTTTAAAAGATTCATTTTTATCTTTCAGTAATCTCATTTGAAGCCAGCTAGGAATTGAAGTGAGGATAAAAGAAAACACCTACTTATAAAATACCTGAGCATAAACTTTCTTTCCTTCAGAAATACCAGCTCTGGGCAGAGGAGACATTAAAAGCAAGTGCTATAAAAAAAAGAAAACTTAAACCCTACAAGTAAAAAAGGGAAGAAAATCTCCCTGAGCCCGTGCTTCATGCTGCCCATTGTTAGCTGCAGCCCTCAGAGCAGTCCTTTACACAAAGTTTTCTGGAGTTAAAACGCAAGCATACAACCTACTGAGCACTCACAGCGTTTTATTATTTATTATACAACTATGTTACCAATGAATAGCAAAAATGTGTGCAAGGCAGCCCATAATTTCTTAGCAGAACTGATGACAATAAACCAAAGAAAGGTTCTAAAGCATACTCTAATAGGTGGTTTAAAGTTTTTTCTTATAATACTACATTTAGAGTCAAGCCATGCAGTGCTTTATAGCATAAGATTTCAATGCATTTAAAAAACAAAGCAAGAAACTTCCAAGTGACAAGCTATCAGGACAGGGCCAAATGTGCTTCTGCAGGGCTCCCATGCAGACCCAGAACTGCTCTCTCAGTCAGCCTGCTGGCACTGATTCAACCTGCACAGGAAACTGCACTACCCTCTCGAGAGCCCACCTTGCTTCACAGAATTTACAGAATGTCCTACGACAGTCCTGGCAACTAAATTCTGATTTTGGGATTGCCTGGATAACCAAAGTCATTTTAGAAAGCATTCAATCTGATAATGAACATTTAACTTCATTGTTTTCTCTCTCTTTTTTGATATCAAGTTGCTTCCCCAAACAAGGTAGAGACACAAACTATTTTATTCTTTAGACACTAGAAAATACTTTGCAAATGGGCATTAGCCACGTAATAGAGAATGACTTTTACAGAAAGTTCTTTGGAGGTCCCAAAATTAAGGGTTTCTTCCTTTGGTATAATTGTCATAGCAACTATAAAAATTAATTTAACATGTATAATAAGTTTATTTTTAAGCTACCATTAGTTGTGATTTTAAGGTACAAGTATTGCCCATGAAAAACCTTGGAAAAAAATCAATGATAAATTTAGATTTGATTTCTGGAAATAAGTCTTTTAAAATAGGAAGAATGCTGAAATTGGACTCAATTTTAGCATATCATGTCAGCGTGTAAACTCTAGGTTAGTGGATAAATAGCAAAACCCTTAAAAAGAATTTTTATGTTCCTCTAACTACAAGACTTGGGAAAAAAGGAAGCCTTCCTAGAACACTGGAAACTTGTTCGAAGAGAAATCTTTTCCTTGTCTTTTGCTACCCATTACCGTAACACCAAATCGAGCAAGAAATAGTAAGGCTTGTCTTTTATATGTCATCTGGATGGGTCTGTATTAGAAGGAAAACATGGTAAGTTCTTACACATCAAGGACTGCCTTGGTGTTATAGTTATTAATTACTCATGAACTAAAAAGTTAATCAGTGCTTAGGCACATCTTCTGGGACCCTAACAGATGGTATGAAAATGCATGGGATTTTCTTTCTGTAATCCTAATATACAAACACACCGAGAGAATGAGAGTTCTTAAGGAAAAAGCCCGAAGTAGGATAGGTTTTTTCTGCTACACTTCTGGCACTTTGGTCATTTATACTACTTGCTACAAATGCAGGTGCAAGGCAGGGAGAAGGGGTGCCTGGCTGCCATGCTCAGCCACTGCTCTAAGCGCAGCGCTGGGAAGCCCGCGCGGGATGATACTCACCGGGGTGTTGGACTGTTCTGTCAACTTCTGCTCCCACATCTTAAGCCGTCTTTCCCGTTCTTTGAGCTCCTGCTCTTTAAAGCTGAGATCACGCTCTAGCTTCTTTAGCCGCTCAAGGGTTGCCTCAATTTCGCACCTGTGCAGGGATAACTGGGTAAGTTTCAAGTCTACTGAAGCAATGGTGGACGCTCAATGGGTCCATCCAAAAGCTAGTCAGAGTAAAGGTCTAGTTAGCACAGGTAGGCTTTGAAACTGACCAGGAAATGGCCAGCAGGGATCTTTCACATTCTTAAAAAGCCAGAGGTAGTTTCTAGTTTGGAACAAGCTCGAAGTACTTTAACAAAGCATGGCTGAAGGGAAACTGGAGAGAAGCACAATTATTGAGCTGGTATCCTGGGTTGGCTCTTTGGCACATGCTTATGTTCACTTGGCTCTTCACAGTTTACAAAGCACTATTATGTAGTCTCTCATCTTATTTCCACAGAGACCCCCAAAACCAGATAATTTTCAATTGTGGGTGGGAACATGACATTCAGGTTAGGTGATCAATATATCATCAGCAGGTGACTGAGATAGCACTTTAGCCTACTTAGTGGCCAAGTCAACCAAGAAATCAACTGATTAATCCCAGTTCCCTTGGTTCCCACCATAAGGGATGGAGCTTGCATTATGTCAGAGGTGCACAACTTGCCTGATCCTAATTACCTGGGTAGCTTGTTGAGAACAACACACTACTCCTAAAAGCCTTCCTTGGAATCACGGTTCAGTAGGATGGGTGGGGCAAGGAATTTCCATTATTTAATGATTGAGCCAGGTAGCTTTTACAGATGGTCAAGTGTAGGACACTGCTGGCTAGAGGAACTCTAAGGAGCTCTAATAATTTTTAAAGGAAGTTCCCTCCTTCATCTCTCTGGGTAATCAGCTTCACACTTGGAATAATATGCCCAGTGGCAGAAACCTGTCCTTCACAGAAACTGGCACAGGGAAAGTGGTTTAGTATAAACTTTTTCTCCTTCAGGGTTGCTATGATGTTAATGTCTAAACTTATGCTCTGAGAACTGGAAGTTGAGTTTCTTAAGAGTGTGTAAGTAAGCCACAGTAATGAGAGGAAGGTAGCAGGTAGGGACTAAGGGAGAGAGAAGGAAAGGCCAGAAAGTTACACAGGAAAAGAAAAAGAAGAGGCAGGAACTGGTGACCTGATTTGGCTTCTGGGTGCCATTGAGACAAACCTGCATTATGGGCTGCATTGCCGAGGTTGGGATTTTCAGTGTGGAAGAGAGAAGTTCCCAAATTTAAGTTAATGAATATATGTGCCTTTTTATGTCCAGGGAAAATCAGAATAAGTGGGTGGCTTATTCTAATGCTCTCACAGATGAGAACTAAATGAAGGAAAACAAGAAGGTTCTAAGTATTAACTGGCAAAGCCCAACTCAGGGAACATCTACAGAGATGGGAATGGATTTGGGCCCAAGTCTGCACTTCCCTACTTGTCTGAGGAGTTCCTTAGAGAAAGGGAGGCAAAAGTAAGCATAAAATGTCCTGATGTGCCACCCACAAAATCAACACTGTCCCTTTCACTAGTGCCACGTGAACAAGCATAAAAGGAAAGAATCAAATCTCTAAAAACCAAGGCATTAAAGCAGTCATCTTTCTGAATTATGACTGTTATCATAAAGTCTAAATTTATTTTTGAAAAAATTATTTATTTCTGATACTATCATTTAATTTATCTCTGACAAAAACATTATATCCATCTACAAACGGGAAGATTGGGGGGACCGATATGATATACCTTCAGGTAAACTGTTCTAACAAAAGAAGGGCACCCCATCTCCGGTCAGTGAGGGCCAGAGGGCAGCAAGCAGGCTGTGCAGCTGGGCATGCTTGGTAAGATGAGCCGGCAGGGGCCTGGACCGTCGGTCTATGGGGCACTCAGCCAAGCCAGTCCCAATGGTCCTGCCAGCGAGACTGATCTCACTGATGTCCTTTCTAATCACATTCTGTTTCACTTGTAACTGAACCCAAGGACTCATCTCAAGTTCCAGCTCTGGGAGCCTTCTGTGATTCTGAGCCCTTCTGGGAAGCAGATCAATGGTTATAAGTAAGCCGAAAGCTGTGGCACGGAAACAAACACTGACCAAGAAGGCTTCCTCACTCTGTCTCCCCCTAGCCCAGCTCCCAGCACTGCCCCTCCAACCTGCACCCCAGAACCTGAGCTCTATGCCGTTAGGGATGGAACCCAACCCGAGGACACGCAGAGGCTGCTCCCCTTGCCATTCCCTTTGCTTTTGCTGGAGCATGGTTCTACATCAACTGCATTTACTGATGCATTTATGGAAACTTTCTGTTCTAAAAATACAGTTTAAATGTTGTAGTTGATGAAAATTTTGGTTAACTCTTAAAACAAATCCAACTGAGGTTGATTTCAACTAGTATCAACTTTCCCTATGCTAAAAACCAGCAACAAACTGTAATTATCTTCTTTCCTTAAACAGATATTTACTTTGAAATAAAAAGTCAATGTGCAACAACAGCAATATAGTACTGTGTATATATGTTGTATGAAATATAAGTATACCAAAGTCTGTGCTTGTATTAAATCATTGGTGCTAAAATCCAAATTGGAGAGACTCCATTTTTTTGCTCACCATTTTTATTTTCAAGAAGGCATGTCATGGTGAGAGTACTTTGGTCACCAAGGAAAAAGCACAACCAACAAAGTATTTTGCCAAGAGACACAACTCTGAACCTCCATCACAACACCTCGTAGTTCAGTGCAGATTGCCACAGATTTGGAGACAATCACACTGGCGAATGACAACCAAAATCAGGACCAACAGGAGGACATGGTTCTGTTCCTAATGCTTGCAAGTCAACAGAGAGAATCAAGCTGAGGTTCCGATCAATAGGGAAATGTCAGATACTAAATTTCTTTCCTATCACTTAGTAGGTCAAAGGGAAGAACACAGTTTATGTGGTTTTTAGTAATCTAGTTTTAAGAGAATTTTCAGAATCATTTAATTTTCTAAAAATAGATATTCCATCTGGTCTATGTGTAGAGGAAGCTCTTTCAGAAAACAATCATCTGCCAAAAACACCACAGCAGGATTGGAATCAGACTTCACTGTGACTCTTGTTTGCAAAAATATTCTTTGGATCCTGGTCACATGGGTTTAGGCACCAGACAAAAGTGGCAGAAAGCAGGGAGAAGTCTGAATGTGTCATCATTTGAAATATCCAGATGATCTGATAAAAACACATCATTCTTTTCAACACTTGGCATATCACGTAAGACAGTCTTTTTGCCTGAAGAATACCCTAAAATGATTATGCCCTGCAAAATGTCTCATAGGTAAAAATAAGTCTAGTTAAGTGAATGCTGCATGTTTACACGTGGATGACATGACTACATAGCACATCTGTATGTGTGTCTGGCCACCAGACTGCATTACAGGCTCCTTCCAGTATAGGATGATCTCAGGCAAGCGACCAACCACCTAGGCCTCAGTTTTACATGTGTGAGACAAGGTTGCCATGGAGATTTTTAAAAATGATCTAAATGAAGTACAAGGATCCGGTAGGAGCCTAATAAACAATAATTGTGTTTATTTTTTTAAACTGTACTTGATGCTACTCCCCATGTTTTTAACCAATTGCCAAGTTTGTTTACAGCTGCTCTGCTGCTTCCAAACTGTGGTTCTCTGGCTTGGGTAAGTGTATACATTCTCCCTGCAGCTCTTGAGCAGGGTTAACAGCTCACGAAGGGGTCCTTAGGCTTCCACTAAAATATATGAAGGATTCGCCTCTTTCTCCCCTCATACTCTATTACTGATTTTATACCCCTTATTTCCCACCTTGAAGTATTTTTGTTTGGTTTGGATTGACATGGGGTCTGGTTGTATTGTACAGGCTGGGCTCAAACTTGTGATCCTCCTGCCTCAGCCTCCTGAGTAGCTGAGATTACAGGTGTGTACCAACAAACCTGGCTTTCACCTTGAAGTATTTTAAAAATTAAATCTGTCATTCAACTAATCTAGGTTTAATGAATACAAATAAAAATATTCTTCAATAATCCCATTACTCAGTGGTAAAACTGACTTTTTTATATTTTCCCCTATATCCATAGACATATACACATGAATATGCATTTATTTGACAGAAATGGAATCATTCTAAACAAATTAGACTATAGACTTCTATCTAAAAGTCATTTAGCAGATCTGTGTAATCATGAATTTTTTCTACACTATTCTGTGTACAGATACATTGTCATTTTTAAAACCATTCCTCTTGTACTTTATACCATTTTGAGTTGTACAATTCAAATGAAGCTCGGCTGGACAGACGCCCACACATTTCTCACACAGCCTTTCTGTTTATTTGCTTAGGAATAAAATGGTAGTGGTGGGATTTCTGGGACAAATCATATGAACACTTTTAGGGCATCTAACTTTCAGAAAGCCGTATTTTCCTACTAGCAATGTGCTGGAAAGCCTATAACACAGGATATTTTTCATAATGTAAAATTTGCCCATCTGATAAAACATTCTATTCCCACGTATTTGTCTGATTACTAAGTGAGGTTGAATTGTTTAGTGTTTATTAACCATTTCACATCTCTTTTTATGAAATGCCTCTTCAAGTCCTTAGTATGATATTTTAATTAAAATGTAATTTAAAGACAGTTACTCTATCAAGAGTGGTTTTCAGTGTGTGGACTGGAGACTCATGAAATGTTTTCAGAGAATTCTTGAGGTCAAATTGGTTTTCAGAATACCAGTAAGACAGAATTTCCTTTTATATTCCCATTCTTTCCAGAGGCTTCATGACATGACAGGCACAGGCTGAATGCCAGAAACAGGATATCTTATTGATTTTTTGTTGTTTGTTTTTTTGAAACAGGGTCTGGCTATGTAGTTCAGGCTACCTTGAACTCATGGCAATCCTCCTGCCTCGGCCTCCCAAGTGCTGGGATTACAGGCTTGAGCCGCCACACCTGGCTTATTATTGATTTTTAAATGAATCATTAAATGCACATTTAAATTTTTTTCTCATTTTTTTCTCCCAGCACTGGGGATTGAACCCAGGGTCTGAAGCACGCTAGCTAGGGTCTCAAGCATGTGTAGCCATTTTCTGAGACAGAGTCTAAGTTACCCAGGCTGGCCTTGAACTTTCCATCTTGCATCAGCCTCCCAAGTAGCTGGGATTACAGTCATGTACCACTGTGCCTGGCTTCAGTTCTATTTTTATTAGGTCTATTTTTCTATTGTGATAAATACTGACAGATATAACTCATTTAAACAAAAGTTCTTTGGGTTCTTCAATAATTTTTATGACTGTAATAGAGTCCTGAGACAAAAACACTTGAGAGATGGAAACAGCATGTCATTTCTCTTGGAAATTTATTCATCATGGGTATTGCTTTCAGCCATATGAAGGCTTTAAAGCTTTATACATAAAACTTACCAACTTCTCTTTGTTTTCTGATTGTGTTGCTATCTCAAGGGTATTAATACTCATGTTAAAATCCACTAATCCTTTGGATAACAGATCAAATAGCATTTCCTTGGGGAATCCTTTCATTCTATCCTCTGACTAGATCAGATTTCACAGTTAATACTCTCAGATACCCAGTACTTCTCTGTCATAATGCTTGTCAAAACAGTAATTAGTTATTTGTGGAATTATATTTAGCGGCTTAACATTGAACACTCATGCTGGAGGGCGCCGTGTACTCTGCGATAGCTGGGCTCAAGGCTACCGCTCCATGTTCAGCACAGTACCAGCTTCTCCTGCACTAGCAAAAGTTCGAGAAATCTATGCATGAAAGCACAGGAAGCATGTCTGTTGCCACAAACAAGTCAACTCACATGTTTCTCTTCTCTCACACAGGAGCACTGTGTCTTTTACATTATCACCACTGCGGTATTTTCTTCATTCCTCCCCATATTCAGGTGTGTGCAAGGCATGCCCAAGCTGCAGTGGGGACGGTGATGGACAGAAGAGACTGTCTGCCCCTCCTACATTTGGGTCAGTGAGATACAAAAACTGAAGTGCAGAGGACACAGGTGCATGAACCTGGCCTGAAGCCAGTGGACAGTCCCTTGTGGATGTATTAGCTCAGACACCAGAATGGACCGGAAAAGCTCGGGTGGGGTCAGGACGGTGCCTGGCTGAGACAGGACGGCTTAGGGCAGAGGAGACCGAGCAAGGGAGAACCATGCCTCTGCTGAGGGACCAAAGGCCAGACACAGGACAGTAGAATGATGCTCTTAAGGTGAGGCTGGTGAGGCCAGAATCCAGAAGTTTTTTGAGTCTTCTTAAGTACTTGGTCTTTGTCTTAAGAGCCATGGGAACACACATATAGATTTTAAAGGGCAGTGGTCTCATCAGATGTATGCTAACCGCAACTGTAGGAACAGTATTGCTTCCCTGCTTCGTTAATTATTTCAGCTCAGACAAAACTCTCATGCCTAGACTTGAGCTCACTGAATTCATCTTGTATCCCTAAATAAAAATTCAGTAAACTCACTGGCTGTAGGCAGTTATTCTAGTGGAATAAGAACACATTAGGCTATTGTAAAACACCAATTAAACAGAAAGCCCAAAGAAACATCCCACAACTTTCAAAGTATGTGCAGTGTTCACGTGGCATCAGCAGGTGGCGTAAGGCGTTCTGTTACGGCCAAGGCGACCAGGAGCAGAGATGAAATTACTGAAAATCTCCGCTGAGTCAGGGGAGGGACAGTGTCAGCTCCCAAACATGCTATTTATATTCCTGTATCACGTGACCCGGCTTAAGTGTTTCATCCTGCGCTTACTTTTTCCACTCATAGAATTCTCTCATTACTAGGTATTACACTTAACAAATTTTAATAGGATTTATAACATCCAAAGTTTTCTCTTATAACTTTTTTATGGTCTTCCTACCCTTTTGCACTAGTAGATTCAGTGCTCTGCATATATCAAGGCTAAAGAGTATTTTTATCTCTTGCTGGACAGGGGCCAAAGAAATGTCTGGTGATCTTTTGTCGCAGAAGATACAATTTCAACCTTTTTTCCAAACACTCAGACACTACCTAAGCTAACAAACTTAGAGAAACACTCTTTCTTGCTTACATATGAAAGGGAAGACTTATTAGATATTCAAAATCTTAATTTTTTTTTTTCTGTCCTGGGCTTAGGAATCAGGACTGTCATCAAGGCCTTGGGTTCTCTGCCTTTGAGGCCAGTGACAGACTTCGAAGCTGGGGCCAGGACTGCGGCGCCAGGGCTCACCCACCTCCACTCCGCCTTATTGTGCAGGAATGAGTTACACTGGCCGGGAAGACTTGCATCATTTGACATGGACTCTAGAATTGAAATGATCTGCTTGAATGATGGCCGTTTCTGAAGAAGAGAAGAAACATAATCACTTGTGGATCCTTAAGAAAGAAAAGAAAAATGTCGACATCCACAGCCCACTAATAAGCTCACCCAACCAAGACAAAATTAAGCATGATACAATGGTCTGATGTCGCTACTTCACACCTGTCAAATCACTCTGTATTAGGGAAGTAGGTATACATTTTCAGTCAACTTTTACTCCTAAGAATAGATTCAGATGTCGGTTTTCTATCATGTGGCCTAATGATGGGAATAACTAATATTTTTCTCTAGGTAAAGAGTACACTGATTCTCTCTGTGCAGTGTGATTAAGGACTCCCAAAAGGAAAAGCTCACTTAAAAATCTATGTGAGGAAGGTATTAAAAAGTTACTGGTAAAGTCTGCACAGTGGACATATTAGTATTCCCTGTAAAATTCTTCCAATTTTTATGTAAGTCTGAAAAATTTTATATAAAATTCTGGAAGAAAACATATCTATCAATCTATTGGAAGTAATAAAATTTTCCAAATCAGTTGGGCTGCAAAGAAAACAAATTTTAAAGCTATCATAACTTCATTGTGCTCAGCATTTACTCCACACTAGAACTGGGTTTAGTGCTGGGATACTGTAAGATATTCTTCAATACAAATGGAAAATGCAGTGGGTAAGCATATTTCGTCGGCAAGCAAGAAGTATACTAGTCTTTCTTTTCAGATTCTAGCCAAGGTTGAGACAAAAGGTTAAAACAAAAATGGAGAAAGATAATAAAAGGGTGATGCACCTTCTCTCTTCAGCATGCCTCATAATTATAGCGTTTCTGAACAAATTACAGTCACAGCAATTAAAACATGCATTTTAATTTAGGAGCATAAAAACAAGAAGGAACAATGCTGAAGTAGTGGCTTGCTCTCAGGACTTACGTGTTTCCTATATTACTAAGAAAAGCAATTTTTCCATTTTTCAGAAATATAAAACTAGGATATTTATTGAGTTCTTGTTATTGTTCTTAAGGATGTGCGTGCGTGCGTGCGTGTGCGTGCATGTGTGTGTGTGTGTGTGTGTGTGTGTGTGTGTTCTCCTTAAGAAGGCATAAGTAGCTAAATGTTACTGGTATACATTAAATTATCTAATAAAGAGGAAGATGGCTTCTGTAGGAAACTTTAAAAATACTCTGTCTTCTTTAACTTTCTTTCCATCTTAATTTCCCCACCATATGCCAGGTTTTAAAAGAAAGAATGTTTTACTTGTCTGCACAGGAACTAATTATATAATAAATATGGGACTTTCATTTTGCAAGGCAAAACATCAGAAAGAGCTAATGAATTTTTAAAGAATAATATTTTTGCCTGCATTTATTCTTGAAACAAGGTGAAACTCTTTTGTAATTGGATGATAAGTATCCCCAGAAAAAAATCTTAATTGAATAGTTAGAATCTACTTTCAGATAGAAACGATGAATGTGAACATTTAAAAAGCAGTAATCAGCTGGGTGTGGTGGTGTATATCTGTAATCCCAGCTATTTGGGAGGCTGAGACAGGAGGCTCACTTGAGCCCAGGAGTTTGTCACCAGCCTGAGCAACACAGCAAGATACCCTATCAATCAATCAATCAATCAATGCAAAAAAAAAACCCAAACAAACAATATTTTTCGAGCACTCTGGTTATATAATATATTTGGTCTAAGATCTGATGGACATTCTTCTGGGGGGCTTAGGTATTATGCTTTAGGTATTATGTAAACTTGCTTATTTTAAAAAATACAAGTAGGATTTATTAAGCATCGCTATTATTTCTCTATTTGTTCTCTCCACTTTATAAATAAGGAGAACTAGTCTCAGTAAAGTATAAAATGCCCAGCATCACACAGGAAGCAACTTACAGAAATAAGGGCTCTGCTCTTAAAACTCTTCCCATCTTTTATCAGAAGAGTAAGATGTTACTTCCTCTTGGCTGTAGCTACTGCTTCCTTATTTAGAAATTTCATAGTAAGACTTAAAACAATACTCTTTTTTCCTTTCTTCCTTCCTTTCTTTGGTAAAATATTTTGAGCACCAGGTGTAAGCTGCTAGAGTGACCTGATACTCACCTAACACCAGCTTTCTCTCATATACATCTCCCCCTTCTCACTGCAAAAGAACCCCAATCCTAAAGGTAGACAAGATATTTTAATCT
Organism: Chinchilla lanigera; assembly: GCF_000276665.1. Taxonomy (NCBI): domain Eukaryota; kingdom Metazoa; phylum Chordata; class Mammalia; order Rodentia; family Chinchillidae; genus Chinchilla; species Chinchilla lanigera. The sequence goes on from NW_004955449.1 coordinate 2,034,678, forward strand.
AGGTGTTATTAATATTCAAAAGTCTAAGGATTAAAAAAGAGGTAAAATACTTTAACCAACTATTGCTCTGCAAATGTGCACAGGACTGGTTTCAGCTTCTGGTTGAATTGCTGTATTTCTTGCCAAAAAACAAAATGGTCCCTCAGAAAATTTGTTATGGTTTCGCTTCTTCGGGCAACAACAAATGGGGCATTACTTAGTAAACTGATAAAAGATCTTACAGGGAAACACACACATAGGAACTAGCTTTATGGCCTTGTAGAGCTTGCAACCCATTTAGAAAGAAAAAGGTATTAAAACAAAACAAAACAAAACAAAACACAACACTGCAATACAAAAGAGGGCAGCAGGCCAGACTGGTTTGGAAAAGAGACCGAAGGCCAGGCTGAGACTGGCGGCGTAACAGGGAAGGCCCAAAGATGAAGTGTTCAGGGAGAAGCACAGGACACAAAAGCAGTAACAGCAGTCAGGGAAGGAAGGAGAGTGTAAGGTGTGTCTGCAGATTAGCAAGAAGAAGGTTGGAAATGTGCGCTGCAGCCTGCTGTAAAAATCAAATCAAATATAGGGGGCATGGAGCAGTTTTATCAGAGAAAAATTTCATGACTTTAGGAAACAAAAATTAATTTTAAACCTTCTTTATACTTCACATGGTAGAAACACAAAATTATTTTGGTCATAAAGAAGGGTCAGCTGTCTACATGGTGAATGCCTGACAAACTTGTCACTTCTACAATGAACCAAATATCCCTTTGGTGTGTGAGGTGTTTATACTATCACTTAATCAACGTGCCATGATATACATTTTTAGAATGTTAATGAATGTAGTACTGAGTGCCCAAGTAAAAAATTAAAAATCTGCTTTGCAGATAGAAATGTAATTATAGTTATAGAGATATAGTTGTATTAATGTAATTTCAAATAAAATTTCTATTTAGGTATGACGAAGATGAATACTACCCAAATCACGGTATATGTCGCAAAGGACAAACAGTTTGTAGGAGCAGGGACAGGGTAGTATGATACATTTTTTTTTGGTTGTTGTTGTTGTTTTGTTTTGTTTTGAGTTTTTTTCTGGTACCAGAAATCGAACTCACGACCTCGTGCTTGCTAGGCAGGCGCTGTGCCACTGAGCTAAATCCCCAGCCCCTATGATACATTTTAAACAGTGTAAGTATTTTAAAGTGAGCTTGCAAATACCTGCTTACAGCTTTAACTGGACTGGATACAAAGTGCAGGCATTTCTCTTAATGCTTAAAAAACCCACATTCTGCAAAGTCACACACTAAAAATAATAGGACCTACACAGAAGTAAGGGAAACCATTCAAAACTCATATAAAGAATACTAATAAAAATAATAGCAAACCTAAATAAAAATACTAATGTAGTTTTACAACATGTTAAATTCCTTAATAAAAATGATACCAAATAAATATAAGACTTGATTTGAAAAAAGGTAGGGAAGATTTAAGAATAGAAGCAAACACGAAGATTGAGGCAACTGAACAGCAGGATGAAGGCACAACGCACAGGGCTCGGGGAACCAGCACGTGAGTTCCAGGCTCAGTGACCAGGCGCATGAGGGGTGAAAGGAGGTCACAGCACGGGGCCCCTCATGGCTGCTGGCTGCACAGCTGCACTTTGCCCTTGATGCAGAACAACGTGCTGGGAAACTCTGTGCATGAATCAACACGAATTCTGGGTTTCGCTGACACAGTCCCCAGGTTCACAAACTGTTTCTGAGCTTTGCCACCAAAGCAGCACGAGGTGAAGAGCAGACTCTGGGCTGCCATCACTATTTCTTCTTGGGGGGTCACACTGCAACTGGGCTAGTTAAGAAACAGTTCCAGCTTTACTCTTTGTAGGCTTGTATTTCAAAGGTCGGTTGTAATACCTCTATTTCCATGAAAAACTGAACAACAGAGGACCGTAATAGTTTCTGTTCCTTTCCTGGGTCTAACTGCTCTCTTATTCTAAACTTTACGCAGTTGAGAATCTTGCTTATTCTTTAACTTTTTTAAATGGAGAATTCTAAACATACATAAAAATAGAGGGAACAATATAATGAACCTCTATTAAAATTATTTTAAAAAGCTTCAAAGATTATCACAGCCAATCTTGTTTACTCAATACTGTCATATATTACCTTTCACCTTATTTTGACGCACATCCAAGACTGGCCGATCATTTTATCTGTAAATATTCCCATATGTGTGTAAAAGTCTTTTAAAATGGTCTTTGCTGGGAAAGGAAATGGGTCATTTGTGCTCAGATGTGATAACCACGTGAAAGCCTAAGTTCTGGAATTTCTCCAACTCTCCTGTGATGGCTCAAAAAATCCTTGCAATTAGACAAGAAGGATGTACCAAGAGTCTCTGCCAGTGCTACTTGTGCCCACTTCTTGGCTGGAAAGGCAATCAGAACAGGGTTAAGAGCGAGGACTCATGCCAGGCTGCCTGGGTTCACGTCCAGCCCCACCATGTATTAACTGTGTGGCCTTGGCTCATTACTTAGCCTCTATGTGCCTCGATTCTTCACCTGTAGGATGAAGATAATAGCAACTCCCATTTCAAAGAGACATTCTGAGGAATAAATGAGTTAATATACATAAAGTGCTTGGAACAGTGCCTGGCATATAATAAGTACTGTGTGTTAACCATTTTTATAACATAAAAGTGCAGTGGTTACTAGTAAAGTTTAAAAACAAAAGAACAAAATCATTTTTAGTGAGTGAAGAATAGCAAAGCATGCTATAAAAAAGTCAATAATGAGACTGTGGAGATGGAGATAAGGAGATGCCAACAGAGGGCTTTCACAGTCAGCCTGGGGCTCATAGGAATAGCAATCCAGCTGTGTGGCACAAGGAATTTTACTACCCCAAGTTTTACAAACTCAAAACCACACAAACACGTGAAATTTCATGACTCTAAACAACAAAAAAACATACCTTGGCATCAGCTTCCCAACACTGATGTAACAGTTCAGCAAAACTTCTGGGGCAACTGCTTGGAATGGTTAGTCTCTATACCAGGAAAAGGAAAACAAAACAATACAAGAATTTACTCGTTAAGGCAAGCAAATACTATTTGAAGGTTCCCAAAAGAGCTAATTTGGGATCATAAACAAAACATGAAATTTAAAAGTTCCATGGATCAGTATATGACAGGGGAGAGTTTATGTTGAGATTTGTAATATCTAATCTCTAAAGGCTCCTACTTTTTCTCTAAAGAGGAATCTTAACTAATGGAGAAGTCAGGTTCAAGCACGACTAATATAACAAAACACAGGTTAAATCTAAAAGAAACAGGAATAGGACAGGGCAAGTTGGAACCTAAATGCTAAGTCTAAAACCACAAATCTATTCCTATAGATAATATATCCAAACAAGCCAAGTACCCAGGAAATCAGTTTCATTTTTGGCAACAGGTACATCCCTCAGAAAATATCTTCAGGCCAAATTATTAAAAATAATTTTAAAGAATTCTGCATTTTGTCATTGATAAGACATTTGAAATGCACGACTCATTATGGCTTTGTGTGGATTAAAGCCATACAGTGTAGGGATCTGCTACAACACGAATTATCATACGAGGAACAACCCTACTGGAACATCCCGCAGTAGTGGTCCTCATAGAACATGTCATGCCCCTATCCTGAGGAGGTATTGTTGTTTGCTTTAAAGCTTCAAGGGGCTCAGCTACAGATAGGTGGTACAGCACCTGCCTAGAATGTGTGATCTCCTGAGTTCAATCTCCAGCACTATAAAAATAAATGAATGCCAGTCATCTTTCAATATACAATCAAGTCCTACAGGATCGAGAATTCACTTACAATTCACCAAATATCGAATATCTTATGTGTATTCACAAAAGCAATACAAGCAAGCAATGAGGTTTATCATTCCCTGGGTCTAGATTTTAATTCTGATTTAAGTATTTTTTGAGCAGTTTCAAAACATACCAAACTTTGCAAGAACTGAGCTATCAATTAAAATACATCAAAGCCAGTTTGCTTTTTACATCTTTTTTGTAACTCTGCGGAGAGTTTTGAGGCTGTCACCAGCACCAGTTTGCTCTTGGTACTGCAGGCATTTATATGACACAATCTACCAGGCTGCCCATGCAGCTGCTGAACTCTATCCACCCATTAGCACAAGGACCTAAGAATGCCTCATCATCTCCTCCGATGTGTTCATGCCTGAGCATCTCTACAATGCAATACACGTTTCACTTACTTATCTTTTATAATACAGCCTTTTATTGATGTAAAATATATTCTGTGCAGGTAAGCTGTGCTTCTCTAAACTTCCTATCAGGGGACTGAACACTGTTAACACAGTTGGTAATCAAGCAAGCACTGGGCATATCCAAGTTGAGAACTGTTGCACTATAAAGTATGAAGAAGATTTATTTCCCAGTACTGTCAGCCAAACAACTCTTGCAAGCAGGAAAGTTAACACTGAACTTAGCTGGATTGGGGGAAGCTATATGTAAAGCTAGAAAGAAAACTAATGATCTATTTCTGGAATTATGGATAACATTAAAATCAAAACAAAGTTAACAAAACAATCCTATCCAGATTAAAGAATAAACAAAGCACTTTTAAGCTTCTAGTCTTGTGAAGCCACAAATTAGAACAAGATGTATTAAACTGTACTATTATTTTACTGTAAATTTGACCCTCATCAAAAGGAATACCAAATATTTGGTTGCTTCCCTTTAATATAAGCTATCTGGGAGGTGGCAACTATTTTTAATTTTTATTTTTTTTATTTTAAAGAAT
>NW_004955449.1:2041537-2086626 GCF_000276665.1 Chinchilla lanigera
CTGGGGGCCCACCCTCCGGGAGCCAGCAGGCAGGAAGCTAGCCAGCCAGAAGGCTGGCGCTCCCCACCCGCAGCTCCCTGTGCGCCGGAAGGGAGGTGGCAACTATTAAAACACACTATAATTACATTTATGCAACTAAATTTTCCCCATGTATAACTAAAGATAATGAGTTTTTGGAAAGGGTAATACTTTTCAATATAACCTTTTTTCAACATTCTACTGTGAGCTGAAATGAGAATTGGCTGAATATATATGAGTATTTCTGTCATCTTTTCTTACTGAAAAACTTTTTAGACACAACACCTGAGGCATTACACAAAGAAACACATTATTTTTAAATAATCTGACATGGTCAAATATGAGTTAAATCTAGACTCACTTTATGTAAGGGATTATTTTGGTGGATTAAAAAGTACTTTAAAATAGAATCCAAAGTATTTAAATCCTGATTACATAACTGTGCACATTCCTAATGCATTAAAACACTCTGAAGTAACAGCACCAGGCTGCAATACTATAAAATTTAAATATTTAAAAATAAAAGTTCACATTTAAGATTAAAATATTTCCCAATCACTAAATTAGGCACAACATTTTTAAAGATCATATTTTTTACAGGTGTAGATGTAAAAATTCTGTGAAAGATGTAAAAATTATTTTTAAGTCAAGCTTTTGTGTTTCCAAAGCATAGTCAAGAGGAGTAGATCAATTTTTATGTAGGTTTCTGTTTTACAGTTTTACTTCTGCTTTTTTCAAAACAATTTTATGGAAGAATCTAAATATTTATAAAAAGAGAAATTCTGCTACCAGAACATCTGAAATGCTGATCAAGTTTCATGGGAATGACAAAGCAAATAAGCATGCTGTTTTATTTTAAAAATTACTTAGCAATAACCTCTTAATTTCATGTCTTCTATAAAGGTTCACTGTTTACTTGGTAAAGTTTAGCAGAGCTTTAGGAATCTAGTTTTAGTATTAGAAAAGATAACTGGTTAAAGGCATAATTTCATTAATAAGGGATTAGAAACAAAGACTTTCAGATACAGTTTTACAAAGTATTGATTCTCCTGTAGATGAAAATCACAGTGATGAATGGTGGACTGGGTAAGATCCGGCACTGGGTAAGAGTAATGTGTTGATCTTGATTCTCTAGTTTTGATACTGTATTACAGCTAAATGAGGTATCACCAATGGGAAAGCTGGGGGAGGGGTATATAGGATTCCTTACAATATTTTTACAAATTCCCGTGAGTCTATAATTGTTTCAAAATAAAAAATTAAAAATAAAAACCAACCTTAATGGATATGGATATTACAGGCTGACTGGATCACATTTAAAAGTTCTCCCTGATAGTCTAAACACATCATTCTTTATTTAAATGATGCCTGTTAAAAATATAGCTACTTTTTTAAACCCAATAACTGAAGGCATTCAACTGTTAAAATAGGTAAATAAAAAATAATTAGAAGTTGAAGGGGCTTTGTAAACATTCTGTACATTTCTTTGCCTCAGTTGTGTTATTAAATGAAATCAATCATTGGGAGTTACTGCTATATGAAGAGAAAGTGTTGCAGGAATGAGTGCCTCTATTTATGAGGTAAAAGAAGACACGCTCTTGAACGATGACACTGGAAATTGCACTTACACTTACCTTCCATATTGTGGGCAAATAAGTACTGGGAAAATAAGTACTGTGCACATAAATATTCTTATAAGACCCAGTTTTATACGTTCATTAGAAAAAAATTTGAGGAGTTATATAACCATGTGCGTTCTCCCAACTAACTTCCGTATTTGATAATTATAGTACGGGAGGTCTTTGAGTAATCTTGGTGAGTTAGGAGCTGATCATCAGAATATACCATGAGTAGGCAGTATTCTTGTGGGATCCCTTGGGGAAAGAAGGAGGCTGTTTCCTTGTACACAATGTTAATGAGGTGTTGAAGGTCATTTGTGGGGATTCCTAACCCTCAGGCAGCATCTAGGTTCACCTTTCTCTTCAGCTTTAAAAATCCTAATGGTTTAAAAACGTGATAGGCTTACATCTGTTCTGCCATCCTTTAGAATGCAGTATTATTTAACAGTATTAGTCATTCCACCTTACACACATTAGGAGGGTCCAGTCAGCTTTAAAAGCCCTTTCTCCTGCTTTATCTGAGCATAGTGTGGAGCAGGAATTGACAGGGGGTTGTTCTGCTCCAGAGTCAACCGAAGGTCGATGATTCTCTTCACTTTTCACCTGGAAGCCCTGAACCAAACATCTAATCATCCCACTGCCAAAAGAAATAGAACAGAAACAAGTGGGCCCTCATATTCTAAAACTGTATTACCCTGTTTTGAAGTCTTATTTAACAGCACACTCAGAGCTGCTATCACATTTAATTAAAATTAAGCAGCTCCTGTGAAAACAATGAGTAAGGCACATTCTTGCATTTAACTCCTTTTCATTTCTTAAACTGGCAGCTCTCTCTCATTAAGTTCAGCTATCATCAGTACTTCATCCATCTTCAATGAGTCAGGACAAATTAGTAAGGTTAACTTTGGATTATGTGATCTAAAAGATGGAAACTTGGTTTCTCCTACTCAAGAGCAGCTTTCTGATTAATCTAACTTGTTCCTGCAACTCACATAGGGAGCAGATCAATTTAATTCTTTTACAGAATTAGAAAGGGAATATCTTTAGATATTTGCCTCTTGGAAAATTATTTTATCTTAAGGTTGCACTCTTACCCTTTGTGGAGAGCTCAGACAAGATTTGGAAATGAAGAAGTTTTGTGAAATAAAGTTGTTTCGCCTTGCAAAGACAACTGCGTGCTTCCATTACGTGATCTGAGTCCTCATAATACCTTGATACTGGATGCTTCATCCTTATGCTGAGAATTTCCATGGCTGTGCGTTTCAGGCACAATTTTAAACCTTTCAAAATGTAGTTGCTCTCTTTGATATGAATGTGCCATATTCTCTGATGTAGGCTCATAGGTCCAACTAACTGAAAGCCTCAATTTGTGGGAAGAAGAAAAGCGAGGCTGGGGACACAGCACAAACGGTGTTTACGCCACTGAAGTTCTTTTGAAATGGAAAGGCTCTGCATGAAGAAGCGAACAGTTATGCCACTGCCTCGCCAATTCCAGTGAGGAGCTCATCTTCAATGTAGTGTTCAACGTAGGTGGCAAAACTGTAATTTTTCCCTTTTTTGAAACTATTTTTTCTTCTTTTATTTTTGAAATTCTCATCTAAGCGACAGTTTCTTGTACTATAGTGACTCCTGCTGGGAGAGGTAAGTTGAAGTAGCTGAAGGTCTCTTACAGATATATCAACTCCCGGCCAGTAAAAAAGATGTCCTAAACGCAGGAGATGGAGTTAAACTGTTCCCCTACCTTGGACGCAATGGCTTCTTTCATCACTAAGAACAAACCCCTAGGTTTTACAATTGAGACTGAGAAACTAGTACAGTACTTGTACAATTTTTGATCTACAGCATCACGACGTGAAGCTGCAACAATTAGATGTAAAGGGTCCATTCATGAGGAATAACATCACTTTGACCCTTTGTGTTAGCTCCTACTGCTAATCTTTCCATAAGCGTGAACTTACTTTCAATTTGAAGAAGATGAAAAAGTCTTTTGCAAAACCCCAATACTGTTTTCTGATCTATGTACCTGAATGGAGAAACGTAGTCTTACCTCGTTTTTTTCCACTACAAGCCAAGCTACTTGTAATCCTTCCAAACCTTTAAAGGGGACCTCCCTTGTTAGCATCTCCCAGAGAACCTGGAACAAAAAGAAAATGGAATTTTTATTCTTATACTTTATATTTTTGTTACATTACTGAAACTTTATCTAACATTTAATTGTATCCAATTACCAGGCACAACCAACCCCATCTATAGAAACTTGGACAAAATCTAAATGTTTATAATCTCACATAGGACTTCCTTCATATTTTATGTACTTTTTATGTTCTTTTTTATAAAGAAAAAACGGAATTTAGAAGAGTCAGACTTAAAATTTTATGAAATCAATGAGCCTGAGTGATTTAACTTTATCTTATATGAGTTACTGGGATTTTCACATATTCCCACAAATCAGATTTTGTATTTTCTAACATAAAACTCATTCTACCTTCAACCTCTGGTACATTTCTCTATCAGAGAATAATAGGGAATTAAAAAATATTAAAGGTTTAATAATAAAATTATAACAAAAACAAGACTCCAATCTAAATCACCGGCAAAACCACTTACTTTACAATGGTAGATCTTTGTAAAATTACAACATTTAAGATTTTGTGTTTTGTTTTGTTTTTTATTTCAAAAATAAAAGAAAAAAACATATTAACAAACAGACATCCATTCAGATTTTGTATTCTGGATAAATTTCTCTCAAAATTAATCAAAATAAGGAATCTCCTTTCATCCACCTATAACTTATACCATATTCTAAAATGTAATACATGTTTTATGTACACATAAGCTGTGTGCATGTGAGTTTATGGGTGTATTAATCTCTGCAACCCTTGAGATACACACGACTAACAAATCTTAACAGGAATACCCAAAGCAAGCAAATTGGTGCAAGGAATGCTGCTGATTTTGGTTTTTCTTTAACACTGAGTAGTGAAGATTTGGACACTTAGTTACTTTCTCTATTTATACAAATGGACACCCGAAATTTGAGTCTACTAATACTTTGTAAAGTACAAAAACAATGTTAACTTTATCAGTAATAACAACCACTATCATTTATTGAGTGCTTACTATGTTTTAGGTACCCTTTATCTGTGTCATCATGATCAATGTCAATCTTCTCGCGTAGGTATTATCCTCATGTTATACGTGAGGAAACTAGGATTTTGGAAAGTTAAATAAACTTGCCTCAAGACATTTACCTAGCAAGTGACAGGCTAGAATCTGATAGGCAGTCTCACCATGAAGGCCAAGTTCTAATCCCATCCCACGTAATTCCAGGGAAGGGGTAGCTGCAGTGGTAGAGAGAATGCACATTGCCATGTTGTATGTACTGAGCCATGGCAGAAGAAAAAAGAGACTCAGAAGTTTGGGCTTAAGATTTCTCTTGTTCAAAACACAAAAGTCTATTTCTCAATGAGAATGTAAATGGAGGACGTGTACTCTATTCAAACAAGTCCTGTAAACCTTGATCCACTATTTCCGCAGCTAGCACTCAGTCTTATTTGAGCTATAACATGTTAAATGAATGCTAGCTAATATGAAGATAATTAGCAGGTAAATCAGGGAAATTGGCAGATGCTGCTCAAGCTGGAGGGAAAAAAAAAATCACTGAAGCCTCTTTGGGCTTTTAATCAAGTGTGTAAGGTACTTCTTTCGAAGAGCTACTGAATAATTCTATCTGAGTCACACAAGTGATTAGGAAAAGGTAAGGGGCACCCCAGAAGGGGACAATTCGAGTGATAGCTGTAAGGGAAGGGTGACAGCCAGCATAGGTATGCAATCACCCTGATACACGCCTGCGCCAGAGAGGCGGCAGCAAGAGGGCTGAGCAGGAAATGAAGCCCCTCAATTTGCCGCAATTACCCCTCCACTGGCACTGGGGATGGGGAAAAGGACATGAAGAGCAAGTAAATGGATGGATTTGGCATTCCTATGGAGAGAGGGAAGAGAGAATCAGCTCAAACAAATCAATTGCTCCAGACTGCAAAATGTTCAGACGAGCAGCCTCACACCTCCCTCTTTCTCAGTTTGGCCTATGCATCATTACACTAAATGCATATGTGCGCGCGCGCGCACACACACACACACACACACACACACACACACACACACACACTGAGAAAATAGCACCAGAAAACGAGTAATTTTCACTCTTTATTACAAAATACTGTGGGAAAATGTCCAAAACCTAGTAAGATTTGAGTTCTAACCCTGACAAAAATGACATTTTTACTCCCTCTCTGTGTCCTGAAGAGCCACCACAGCCAATGGTGGCATTTGATGAGGGCAAAACCATGGGGACAGAGGTATTAATCCCCACAAACCATCACGTTTTGAAGGCCACCCAAAGCCTACAGTTTGGTTCCAGTAGCAGGACATCTCATTGTTTCCTTTTATTAATGCTCCAGATTCAGGAATGCACCAAAAAGTAGGTAAGATGAAATAGGATAGCTTTTTATACACTCAACAAAATGACAATTGGCACACAAAAACCTCTGTTAAAGAATTTTGTTGAAAAAATCACTGGAGGTCTAAAAATGTATTAAATGGTGCCCTAAAATACCACTTAGGAGGATGCAAGTCAAACATTATTGTGATCTTATACCTTAAAAATATTTTCCAACTCATTGTATATTGAGACATTCTCCTAGTTAAACTGTGCTCACAAGGAAAATTCCTATTTTCAGTTTACAGAACAGAAACTTGGACGAGGCTGTGTACTTCTGCCTTTTCTCTTACACACAATAGAAAGCCATGACCTGAGCCTGGCCGGTTCTGGAACGTGGCTCACAGACAAGTGCACAGTGAGGCTTTCTCTTAAGCTACTTGGTTTTCAAAGCTGGTCTTGGCTAAGAAACTCCTAGGAAGGTAATCCTGTCTGCATTGTCATTAGGGTAGCTTTGTTTTTAGAGAGTGACGAGGACTTGTGTTCTTGGAAGACTTATTCTTTCAATGACTTTTGCTCTCCTGAAGTCCTTTCTTCTTCTGCAGATTACACACCAAATATACTTTCTGGTTTGGTCTTTCAAGAGAAGTTATCCTAAGAGGGTAAAAAAATCTCCTTTCTTATAAAAAGAACAGAGGAACAATTATCTGCCTAGCAATGTTTACCCCCTTAGAAACAAGGATCACAGAATCCATTTCTGGCACTGGCAGCATGTTTGCTTTAAGGTAGTACAAGGCAAGACAGTCTTACCATGTGCTAGGAAGCAACATGCACCTACGAAGCTGGGGAGGGCTAGTACTCTTTAGAAGAGGTTAAATCCTCATAGCAAGTCTGAAAAAGCATGGAAGAATAACAAGCAAAAATACACTGTATATTCTGAGTGGGCCTCAAAAACAGACAACTTTTTGGAGCCTTATTCATGGATGTGTGACTACTGTATAAGGGGGGGAAGTTTCAATCAACAGAATAAGCTTTTAATGAACTATGGGTGCAAAGAGATGCTCCCGCTGACAGAGTCCTGGCTATGGACCTCTTTTTGAAAGGACATCAAAAAGTCTGAGTCACCACATTATTTTCTTACATAGGTATCATTTTCAGTGTTTGTGGACCACAAACTTCCAAAATGAACATGGTCCAAATTTTAACAACTGTCCTCTCTGGCTCTTTCATTTAATGTCTACTCTGAATACATAATGCTTTCATTACAAAAAAAAAAAAAAAAAAAGTGTGATTATCTAAAACAAATGGTTCTGGAAATTATGCCTTGTACATTTTCTTTCATTAATAATTATTATTTGGACCAAATGAAAGGAGGAGCTAGAATCAAACACAATCTGAATTCTTGTTTATAATTAAATTAGCATCCATACACTTTTCTGAATGGAATTCTGCAGATAGAGCTTGGTGCCTGTGGCAAACCAGTATTCTGAGCAAACTTTCACTTCAAACTGACAAATAGCAGACGCTGTTTTAAAACTGAGTCACTGAACAGGCATTTCTGTTTCCATCAGTTAAGGGAAGGTACTAGCATGAAGGCAGAATTGATACTGACACACTCCTGTCCTATGGCTGGGGCACATAGGTTCTGTCCAGCAATATCTGGTTTGTAAATATTGCTTCAGCCAAGTAAACGACTTGACAGAATGATTAATTAGGTATTTGTTAAATCCCTCCCACAGTAAAACTAAATCAAACCAAGCAAAGCTGGGGTGAGTAAGCAAGAAGACAGAAGCCCTTAATGTGCGAACAGACATGCCCAGACCCTTCTCCTGAAAAGTGGTGCATAGCTGCTTAGGTGAAAGGTTTTCACAATACAGTAAATAACATTTGTAACTCCAGAAAGAAAGACTCAGATTGTAAGAAAGCAAAGTCAAAGTGGGAAAGGTACTGTAGAGAAACAAGAAAGATCCTAAGATTCGATCCTCACCTCTCAACATCTTTAACAGTTTCTTTTTTTAAGGCCTTTGCTCTTGGTTACTGGTACTAAAATTGTACTTCAGCTAAGGAAAAGCAGATGAGTACATTTTATACCAAAATTCCTGGCAACTGGAAGGCTTTGAAAGAAAGTGCCCTGCAGTTTGTTTTGACAAATGAAATAATACCATGACCAAAGGTTTCTTCTATACATAACTCACAATAATATCTTTAGGTCAAAAATTTCTAATAGGGAAATTCCAAGACTTAGGAAGAATTTTCAAAATAAAAGTACTGTATGGGCTCAGAGTATAAAATGAGCCTTTAAAATTTTCCAATTCATATAACAGGAAAACAATTTAAATATTGTGACCACCTGAATATATTTATATGCTTTTCTATACACATGCACATAACAGGAGTCAGCTGGTCTTCTGCTCAACCACTGAGAAAGCGAGCTGGAACTTGAGACGCCAGCTGTGTTCTCAGCCTTGCTGCTTATTCCTTCCTGAGCCCTCTTGTTCCACAGGGGTCTGCAAAGGAAACCTGCTGCCAAGCAGAGCAGTTTAAAGGGTTAAAAAAAAGACAACTAGGCAACAGAGAATGTAATCGGCCCTCAAAGCCAAAAACATGTACTGTCTGGCCCTTTACAAAAAACGTTTGCTGGCTCCTGTTCTGTAGCAAAGAGAGATATCAGTGCCAACAAGCAGGCTACTCCGAATCTAAATTATCCTAAGTTGGAGTCTAGTACAGTGCCTAATTCAATCTATATATACATACGTACAAATATATGAATATTTCTTTTTGCTTAAAAGTGAAGGGATACAACTTTATAAGAGAAAGATTTCACAAGGCCTTAAATTTCGAGTGTCCCATTTTCAGAATCCTAGAATATAATGTTTAATGATTAAAATGTGGTATCTTTTGACTCAGGAGACCAGTTTTAGAATCTGGTTTTCTATAGAACTTTTTTTTTCTTTCAGTGAGAATTATTTTAACACTATTTGTAATGATATATAATTTTCATTCTTAGAAATACTCAGTTAAGGGGAATTAGATATTTTGCCTGATATTACTGCTATCTTCCAACCTTTAAAATTCTAGGCATTAGCCAAAGCATGTATTTCATTCTTGAAATGATTTTGTTCAATAGCCAACAAAATATATCTCTAGTACAGTAGTTTGGTGTACACAGAATGTGCTATAACTTAGAAAGAGGTGGCCTGCTAAAAGAACCCTAGAACTCATAAACCCAGCAGAAAATACCCAGAGACTGACTAAACAACAGTAACATGTTTGACCATGCTGATTTCCTCTCGAGCTCCAGCCAGCACCTTCAGCAAGAACATGCACAAGTCCAGGAAGGACAGCACGCTGATCTGGGCTCCAGCTGGTCTGCCCCTGTGTTCCTCTTCCTGTAAATGTCCTTTTATGACATAATGTTGTAAAGAGAAAAACAGTATACCTGGCATAAAGGGAGACACACAAAGAAAGACTGTTCCAGATATTGTTTTGAATTGTTTAAAGGATATAATGCACTTTAGGGAAAAAACTTATCCTCAGAGAAAGGCACCAAATGAATTCCTTTCTCCAGCAAGAACTGCCTGACCTCTGGCTTCTTTCTCCCTGACAGTATAGGGAGAATGTCTTTCTCCAGGATGACTCATCTCCACTCTCAAAGAAGCTTCAGCTCCTGAATGGTTTCCTTCCTGCAGTCTCCAATCCTTGAGCATCCTCCCTTACTCCTGTATGACTCTATTCTTCCATGCTTCTCAGCTGCCATTCTCACGTAGTGCTTCATACTTTTACTTAAGATAGTGGCTACTACGTCCTAAGACTTACGGCAAACCTGAGCAAGGCCATCTCCTAAGTGTATGTTTTCTTCTATACTTTTAGAAAGTCACTCATCAGTTTACTAGTTGACACTCAAGTTTCCCGTTAATTAGTTCATGTGACAGATCTACTGGTGGTTTTATACAGTTTAAGCAACCCATCATAGTCAGGTCCTGTTTCAAAGGATCCATATGTCCACTGAGTTACAGACATACTCTACAGGCATGCTGTTACTCAGCCAAAAGGCACTGGACCACAGGGGTGCCCTGGACCTGCTAACTCAGGTCAGATCTAATCTTATTTCTTGGAAGTGGTATTGGTTTCTTTCCAGCACAGGATGAATGACTCAGATGCAGAATGATCAAAACACACATTCCAACAATTAGGATGTGCGCTCCTTGGGCCTCTGCTTCAGGTGGTCTTCTAGAAACAGCAGCACTGTCACACAAGGTTAAATTGTAGCATTACTCATGTCTAGGTTGTTTGTTCCTTGTATTTCCTTCAGCAATAGCAAGAAATGAGAAATGCACTCACCACACCGTAGGAGTATGTGTCACAAGTTTCAGATACAGGGAGACTCTGGATAACTTCTGGAGCCATCCATGGGAAAGTTCCGACCAACGACATGTGTGTTGTGTGGTTATGGAACCGGGAAGCACCAAAGTCGCAGATCTGAGAACAGGGAAACCAGGGTCAAGTTTCTCCCTGTTGACTAGTTAAGAAAATTGTCAGTCACAGAACTTACATCTGAAATTAACGATCTTTTAAATTAAAAGAAACAGATGGGAAAGGGACCAAGCGATGCTGGGAGTAGGGGCAGAAGGAAGAGGAGGGGGATGTAAGAAGAATTAAGATGTGTCATGTATAGGTACCAACTACCCACAATGAATGCATTCATTATGTATCTCAAACATGTACTAATAAACTAAAAAAAATAGTCCTACCTTCAATACTCCATCAGCAGCTATAACAACTAAAAGAGAAAAAAGATAAGTTATGACAATCATCTAACTTGTTTGAATAGTCTTATACTGAGGAAAGCATAACTTTCCTCTAGCTTTGATATGGTCAAATTTCCAATTTGATGTTATAAAAGGTAAATTCAAAGTGTTTACTGAATTGATTTTGCAAAAGGGAGCTAACATCAAAACCAAAGCTTAATTCTCCGAGGTGCTAATTAAATGCCTCCGAAGATACTTGATTTATATAATGTATTACTATCCGTTGAAAAAGGCATGAAATTAGAACCAAATTTTTACCTGGGTCCTGCCAGGAACACCTAAGATAAAACTGAGGAAGTTATTATCATTACTACATCATAGCTTATATTGTTTTTCTTCCCAATTGAAGAATAATTTTCTTAGAGACCATATTCATTCACTCACTTATTCATACATCCATTCATTTAACAACTATTTGCTAAGTACCTACTATGATCAAAGCCATGTAGATGCTCTAGAACAGAAAGGTGAGCAAGACTGGTACTGCTTCTGTTCTCATGTTTATGGCCAAATCAGAGAGACAATTAAATATCTACAATAAAGTGGGATAAATATCCATGACGAGAGAAAGTGAGAGTATTATGAATGCACAGGGAATCTGAGTTTAGGGAAGTCAGATGAAGTTTCCAGGAAGAAATGATGCTTATGCTAATAACTGAAAAGCTCAAAGTTAACCAGAAAGAAAAGAGCTGGGAAGGCAGAAGAAAGAGCCTATGCAAAAGCTCAAGAGCCATAGGAAAGGTGCAGCAACTCTGGAAGGTAAGGGCCAGGTCAGGAAGAGCCCTGGTGGGAAATGGAAAGCTCACAGCCAATCTTACATAGAGGAACGAACTGAGCAAGGGTGCAGAGGACAAGCTACATCAAGGAACAGAACGGAGGCAAAGAAAACACTAGGCACACAGTGGTTATGATCCAAGCAGTGAGGACATGGTATTAGGGCTGTGAGAAAGCACAGGAGAGAAGTGTGCTGAGCCTAGAAATTCCTAGGATGCAGGATTAGCTGGGCTTGATGAATAGCTGGATATAGGGGGCAAGGGTTTCAAAGGTAAATAAATTAAGAGGCAATATAGTTTAATGGTTAGAACCAGAGCTCTGAACTCAAACTGTCAATTTGTTTGTGTTTAATCTCTTGTGTTGGCAAATGGCATTGTCACTCATTGAGAAAAGAAAGGAAGGTATGGTTTTTTGAAGGAGGAGGGAGAAGAAAGACCAATTTAAACAGAATACATTCTGAGGACATACATGATGTCTGTGTGATTATACTGAACAAGCAGATACACAGTGTTGAAGCTGGGATTTGTTACTGTTAATAAGTAAGTGCAGCTCTCACGGGAGTAGGAGAATAAGAGCATAAGGGGAGAGGAGGCCAAGGATGGAACCCTGGAAAGGGCTTTTGGCATTTCGTTTGTAAGCCACTCAGTGCCTTCAACATGGCAGGTGATCAACTCAGTGCTTAGCAGCAGCTCTTCTTAATGACTCTGATAAATGGAGAAAATAATCTTCACATGGCCAAACATATATTATAGTAAAATGTAATGATATTACAAGTAATAAGCTATAAACTCGATAGAAGACTAAAAATACAAAACTACACACTGTGACCCAGCAAAACCTCTTTTAGAAAATTATTCTAGGGAAATAATTAGAGATGTATTGAAAAATTTGGCTGAAAGGTATTAAATCAAACATTTCTTATCATGGAAAATGCAAATATTGCTAATACTATATTCAACTGTCTTAAAAATAGCTCTACTGTTTTTTCGCATTATAAGATTAACAAATGCTCATTTTAAAAAATTATAAAAATATATAACATAGAAAATGAAAGTCCTGTTCTCTCTCCCAGGAAAAAAAATTACAGGGCTGGGGATTTAGCTCAGCGGCAAAAGCGCCTGCCTGGCAAGCGCAAGGTCGTGAGTTCGGTTCCCGGTACCAGAGAAAAAAAAAAAAAAGAAAAAGAAAAAAAATTACAAAAAATTAGGTCTATGCTATTTCAGTGTGAGTGTATGTATGTTCCCAGCAAGTCATAGTATAAATTTTAACATCATACATTATTATTTAAGTGTTTCTAATTATAGCATAAATAAATCCTCAATTTAGTTAATCATTATTCTCACATGAAAGATTAAGGACATAATGTAGTCCAGTAACTTTTTCATATTGGAATTCTGAACGTGAATTAAAAATTTTCACTCATGAAACTGATACTTATTAGATTCTAGATTATTTCCTAATGATTTACTGTTAGTCAACTATATATTAAAAGTGTTGCCTGGTGTACGACACATGACTGTAATACCCCCAGCACTGGGAAGGCTGAGGCAGGAGGATGACTGTGAGTTCAAGGCCAACCTGGGCTACATACTCAGTTCCAGGCCAGCGTGAACTGCATAGTGAGACCCTGTCTCAAAAACAAATAAACAAACAAAGTTTAGTTTCAAGAAGCCTCTCCGTCTAATAAGAGCCAAAGGACAAGTGATAACCTAGAAGAGAGCAAGACAAATCAGTGACAGTCAACTGGCAGGACTAAGTTGGGGGTCCAAGCCCCTCCTTTTCCTGCCTGCCCTTCCTGTTATCAGCTAGACACACACCCAGTGTTCCTCGCTCTGAGCACAGCTGTCTGATCTCTTCTACTTGCCAGTACTAACTATTCATTCTAGGGATCATCACAGGCAAATACCCATTGGAGGTGCAGTGACTGAAAGATTTTATAAAAATTAATAATTCTTCCTCTTCTTACTGAGAACTGCTTAGAAAGTATGGAGATAATTGACAGAAACATTTTTTTTTAAGTAGTAACCTCTTTATGTTTTCTTCAGCAAGTTCAGCTAACGCTAAATAACCCTACTGCCTTTCTCTGACACCTCTGAAATGAGATAATGGAAGTGGCACTCTGTTACCATCCCTAGGAAGGTAATGCCTAACCCTGTAAGTTATTTTAAAATGTTCACTCTCCAAATTATAAAATAAGGTCATAAATAAGCCACATGAAGTACACAAGGAGGGAAAGAAGTAAAAGAAAGGCTCTATCTTCCAAACCTCCAAGAATGCTGATTATTTCTGGGCATGACTCCAGGTAATATGGGCATGAGTGACACAAAATATTTACACCACATAATTCAGAAGTAATAGGAACAAAACTCAAAATTGCCAGTACACAGAACCACCTAAAAATAGAAGACTAAAAATACACGACTGCACACTTTGACCCAGCAAAACCTCTTTTAGAAAATGATTCTAGGGAAATAATTAGAGATGTGTTGAAAAATTTGGCTGAAAGGTATTAAGTCACACATTTCTTATCATAGAAAAAAATGTAAACAATCCAAATGTCCACATTCTGTGCTATATTTATACAATGGAACAGTATGCAGTTTCTTCAAGTAATATAGAGAATTTGGTATTTATTGATAGTGGAAAGATCGTTAAGATATCAGCAGTCAAACAACAAGTTACAAAGGGTATGTAAAGCATGATGCTTATTTCCATACATAGGTATATGGAATTTGTAACAAGTAGGTTAGGGTTAGAGTTAAGTAAAATAAAAATATATGACTACATTACCATTTCTTGACTTGAGATCTCTGTGAATCACCTTGACAGGAGCCTCCATATGTAAATAGTGCATTCCTTTTTGTACAAGAGGAGAAAAAGGCCTATTAATATTTTTCAACACTGCATTACTACTTTTAATATTTTTGCAAAGAATTTAATAGCAGAAACTAAGTCCATGTGTTTTATTCTTCAAGATTTATAAAACAAACAAACAAACAAACAGGATATGTCTACAGTAGTAACATTTACTTAAATAAAAACTGTAAGCTTTAATCTCTTGGAGGATGGAATTCGATTGTGGGCAAAGCTAGCTTCTTATAATACCTAACAAGGGCACCTGAATTTTCTACAGCCTGCATGAAAATAGCACAGTAACCAGTGGAAGAAATGCTCTGTGACTAAGGTATTCCACTACTGTCGCCGTCCATGAGAAGGGAAGGGGGGCTAAAAGTGCCCCCAAGGCATTCAACAATGCATAAAAGGAACAATTAAAGCAGATCAACCTGTATCCAGACTCCAATGGTCATCATTTCCCATGCCAAAGTCTTGCCCAAGGGGTGCAGCTCTTGTCTGGAGCCCATGATTACCCAGCTGCAGCTCGGTTTATTTTCTCAGTATTCACCCCATCACGACCTGGGAGTGAAGACAGGTGGGGAGAGGGGAGCTTGGAGTACTGCCTAGTTGTGGTTGATCAAGGATTTTATGATCTCAGAAAAACTATAGTAATTAAAAATATTTTATTCTTTTCACAAAGATAAATCTTAGAGATAATCTATATTTAAACAGACTCAAAAGTTTTCTTCAACATGTTTAATATAAATTAAGATACTTCATTACAACCTAAATAGAGTTTTATCATTTTGAATGAAAAAACTGTACTTCAAAAGACACATTTCATGTCTTAGTAGTGCTTGACTCTTGGTAGTGTTTAACTCTCTCTATGTGCTGTCTCCCCCTGAGAATAAAGAGAAAGAACATTTTCTAATGAACATTTCTTCTCCCTTTATTTTTCAAGTTCTCTTTTCTAAATAATGGAAGAAAAGTCCTTTCCCCCATCAAATGAAACAGGCTCCCTCTGTGAATGAACTATCCACTGAGAACAATTTAATAACTATGGTTTGGCTTTTTAAAGTATATAGGATATTTCAATTTTATAAAGGTTAATTTATTAATAATCTATTATTCTACTGCTCATGAAGAATCATGAAAGAACAAAAAAATAAAAAATTTAAACTCTTGCCATATAATAATATCAGTGAAAAGAGTTAACGAAAGTATTTAGTAATTTAAATGATCTAAAGCAAAATACAATTGGGATAAAGGGACTCTTTTTAATATGAAATTCTACCTACGTCAAAGTGTAAAAATTCAATAGCTTTACAACTTGGGTGGCACCTAATAACCTGCATTACTGAATTTCATAGTTTCTTCTCTCTTGTTTTAGACTCAAATTCCTGAACAATTTTTCAGGTTAAAATTGGTTTAATCACTATTAGACATACAGGTAGTTTCTACTCTTGCTAACAAGTAAGGATTTCAAAAAGCAACACTGAAGATAAAAGCTTAAAACACAGCCATTTTTCTTTGTCATGGCAGATTACAAGAAAAAGTACCATAAATTATTTGTGAATCGGGGCTGGGGATTTAGCTCAGTGGCAAAGTGCCTGCCTGGCAAGCGCAAGGTCGTGAGTTCCGTTCCCGGTACCGGAAAAAAAAAAAAAACCATGAACAATGTACAGTGTTTATTTAAATAATACTTGGTGTATACATTAACCCTGTAGTAATTACGACCATATACTATTGTTTAATTTTCTTTTATACAGCCATTTATAATTCTGCCCTCTTTTTATTGCAAATCATTAAGAAGATTGAGGGTTTTCTAAAGAAGATTTGACAGTGTCACCAAGGAGACTTTGGGGAGATTTGGAGTCGATGACCACTGGAGTCTGGATACAGGTTGATCTGCTTTAACTGTTCCTTTTATGCACTGGTGAACGCCTTGGGGGCACTTTTAGCCCCCCTTCCCTGTTCTTCCTACCCAGAATGAAGATAATCCTTTTAGCTTTGAGGACATGTTGTCTCAACAGCAGTGATGTTGAGCAATGCCTATTTCAAAATGCATGAGCCAACTCTTATTTGGCATGAATTATTCATTCTTTGATTTCTCAACATTGTTGCTTCAGTGGCTTCAATCTCAGTCAAACTGAGAAGTGCACAGCTGAATTTGAAACAGAATCGACAAAAGTCAAGTCTTCCTATTTAATCTCTAAGTTCTACACCTAGCTTTTTAGGAGAAGCTTGAAGTCATTCTGAAGCACTGATTTCTTTTCCTCTTTAAGGCCATCAAAAAGCGTTTTTAAATGTTACATAGTACTTATGGTTATATATAAATAAGCCTCTTCTCAGCAGAGGCCAAGCCATCGGTGCTTGCCTCAGATCAGTTCACCCACCAAGCAGAAGAGCTGTTATTACTTTGTAGTTTGGACTCTGTTCCAAAGGTCTGCTCCCATTGTCTCCTGCTCTGTCCTTTATCTGTGGTTCCAGTTTGCTGCTTACCCCTATTCCTTCTCCTCCCTTCTAATGCAGAGCGCTAGCACTCTCGAAAAACTCTGGAGAATGACGTATCTGTTCTGCAGCCAAGACACTTGGCCCTTAGACACAGCTGGAGTGGTGGGGTTGGGGTGTGTTACAGGGTCCCTGAAGTAGAGAACAAGAAGCCCAGCGTGATATCAGTGTGCTTGTTTGATGTCTATATCCTAATGCCATTAAGTAATAACATGGGTGTATTTTGCTGAGCACCCTAAATATGAAAGTCCGTAGGGTAAAGTGCCATGTGTCAAGAACTGCTTGTATATGCACTTACGTTGGAATAAATGTATTTACACACACACACACACACAAAAAATGTATTTACATAATGCTGCAGGCAGCCCCCACTAATAGCACACCATCTTGCTTATATACTTGCGGTCCTACGTACTACTGACATGCAGAGAGCTATGATGCTACATGAAAATAGCTTGAAGAATATGAAACTCAAGACTGATTTGAGATGCCTGACGCATGAATATACAATTACGTTCATTAGCATAACCAAAGCTTTAAGTATGCCAGCCTAAACACAGAGCTCATTATTCTTATAAGGTAATGAAGTATCATTCGGTAGCAGCACCGAGCATAAAACTTCAGAAAAGATTTTTTCTTACTTTCTCTATTTAAAGAATTTGGCAGGTGTTCATGAAACTTAAAAAGGTCAACATAATTCCCCAAAGGAAAGACTATTACTTCTGGGAGTCACTGTGTGACTTGGCAGTGAAAGTAAAGTATGAGTTTTCCTCTTTATTGAGAAGTAGTACTGTATTTGCATGGAAAGAGATGCTACCAAGAATGGAATAGTAAAATGCAAAGGAGTTAATTGCCCCCTGCCCCTGAAAAGCAGAGATACTTACTTCCTGCAGGTTGCTAGAATACAAATGTAACTATTAGCATTCATTACTTAGATCAACTTGTTTCCCAAGCAACTTTGATAGTTATAAATAAAACTAAAAAATGTTCAGTTAGGAAAATGGAATAAACGATAAAAATAAATGGAATGTGAATTGCTTTAGAAACCATTAATCTACATAGAAATTTATGGGGGGAAAAGAACTGGGCATCTTGTTTAAGGACTTTATGTATTAAAATCTTTCATTTCCAAGAGAGACGTCCAAGTTTACATTTAATATAAAATAAAATTTGAGTTGCTCATACATAGAAGGACAAATACATTTTTTGGCAAGTACTTACTATTTTTAGTATGTCATTATGTATACGAAATGAGCAGACTAATCCTGCAATAAATCATGGTTTTAGATACTGCAGAGAAACTTTCAGACCAAGCACTGAAAGTGAGCTGCTCAATTACAATGTCATAAAATGTGGCAAAAATGTCTGCCCCAGAATTTGCGGATTTTGTAGAACTTGATTTTAAGGAAAGAAATTAAGAGAAAGTAGAAAGGCAATGACCTAAACTATCTGAACAGTGAGCTGAAGAATTTGTACTCGTTTTGGTCTGCAAAAGCAGAAGTATCTAAGGACACAGAGTAACATTTCTGAAAATGCTGTCACCAATTCTGAAAGAAAACACCAAGCAGTATTACCTTTGGCTACATCAGTGGCCCAAGTCATAATGTGATCCATATCCATCTCTTCACTCCTATTGCTGTTGATGTAGTCATAGAGTGATCCCAGAGAAGCATATTCTATTTCAAAAGGAAAGATAAGCGCATAATTAAAACCAAAGTACATTTCAGCAATTAGACTTTACATTTTCATCAAGAAAATATATTTTAACCTAACATCAAAAAAATTAAATTACATAAAATTATTAAATGCTGTCATTTCTAAAAGTTAGTAACATTCTGGAAAAAAAATCTGTCAAAGACAAGATCACTGACATAGAATGAATAATAATCTTTAGTCCAGAATCAGAAGTCATTTATCTGGAACTCAAAACACAAGAAGGTGTTGGAAAAATATATTTGAAACAAAGGTGTATATATAAACAAGCATTTCTTTAAAGGCTGTTATTCCTATGAGATGGACAATATCTAACACATAAAACAGAGAGCTTATGTTACAATGTCAACAAATCAATCCTTGTTGCATCCGGATTTAGAGGAGCTCTCAAAATTTAGGCACAAAAGGTCAAGAAAGTGATAGATTTAAAATGACCACGTGTAAGTATAAACTATACATATAAAGTTACTGGCAAAAATGTATGATTTGATGATTTTTAGTAAATTCAGAGTTGGCTGACCATTATCACAATCCAAATAGTTCCCCAATGCCACTTTAGAATTGCAGGATCATATGGTAAGTTTGTCTTTAACTTCTCTAAGACTATCAAATTGCTTTCTAAAAAAGCTGTACCACTTTATAGTACCTCTAAAAACGAAGATTTCAGGTTCTCTACATCTTTGTCTATGCTTGGTGTCTTTTTTGTTGTGGCCATTCTCCTGTTTAATTCTAGTGGTATCTTGCTTTTAGTTTGCATTTCCCTAGTAACTAATAAAGTTGAACATCTTTTACTATTAGCCCATTATGAAGGTTATTAAGCAAAATATCTACTTAGATCTTTTGCTCATCTATAAATTGGGTTGTTTTATTGAATTCTAAGAGTTCTTTTTTTCTACATACAAGTCCTTTATCAGATATACAATTTGCAAACTTCATTCAATCTGTCGCTTTTCATTCCCTTAAGAGCGGAATTTTCTAGTTCTTATGAATCCCAATTTACTGATTTTTCTTTTATGGGCTTGCACTTTGTATCATATTTAAGAATGACTAATCCAAAGCCATGAAGTTTCTCCTCTATTTTTCTTCTATAAGCTTTAGAGGTTTAGTATTTACACTTAGGTCTATAATCAGTTTTGAGTTAATTTTTGTGTATGGTATGAAGTTGGATCCTTGTAACCTTGCTAAATATGTATGTTAGTCTTAGTATTTTTTTGTGAATTCTTTAGGATTTTCTAAATACAGGAATACAGAATGTCATAAAAGTTTTACTTCTTTCTTTCCCATCTGGATGCCTTTTATTTCTTGTTCCTGCCTGATTGGACTAAAACCTTTAGTACCACACTGAATACACTGTGATCAGAGAGGAACCTGGTTTTATTTTCAGTCTTGGGGAAAACATGAAACTTTTCACCACTAAGTATGATTTAATTAAATTAATTAATTAATTTCTTTGAGACAGGGTCTCACTACATAGTTTAGGCTAGCCTCGAACTTGCAGTGATCTTCCTGCCTCAGCCTCCCTAGTACTGGGGACTTTAGTACAATTCACCACCATGCCAGACTTTACTACAATTTTAAATGTAGATTTTTGTAGAAAAATTGCTATTTATCAAGTTGAGAAAAAGCCCTCTACTCCTGGTCTGTTAAACCTTTTCACTGTCATTGGGTATTGTCTGTCAAATTCTTATTCTGCATCTTAAAATAGCTTTTATTTTTTTAAAATAGTGATATAAAATTTTTTCTTTTTATTCTATTATCTATTACAGTGCCTTACATGAACTGATTTCAAATGTTAAACCACTCTTGCAATTTCAGAAGATATTTCATTAGGTGGTAGGCTTTTCTTTATGGAAATATTTAAAATTATAATTTCAACAATCTTTTTCTTATAGGTCTATTCAGCTTTTATTTTTTTAAAGTCAGTTTTGATGATTTGTGTATTTTTAAAAATTTGTTCACTGCATCTAAATTTTCTATTTGCTAATAATGAGGCTGGTCACAACAGTCCCTGATTTTGTGTGGGGAAGCACTGGGGATTGAACCCAGGACATTCACACTGAGCTACAGCCTCAGCCATTTTCTAAGTTTTCAATTCTGAGACAGGCTCTCACTGAGTTGGCAAAGTTGCCCAGGCTGAGTTCAAAGTTACATTCCTCCTTCAGCATTACAGAATGCTGGGATTACAGTCACAGGGCACTGCACCAAACTCTTGATAATCCTTTAAAACTTCTGTAGGAGTCATGGCACTGTCCTCTCTTTTGCTCCTGACTGCTAATGTGTACTTCTGTCTTTTCTGTCAGTCTAGGTAAAGAGTTGTTAATTTTGTTCATCTTTATAAAGACCAATCTTTTCATTGATTTTTCTGTTTCGTTGAGTTCTAATTCTTACTATTTCCTTCTGCTGAATTACTTTGTTTACATTTTGTTCTTTGTGTAGTTTCTTCAAGGTTGAAGAAGGTTAAGCTATCAACATCCGATCTGTCTTCTTTTTTAGGGGCTGAAAGCAATAAATCTCCCTTTTGGTGCTGCTTCATCTATACTTTTACATTTTGCCTCCTTTCAGTTGAAAATATTATAAGCCCACTGTGATTTCTGTCTTGACCTGAAAAACATACACTGTATGATAAAATCTTTTCAAGGTACTGAAACTTATTTCATGGCTAATTTATGCTGTATTCTCAAAAAGAATTCATATATACTTGAAAAAAACATTCTCTGTTCAGTGATGAGCCCTATATCTGTGATTTAGGTAGTAAGCTGAAAGTATTCTCCAAGTGTTCTATGCCTGTGCTGATTCTATCTAGTTTTGCTATCAATTACTGTATTTTTTTGTTTTTTGTTTTTTTCCGGTACCAGGAATTGAACTTACAACCTTGTGCTTGCCAGGCAGGCGCTGTGCCGCTGAGCTAAATCCCCAGCCCTCAATTACTGTACTGAGAAGAGGACTGAAACCAGTTTCTGTTGTCTGTTTCTCTTTTTAATTCAGTCAGTTTCTGCTTCACATACTTTGAAGACCTGTTGTTAGGTATATATGCTTTACAATTACTATAAGTTCCCGAAACATTGATCTCTTTATCGTAACAAAATGGCTAAACTTCTCTCTAGTAATAGTCCTTAAGTCTATTTTGTCTGAAATGAATACAGTTGCTGCAGTTCTCTAACATCACTGTCTGCATGGTACGTCTTTCTTTACCCTTTTACTCTCAAACTGTTTGTGCCTCTGAATCTAAGATATGTCTGTTGTAGACAGTTTAGTTGAATCTTGGTTTTTTTATTCAGCCTGACAATCTCTGCTTTTTGACTGGCATGTTAAGACCATTCATATTTAATGTAATTATTGATTTAGTGGGGTTTATATTTGCTATCTTATTTTCTACATATGTCTCTTCCTCAGTCTGCTGCTCTTCCTTAACACTCTCTTTTCTGCTAATCTTTTTAGAAGGCGAGAGATTTATATGATCTGAAGAGAAACCAGGGTATTGTTAATCTTTTTAATGTATCATTTTAGTCCCTTGGTCAGTTTTTTACTGTAATTCCCTGGTCATTTTTTTTTTTTTTTTTTACTGTATTTGAATGACTTTTTCAGGGATGACTCAAGGAATTTAAAATGCATCTTACCGCACAATCACCTCAGGTTAATACTAATATAAAATATAAAAATTTTATACACACTTTTCCCAATATAACTTCTCTCTCCTCATCTTTTATACCATGGTTGTGATATATTGTATTTGTATCTGTTTTAAAGTCAATATAAAATTTATTGCTTTGTAAAGTTTTGTGTTTTTAAAAATACTGTGAGAATAATATATTTAAGGAATTTTTCATATTAAGTCATATATTTCCCATTTCCTATTCCAATTATTTCTTTGTATGGATTTTAATTATCTTGTGTCATTTCACTTCAGTCTGAAGTACACCCTCAGCCCAGCATTCTTGTAAAGAAGATCTTATAAAGCAGGACTATCCAAGAATAGCTTTGTTTTTATTTCATTTTTAAAAGATACTTTTGCTGCACATCTTTTTCTTTTAGCACTTTAAATACCATTATTGGCTTTCGGCCTCTGTTACTGTAGGTGAGATATCAGCCCCTGATCATACTACTGGTCCATTGTGTATGAGGACTTATTTTTCTCTTGTGTTGTCAAGACTGCTTGTCTTTAGCTGCCATTAAATCACTCTAGAAAAATTTCCATTTCAATTATTCTTTTTCACCTCCAGGATGTCCACTGGGTCCTTTACAAAAATAATAATAATTTCTACCTACTTAAGACTCTCTATTGGTTGAGTCACTGTTTTCATATTTTCCTTTAATTCTTTGAACATAGTATGCTTTACTTCTTTCACCCTGCTGCTTGGTAGCTGGGCATGGTGGTGCACATCTGTAATCCCAGCACTCAGGAGGCTGAGGCAGGAAGATCATTGCAAGTTTGTGACCAGCCTGGGCTACAAAGTGAGCTCAAGGCCAGCCTGAACTGCATAGTGAGACCCTGTCTCAAAAACAAAACAAAACAAAACAAAAAAATGACAACCTGTTATTTGGAAATTTATGTCTGTTAACAACTGGGTATAACAGGGATTATTCTAACAGCTTTTCTTCTTGAACATAGGTATATATTCCTATTTCATCACGTTTCATTTCCTATAATTGGACAGCTTAGATAATGTATTATGGAAACTTTGAATTCTCACTTTACCTTCAAAGGCTGTTCTTGATTTTGCTTAATAACTTGCTAAATTTATTAAATCTGCCACTCCCTCTGTCCCCAGTGATATCTTTGCTCAGTTTTTTTTTTTTCTAAAATATTGCTTCTATTTAAAAATCTAGCCTTTTAGAGGCTATCCTATATTTGCACAGATTACTGATCAGCCAGTGGTTAGGAAGATGTTATGCTCAAGTATCCCAGGCTGATGGATCCACCTGTAAGCAGCAGGAACACATTCAAATTGTAGGTTTTTTCAAGTCTGTCCTAGTTTTTACTTTTCATGGTCCTTTTTTTGTCTCCTACAAAAATTGCAGTCTCAAGAACCACAGGAATATGTGAACACAAGGCCCACCTTGCCTATATGTAGCCTCGCTCAGGAATATATTTACCCCAATCACAACCATTAGTTCAGGTTGATAGAGCTGTTAGCCGTCCCATTCTCCTGTGACCAGCAACATCACTTTTGCCAACAATGCTGCTGAATGTGGGCACTGCCCACTGCTCTGGGGTAGTGAGCACACTCAACTGGCAGCACAGCTGCGAAGCCTCACAGCCCACCCCTATGGAAAATGAGCTGGGGTGGAGGTAGAGGAGGAGAACGACAGCTGCCAGGCAAGAGCACTACAGACCCCTGCTGTTACCCAAACTTCAGGGCAGGAAGGAGGAGGAAAAAGGCCACCAAATTTAACATACACATAGTATTCCTGGAGCCACAGGATCTCATTTGCAACTTCAGAGTGTCCCTGAAATCAGTTTTCTAAAGACAACGTTAAAAATCAATGAGTTATGGTTATAAACTCATGGAATAGAAATATCCAACAACCCTATGCTATGCCATTGGATACTTATAGCTTGGGATAAATATCCACAGATAGCATAGTGCTGAGATCCAAAAACTACTTTTTGTTGTGTTTTGTTTGTTTTTTTGAGATTGGGTCTCACTCTGTAGTCCAGGCTGGCCTTGAACTCAGTATATAGCCCAGGCTGGCCTCCAACTCAGGCAATCCTCTCGCCTCTGCCTCCTGAGTGCTGGGATTACAGGCAGGAACCACCACTCCTGGTTTCTACTGTATTTCAAATGGACTGCAGTGAAGAGGATGTTCTCTGAAAACCACATAAAGATAATTTAAGTAATGCTGGATGTGGCACACACCTGTAATCCTAGCACTTAGGAGGCAGAAGAAGGGAGATTTCATGAATTCAAGGCCAGCCCAAACTACATAGTGAGTTCACTGTTTTGTTGTTTATTTATTTATTTGTTTGTTTGTTTTGAGAGAGGCTCTCACTATGAGTTCTGCCAGGACTTGAACTCACTCTATAGCCCAGGATGGCCTCGAACTCAAGGCACTCCTCCTGCCTCAGCCTCTTGAGTATTATGATTACAGCATGTGCCACCATGCCCAGCTTACACAGTGAGTTCAAAGCCAGCCTGGAATACAGAATAAGACCCTGTTTCAAAAAAAGAAAAACAACCACTGGAGATTGATCTGCCCTCTGAAGCCAAGGCCCCACCCCTCAGACCCATCCTACCAGATAGTCTAACAGGAATGAGAGGACCTGGGGCATACTCTGCCTTCTCCCTCTGGCCAGACTGTCATCTCCATGGAGGAGCCCCGGGTAATCATGACTATGGAGGAAAAAGAAAACAGCCTGCTGCTAACACAGGTGCAAGTCTCTCGGTCCTTCTTTTCAATCCTGGCCTTCCTTCCAGCTGTCACACCTCAGTGAAAGGAGTCACTGGTGAGGAGGTAATCCACTATTTTTGACAACCCTTAGGCTGTAACTACTTGTTAGATCTTTCTTGCTAATCTCTGTCTTCCTGAGAAACCACTTTGAAGATATCACCATGTATTACAGCAGCCACTGATATTTCCCTACTAATCTGTCCATAATTCTGTAATGTTTGTATTGTTTCTATGCTATTTTGTAAATGGATGTATGTTTATTACTATGTGTTTCCTACAACAACCATTGAGAATAGTCAATGAATATTCAATCGGTCACTCAGATATAGCTCTATTTATTTTCTTTAGAAACCACTTTGAAGATACCAAAGTATAGTATAACGACCATTGATAATAACCTACCACTTTTGTCTGTAGCTCACTATTATTTGTCTATTTGTTTTCCTGAGAAACTATCTTATAGATAACAATATGTAAAACAACAACCATTGATAATTTCCTACCACTTTGTCTGTAATTCAGTAAACCCCCCTATTACTATCTTATCCTTCTTCTACTCTTTAAGATAAAACAAAAACAAAAAAGTTAATTAGCTAATAAGAGAAGACCAGCATAACATCAAGACATGCACACTGGATGTATCTGTACTTAAAATAAATCAAGATTAAGTTAAAGAAAATGAGCTTGGGTGCTTAAAAATTACTATTTTCCATGGTTAAGTTTAATGAGAAGTTGGATCTGCTGACAAATCGTGCAGGGCTAGTAGCCTGAGTGTGTGGGTAGGAGTAATACGAAAGAGGTAATAAACAAGAGGTGCCCTTCAGCCCTGAGCACAAAGATGCAATTTCATGAGCCTCTGGGAATCCTACATTCCCTGGAATTCAGACTTGACACTCTTTCTTTACTCAGACTGACACTCTTTCTTTACTCTTAGATTATTTGATAGTTTGGGAGTTACTCTCCAATCTGGCTTGCTAGAAAACAACTACATGATCTAGAATCAGACAACCTGTCCCTTTTCTCCAAGGTGTTCTCTCTATCCTGAAGCCAGAGAGAAGAGAGAGGAGAGAGAGAGTGGAGAGAGAGAGAGAGACAGACAGACAGAGAGAGAGATAGAGAGAGAGACAGACAGAGAGAGAGATAGAGAGAGAGACAGACAGAGAGAGAGGGAGAGAGAGAGAGAATGGAAACAGGACAGAATTAAGAGGTTTCCATAGATCAAAGAAAGTAGGATCCATTAATGAATCATTTCTTTTGACTTTGGAGTCTGTTACTCAATTTCTTTGTAGATCTGGAAGAAAGACGTTCATTTCCCTTCTAAGGGAAATAAATTGGTAGCTGTCTCTTAGACATTTCCCCATGTCCTAATATAAACAGGGCTGTGATGAAAGGTTTCAGCAAACACGCATACAGATATGTATACAAACACACATACATTCTCCCAGTCATTTCTCTGGTCTCTTCATCCACATGAGAAAACTGAGACAGAGATAACTTCAATGGCCCATCTATGAAGCTTTGAAAGAGTCAAGAGAAGATCTCACATCTTCCAATTCCCATTCCATCACTCATTCCATTCCATCACTCTGATAAATCATTCTTTCAAGCCCATAGTATGAGTGACAACAGTGGCTTGCTGCAACAACCTTTTGTATTAACAACAACAACAACAACAACAACAAAACCCAGCTGAATGAACTTCAGCCATTCAAACTTCCTCCCTCAGAACCTCTACCATCTGATACAGGGGATGAAGTTCGTAGAGAGGCATGCAGGCTTGGTGATTAAGGTCTTCTGCCTGCCTGCCTTTATTTTTCCCTTCATATCCTACACTAGAGCTTATCTGTGTTCATTCGAAAAGGAAGGGTAAGTGCCATCATCCCTAATCCATCTGATCTTTCACCCCCAAACTTGTTTAGTTGACATATGCACAGTTGGCTACCCACACAGAGCATGACCTGAGCCTAACACTGCAGAATGTTGGAAGATTTGAATAAATGTTTAGTTAAAACTAAATCTTTAGAAATATAATTTATTTGGTACAAATACCAAATAAAATCAAGCTTACTCATCAAACAACTTGGATTCTTCTACTTTTGAATGAGATGACTCAGATTGAATATGTAGCAAAGAATGCATGTGTTTCACATCTTCCTTGAGACAGCATTCTTTTGGAAAAAATAATTCATACCATGATTCAGGTCCCCTTTTCTACTCTTCATCCTCACCTCAGAACAGGACAAAAGTCCATAAATAGCCCATTGACTAGGATAAGCTAAAACAGTCTTCTCCAAAGCATTACACATCAAGGGTATAAGAGAGGGAACAGTGTCTAATCTATTGGTTTCTAATCTACCAGGAATAATACCTGGTAGATAAGAATAATATTGGCCACAAATGAAGACAGAAAACAGGATTCGGATCTATAAACATAACCAGTGAAAAGTAAATATATATAACCTGGGGTCAAAGAGCTAGCAGATATGGTAACTGAGTCAGAAAAAGGTTTAACTTCAAATCAGAAGTAAGACATGGAAGGTCAGACATGTTTTATCCCTAACAATATAAACTGTTCTGAGGTATTCATGCTAATGTAGGAAACACAGGAGAAAACTGTGATATGCCTCATTCCTGGCACAGAATCAAAGAGAACAAATTGGGGCTAGAAATCCCTCTCGCTAAGAATCTAGGTAAAAATAATACTTAATAGCAAAAGCATATTAAACTATCTGTCACCAGAGGATGAAAGTGACAACAACTATGTCCCTGTGAACTGAACAAAATAATCTTATAGCCTTCTTGAGCCTGGTAATGTGTAAGAAGTGCTTCCAGAAAAAACCACTCTAAGAAATGTGTATCATTTGCCCTATCTAGGAAAGTTACTTAAGTCAACGTCTTAGTTTCTTGTCAAAACAAATCAGTTTATTTATCAAGTAAGGATTATGGTGTGGCACATGCCTGTAATCCCAGCCCTCAGGAGGCTGAAGCAGGGAGGACTGTTGTAAGTTTGAGGCCAGCCTAGGCTACATAAGTGAGTTCAAGGCCAGCCTGAACTGCATAGTAAGACCTTATCTCAAAAAGACAAACAAACAAACAGAAAAAAAAAAAAATAAAGAAGATTCCTTAAACAATTCTTTCTACTAAAGACATGTTATTTTCTATAAAAACAATCCAAGTTGTTGCTATTACAGTGGAAGAAGACAGGGTTAGTTTTTAAGGTTTTCTTATTTGTTTTTGTTATGATAAAGAACTGCCACAATAAAGAACCTTGTTATGGCTTGTTTCTACATGTCCCCCCAAAGCCTCGCATGGTCTTAGGCAGGGCTTTTCAGAGGTGGCTGGATCTAGGGTGTGTGATGCTGGGACTCATGGTATGATGTAAGGGTTAAGGCTGCTCCACCCTGGATATGATATAAAGGACAGAAAGAGGGTCACTGCTTGCTTGTTGCTTATTACTGCTTGGCCAGGCCACCCTGCGCTGGAGCCAGCCAACTATCAACTAAAACCTCTCCACACTGTGAGCTAAATAAACTTTTCTTCCTTTAAACTTGGGTGTTAGGTATTCTGTCTCAGCAACAAAAAAAAAAGATAAACCTGATCAAAATTTAGTGCAGAATTGAACATTACAGTTATTACAGACTTAAACTGGTCATTGTATTGTACAAATATGGGCATTAAGTATTAAAAATGTGTCTTTCTGAGTTTCCAGGTAGCAAAATTTTCTATGTGCTCCTTTTTAGAAATGATATTTCCACCAGATAAAACCACAGCTCCAAATTGTACGATAACGTAGCTCAAGGTCATTATCAGTTCAGATGACCAAACCTAAAAAATACTGTTCTCACATCAGAGACCTTGAAGAATGCTCTAATGGGTTTAAAATGCCTTGCAAAGAATTACAACATGAATACCTCAAGAAATCTTAATTTACAAAAGGTCACAGAGTTACAAAAAACATCTCTCATTTCAACTAATTAAATGAAATTTTAGTTGAACGGCACCTTTAAGTTGGTATTGCAGCTGCGAGTGAATTTAAATAGCATTTACACAGATATAATTAGCACAATTAAGCATGGGTAGAAGTAGAAACACCATTCTTAATTATATTGATATAATCAGATTTATTAATGCTTTATAGCAACAAAAGTGACATCTGACAGTAGCACACGATTCATGACTGAACCTAATATTAAGCATTTTAGCCTATTAAGGATTCTAAAGCTAGGTAATTGGAGAAAGAAAGAAGTCAAAAATGAGTTCTTACCTGTGACGATACCATAGTTGGGAGGTTCAAGAATTACTCCATAAAACTGGATGATGTTTCTGTGACTCAGGACACTGAGTATTTCTGCCTGTACAAAAATCAAATGCAAAATTGCATAAAACTTCGTATTTATAATAATCTAATAAAATACATACCATACTCAATTTTCCTTGACTTATATTAACAAAGATGTATGTTATGGTTTGTGTCTAGATATCCCCCCAGAGCCTCATGCAGTTTTACATGGGGCTTTTTCGGAGGCAGCTGAATCTAGAGTGTGTGACTGATTCGTAGTGCAATGCTGGGATTAAGGGTGCTGGGGTTAATGGTGGGTGCCAGTCCATTGAGTGGACAGGCACCACCCTAATTCCAGTAGACTGGATATCAGAGACAGAAGGAGGCTTGTGCTCCTCTCTTGTTGTCTTTGCTGTCTTCCACTGCCATGAACTGTTGCTGCCCCTCTGCAACGTGCCACTCTGCCTTGGAGCCAACCAATATGGACTGAAGCCTCTACAAACTGTGAGCTAAATATACCTTTCCTCCTTTAACCTTGGGTGTTGGGTATTTTGTCTGAGCAACAGAAGAAAAGTAACAGACTATCTATCTCTTTGGGAAGCTGTAGGAAGTCTAAACTTCTGTCAGCTGGATGAGTCAAAATTAAGGTAGAGTTTTCAAATATTTTTTAATAGATACAAACAATAGGATTTGTATATTTTATTTAATAATTCACTCAAAATATATTACTGCTGCCTTTCACTCAAGGTGCTATAAACATATGAAGGTGAGTTGACCTTTATTAGTGACTTGAGGGGTCTGGCACACACTAAAAGGTATTAACACTAAAAACTGTACTAGAGAGACATAGCAAAAATAAATTATATTTATTAAACTTAATTTTTAAAATTTTATTTAATTTTTTTTGTTTTTTTCCCAGTACCAGGAATTGAACTCATGACCTTGCGCTTGCCAGGCAGGTGCTGTGCCCCTGAGCTAAATCTCCAGCCCCTAAACTTAATTTTTAAAATGAAAAAACATACTACAGTCTACAGAATGATACTCTAGATAAATCACATATATTTATTACAATTTTGTTTTATGCAGATAAAATGCCTAATCAACAATTATAATACAAGGAAGTATTAAATCATGCAAATTAAATATAGAAAAGATTCAGTGTTTTAAGTGAAAGGTATATTATTGGCAGTAAAAAGCAGATTTTTAAGCCCCCCACCCCAGAAAGGGTATCATCAAGAGCATCAGCAATTAATAGAGAAGCCAGTGTCAGAAAGGGGACTCTGCTTTGGGAGTGTGCACACTATGAATGAGTGTTATTTACTATACATTTTTTCATGGGGGAGAGTTGAGATTTCATTAAAAATACACTCTGTGAAGCTGCTTCTAAAGGTGATGTAACTAGAAAGGAAACAGAGGTCTGAGGGTTGGCAGGGGGTTAATACAGATTCAAGAGAAAGAAAAATCATCATTGATTAGAGGAGACACTTATGAGGGTTAATTTGACAGTGTTTTTCTCCTAGTAAAATAGGTGCTGAAGGGGGCTATCACTGCTTAGCAAAATGATTCCTTAACATCCTTTGAGTGCTCTGCGTTCGCAAGCAATCTTCTGCTCATAGTTGAGTTTGCCAAGTGAGAAGAAAATGCATTAATTAGTCAACACAACTATTCACCTGATGGTAATTCTATTCTCATTATGAAATAATAAAGGAACACTGTTATAAAAATAGTTTATGTGAGGCTTGCAAATCACAAGTTGCCCTATTTTTAAGTGGCAGAACAACTCTTTGTAAATAAAGCCTCGGAATTCAATGTGAGCAAAGCAGAAGGATTCATGTTTGCACCAGTATTTGTCAAATGGGGAGAGTTTTATCTTTCAGTGTATTCTTTAGGATGTCTGAATTTTGTGAGCATTAAAGTATTTTATATCAATAAAGAATAAATGTAGGAATATCTGAATCCTTGGATGACCATTTTATACATTAGTATGATGGAATTTTCAATGTTCCCAGTATTTTCATTGACTATACCGCCAAGTGATACCTTGAGGAGAAGGATTTATCATTTTAGGAGTTGGTCGGCATGTTTAGCAGCTCTTGGGCAGGCAAATGCAAATGTCAAAATAACAACCAAAATCCTTCATCACATTCCTGTGCTCATATTTCAGTTTTTTACAATTATGAAGACAGAACTATTCTTTTGCAGTATAACAGATTTTCCTGGAATAAGACTTCAGGTTCTTATTTAATAAACTAAGAATCCGATTTAACTCCATTCAAAACAACATGACTTTAGAGTGCTGCACTAGTTTTATGGAAATGGGCTACCACAAAACAGGCAGACTAAGTAAGTGATATATTAGTAACAAAAAAGGTCAGCTGAGACTAGGATGTTAGCAATTCAAACCAGCTCTAGTAGAAGTAAGTGTGTGGAATAACTAAAACCTGTGTTGTAACTGTCAGGATCTGATTGTGAATGGGTGGATTCTGGGGGTTACCTTTTCGGGGGGCAGTTAACTTTTATAAGCACTTGCTTCCAACAACAGCTCATTGATGAAACTGCTGCAGTAATTAAGCAATACAAAGTTTTTCATTAAATTACTGGTTTTCTATTGTTTTCCAGATTTCCATTCTGGGATAATCTAGTGAATGCACTGCCTATCAAAATAATGGATTTGATGATGTATAATTAGTTCACTGTTAAAATATATCTTTTTATCAAAAATCAACATCAACAAAACTATCAAAACAACAAAGCTATCAAATTCAATGTAAGCAATTTATTTTCAGTAAACGCAATTTGATGAAAAATGTTCATTTTAATGTATTGATTTTAGAGTTTTAGTCTTACTTAATCAAAAATATTTTAATTTTATAGGCATGTAAGAGTTAGATTAGAAGAAGTTAAATCTTCGTGTCTGCGCATATTTAAATTATACTGAAATAATTTTAGTCAACAAATGAAATCAAGAAAACTGCAAAATGTTATTCTAATGTCTCAAACACTTGTACCCAGTGTTCGCCCAGCATTGTTCACAATGGTTAAAAGGTAGAAAAAAGGGCTGGGAATTTAGCTCAGTGGCACAAGACACTTGCCTAGCAAGCACAAGTTCCTGAGTCTGATTCTCGGTACCAAAGGAAAAAAAAAAGGTAGAAAAACCCAAGTGTTTGTCCTCTGATGAAAGATTACACCAAATGCGGTATACAAACGCAATGGAATATTATTTCAGCCATAAACAAATTAAGATGAATCTTGAAAGCATTACATTCAGTAAAATAAACCAGACACAAAAGGACAAATATTGAATGACTCCACTTATGTGAGTAAGTAAATTTAGATTACATATAAATAAAGCAGATTGCCAAGGGGTTGGCAGAGGAGGGAATGGGAGCTATTACTTAAGGGTTACAAAGTTTCTGTTTGGGATGATGAAAAAAATTGAAAACAGATGATAATGATAGTTGTGCAACACTGTGAATATAATTAAAACCACTTAATTATATAGTTAAATGTGGTTAAAATGGCAAAGTCTGTACTATATATATATATTTTACCACAATAATCAAGTTTAAAAGATGCTATTCTAGACTTTTGCAGAGACGAATGATCAGAGTCTCTTACAGCTGATATCTAGATATCCTCTCAAAGCCTCATGGGCTCATAAGGTGGGGCATTTTTGAGCTAGTTGGATATAGGATGTGTGATATCGAGATTAAGGGTGTGTGGTACTAAATTAGCTCACCGATTGGAATTAGTGTAGTTCTGGGTGACATCATCCAAAGGGCTGGTAGCCTGGATGGGATAAAAAGGAAAAGCAGGCTTGCTGCTGCTTGCTACATTCTGCTGCTACACCACGAACTGTTTCTCCTCTGCCACACCTGTCTGCTATGCTGCCCTGCCTTGGAGCCACCTGACTATGGACTTAAAACCTGTACGAACTCTGAGCCAAAATGAGCCCTTCCTCCTTTAACTTGTGGATGTTGGGTATTTTTTCTCAGCAAGGAGAAAAGTAACACAGATAGAATATATATTCAATAATCATCCTGAAGTTATACAATGTAAGACCTAAATATCGTTGAGATAAATAAGTAGTTTTCTAGCCTAGAACGTGAGGGTTTAAGGAGGGATTGGAACAGACTATAACAATTTTAATTCAAGATCTGAAATGCTCTAAAACAAGGGTCTCAGTCTGATATACAAACGGAGTAGCCAAAAATCTATCTATAAAAACATCTAACAGGAATGTTCTTTTTTAAATGTTATTTTAAAGAGAAAAAAATCTTAAAACAAGGTAACAGGAGAGTAACAGTGGTTAATACATTGCTTATTGTTATTTTTAAATTAGTTAGATTATAAGATAATAGGCATTTAATTGTCCAAACAATATTAGCACAAGCCTTTTTCTCAGTGAACTAAGAGAAAGTAGTAGTACAATTATCTTAACTATCTTATATGTATATATATATATATTTTTTTCTTTTCCCTTCCTTCCTTTCCCCTTTCCCCATCCCAGTTTCTCTTTAACAGGAATTTTCTCAGCAGAGCATAAAAATGTCTATATACTGTGTTTGCAGTGAAATATGTGTCTGCACTTACTGTTTAGAGCTGAGGCCAGTTTCTTCTGCCCTTCTCTCCTTCCTGTCCTCTTTCTTACCAGCAAAAGTTAGTCATTTTAGTTTGTTTGTAAGTATGGTCAGAAGGTGGGTATTTTGATGTTTGTTTTATTTTATCTGGCCTTTCAATGAGTGTGTGTGAGGGGAAGAGCCACCAGCTCAATTTGCTGTGCTGCCAGCACACAGGTTCCAGACAACTGATTCCACCAGAGATATTAAGAGAAGCTAAAAGTCATAGTTTTAATTCTCTTCCTTTAAAGTATTTTCAACAGTTTAAAACAAGATTTTGAATCAATTAGTTTTTTCCATCTTCTATTTCCTCTTCCTTAATTAAAAACTTGCTTTTCAACGAATCCCAAATTCAAACCTATTTCTTTAATTTTGGAAAGCTGTTACAGAATTCTTAATGATTCTGTCTCTAAAGTTTGTATACAGTCCACTGATACAGTTTATAAGTATCTATGTGTGATAAGTACTTTAAAAATAAAAACAGTTTTGTGAAATAAAGCAGAGATACTGGCAGCAGCCTACTGATGGTCAAAGAATGAAAGCAACAGTGTAGGAAGCCACGTCATGAGGCTAGCAGGCTCCACTTCCCTCCTGTGTTTGGAACAGGCTGTGCTCCTGGGGGTCGCCAGCTGCCACTCTCCACCGAGGAGCAGCCCTGTGTCCCAAGGGGGGTCCCCACTTCCACTTGTGTGTGGCATTAGCACAGGGCTCATCTCTACTGCGCATGAATGTCAACTGCTCCTGCTTGTCCTCAGGTGTACGTGGTATTTAAGCACACTACTCCACTGACCCTGACCCCTGAGTTCTTCAGCAATTCTCAGATTCTGTGATTCCATCAGAGCCTGATAGTAAGGGAAAGAAATCATTCAGCTGACAGTCTCCTCACTGCAATTATACCCAAGGTCAATGTTCTCTCCAAACACAGCTGTATCTCTAATATCCAATATGGTACCAGGTCACTTTATCCCCCCAGAGTGCAAGAAGATTTAAGATGAAACCACTTTTTTTAAAAAATAAAATGATATGTACAGAAGAAACAATACAAAGAAATAAAACATTAATTATGGTTATCTATCTCCAGATAGCAAAAAGAATCTTGTATGATTTTTTATATTTCCTAAATTCTTTATTATATATTTTTATAATAAGCAAATATAACACAGGCATGTTATATGTAATTATATATCTATATATTTATTAGAACATATATAACAGATATTATATATTATATAATTAGAACATAAATATATATGGAATTGAAAGTACTGATTTACATGAAAATTCAGATTTTCCTTAGCACCTGGACAGGAAGTCTTTTCCTTCCTAGACCTTCACAGGCATATAAAAACTACCTTATTTATCCTCTGGCCGATGAGTTCCTCTTGATATGTTTCTGATATTCACCCATGTTATCCTGCCAGAAGGCCATACCTTCTGAGAGCCATGAAACCAAGGATATGGGTAGTGGAACCGAGCTTGTTTTAGGCTGATTTCCACCCGCTCATGCCTAGTTCTGTATTTTATTAAGCAAAGCTCCTCTCCCTCTTTTTGTCTGCTCTGGTGGCCTACACCCTATTTTGCTCCTTTTGTAGGATGACTACTATAATACCGTAAGAATCACTCCAGAACATGTGAATGAACAAATAACACTTGCTGATAATATTTAGTGTCTTTAAATAATTACTGGACAGCCTATGTGAGGAAGTATTTACTCTGAGCAGTACAGTGAGAAGAGCAAAATGCCAGAGGGTAGGAATCTGCTTCGGCATTCACTCTGTTCTTTCACACCTGGAAGAGTAACTTAGCCTAGGTTTCACAAGACCAACACTCAATTATATAACCACAGTAAAAACCACAGTGAAACTTATGTTCACCAGCTCACTGTTGATTTAAACTTTAAGTATGAGAATCTGGACAGCTGCACACTGCCTCTCGTGGGCTCTGCTGTCCAAGACAAACAAATGAGCTTGATTTTTTGAGATCCTTTCCAACTTTGTATTCAAGGATGCCCTTGCCATGGCATCAAACCCTTTTCAGGCTACAAATGCAGAGGCCTGCTTATTAGTCTTAAACCTTACTTTTCCAGTTTTCTACCCAACACGTGTTGCCATGTATTCCCAGACTCCTGTCTATAGGTGAACCAGCTCTGGTCAAGTCCTCTCTCTCCAACCTGCCAGTCCTCCTGACCGCCTCGGCAGATGCCACTCCACAGTGCCCTGAGACCGAGCCCGACTCTCAGCAGAGGATGCACTTCATGCGGCTCCTCTGCCTATGCCGAGTCAATGACATAAATATCCACAACAAGTGAACCAGGCCTCTTCCGGAGGACAGGTTATAAAGGACGAACACACTGGTCTTCTCAGTACAGAACCCCTTATCTTTATCCTCACAAAGCCTCCAGAACTACTGTATTCAATAGAAAATGTAAGGGTCAAGGGAAATTCTTGATTTTAAAACTCCTAAAGTAGTATCTATAAATCTATAAGGTAAAAACATCTAGTTCTTTCAACCAAGGCAGATAGAACTTCCCTTCTCTCCTTCTCCTCTCTCTTTCTTGCCTCCCTTTGCCTTCCCTTCCCCTCCTAATTGTTTCAGGCCTGGATTATTACAAAGATAAATGAAAAAAGCTCTCAACTTCCATTACCTTAAGATTTATAGCACAGGGCACAATGGTACATACCTATAATCTTAGCACTCTGGGAGGCTGAGGCAGAGAATTACAAGTTCAAGCCCAGCCTGGGAAACAGCAAGATCCTATACCAAAATTTACAAAATTAAAGAAGGGCTGGGATGTTGTTTAGTGAGAAAGCTGTGAGTTCAATCCCAGTATGGGGGTTGGAAAATGGACTTACATCCTGCAACAAGTTCCCAAGGTCTTGACTGGGTCAAGACCTAAAACATACTGTTAATGCTGTGCATTTTTTACCCCCAAGAGTACTGTGGCTAAGGGCATTTTTAAAAAGAAGGTTTTAAAAATTGTTTTTTACATCTATGGCAAAATGGAAAAAAAGCTCCTGGACTGCTGCTACAAAAACACTTAAAAGGAAAGGCTTGGGGAATTATCAAACCTGGATTTAACCACGTAGCGTCATGTTCAAGTCAAAATCCTTGAGCACTTTGGGTTTAATGAGACTCATTCAATCACCATCACATCATAAACAGCAAACTTCACAATTCTGTAAGTTCTCTTTCAAATGACATTCTTTAGGAATGTCAGGAAAATGAAGGATAAATGAACTGAATTCAGTTTCCATAATATATCCTGCATTGATGCCTGATGTCATAAAGACCTTCCTTTAGAAGGAAACTGGTTAAACATTCTAGCAAGAAAAAACGAACCAGTCATTCTGCTCTTGCTTCTTGAAAGCTGAGATGGAGTCATGTGGGGCACATCACCTTGGGAAGTCTCCGGTGCTCGGTGGTTTCCCAGGGTGGGGTGCGGAAGACTCAGTGTGAAGAAGGGCTTGGCTACCTCCAGGGAGCACACTGCTCTCTGGTTAAGTATGTGCCCAACCAAGATTAAGGGCAGACTAACCTGGCAGGATAGGACAGTGGCTAGGACTGAATGAAACAAATAGTAAAGGATTAAGACTAGGCCTGAAGAGCTCTCTCCAAATCACAAATAGGCCAAGAAAGTTTACATTCTTTGTGCTCACAATTGGTTGTCACTGTAGTAATGTGAAAAAAGTATAAAATATTGAAACAACCTGTACTCAAATTTGGGTGACAGGGTGTATACAAGAATCCAGCTTTCTGCCAAAATTTATATAACTTGGTCAAAGAAATGATGACTTTGCTAATCTACACACAAATATCACCCCCGAAGAAAGCCCTCAAATAAAACGTCAAGTAGTATACAAACTAATGAAGCATCAGGCTTTTTAAAAAATTCAATGGCAATATAATTTAATGAAGAACTCAACTAGGTAAATAAAAATTTAATCCTAGTTCCAAAACTAGGTGATCCTAAAGATGATCCTAAAGCCATCTGGTCATTCTGGACCTTACTTTTTTCTAGAAAATTTCTTAGATGGGCAAAATTATTTTCCCAGATTCCTTCATACTTGAAATTTCTATTAATTTCTGTTTTTAAAAGTAATGCATTGTTAGTGAGTGCTCAATACGTATCTGATGAACAAAACTGAGTTAATTAGCAAGGGTGTACTAGGACATCCTCTGCAGTTGAACAAGCTTCAAGATAAGTCTTGGCTCTGCTGCTTACAAGCAAGGGCAACTACTGTAGTTTGGATCTTGAATGTGCCCCCCGGTCCTGGTGGTAAGGGCTGAGTTCCAGGCTTGGCACTCCTGGGA
This sequence comes from Chinchilla lanigera, assembly GCF_000276665.1. Taxonomy (NCBI): domain Eukaryota; kingdom Metazoa; phylum Chordata; class Mammalia; order Rodentia; family Chinchillidae; genus Chinchilla; species Chinchilla lanigera. The sequence continues at coordinate 2,079,853 of NW_004955449.1, forward strand.
GGTAGTAGAAGTCATTAAGAGGTGGGGCCTGGTGGAAGGCCACTGGGAGTGTGCCCTTGAAAAGGGGAATGTGACCCAGCCCCTTCCTCTTATTTGCATCCAGCCATGAAGTGAACGGGCTGCCTCTGCCTAGTGCTCCTGCCATGTTGTGCTATGGTGCCACAAGCCTAAAGCAATGGAACCAATTACTAATGGACTGAAACATCCAACACTATGGCCAAACTAAACCTTCCCTCGGGGGCTGGGGATTTAGCTCAGCGGCAAAGCATCTGCCTGGCAAGTGCAAGGTCGTGAGTTCGGTTCCCGGTACCGGAGAAAAACAAAAACAAAAACAAAAACAAACAAACAAAAAAAACCTTCCCTCTTTTTAAGTAGATCTCTCTCAGGTGTTTGTTATATTAAAGGGAAGCTACCTTTATGATCAATTCATCATTAAACCTAGCTTCTAAGGAAATTCATCTCTCTTCTAGCAGTTGATTCCACTTAAATATTTTGCTTGATTTAATTCATATCATATATTATTACAGTTGACTTTCTGTGTTTACTTAAATGTTTACATAAATGCAGCACTTTAGCATTTCCAAAACATCTATCCTACCTGTCTCTCACCAATAAGATATTTTATCATATTTAAGTGTTGAGGAAATTGGGTCTTTGATGGGTTCAAGCTCATTAGGAAGTGGTTTAGTAAATGTCAGCAATAAAATCTGAATATAGCTCTACCTCTGTCTTTTCTCACATATTTCTGGTCCTTTTTCTCTTGAAAAGTTCAATGAAATCATGACTTCTTCTAAGCATTTTTAAAATTAAAAACTGCCTTGCTCAAAGAGATTCCAATTCTCAGCTTCCCTATATTAATAGCTAACGTCTACTGAGTACCTACTGTGAGCTGGGCTAAGCACTCTGTGAAGATCAAATCTTTAAATTCTCATAGCAAACTATTACCATGCTTTCTTTCACAGGAGAAGAAACTTGGGCAAGCAGAAATTTAAAATGTCCCCAAAGGCACAGTAAATGACAAAGCTAGCTTTCAAACACAGGTCATCTGATCTCAAAGCCCTGCTTATAATCACCACATCATGTTCTACTTTACACACCTAAATTTGAGCACAGAATGAAGCATTCATTTATGGAACATCCAAACATTACAAGAGATCTAGAAAATTTCAAAGCTCTCCAGTTGGTTACAGAAAAGAGAAACAACTTCTCTGCGAGTCCCTCTTAGGTTTGAGGCCACTGTCCCCACTGATAAGTTTCCATGCCTTCCTAAAATTCAACTTGTACACGATGAGGTCAAAAACCAAGATCTAATTCTCCACAGGCACTAAGCCATCAGGCTAGTTAGCAACAACCAAATTTATAACTAATAAAACCAATTAATTGCACAGCATGAGGCACCCTCTCTCTATGCAAAAATTACATGGTTATGAATTTTGAGTAACTCTCACAATCTGATTAGCTAAGTGCTTATAATATCACTCTACAGTGCAATAGGATTTGATTATTTACATCCCACAAGAGAAATGTTTGCCACATTTATTATGGAAATCGACAAGATCATTTAGAAGAGTTTAGGCAAATTTAATTTTAAAATAGTTTGAAAAGTCCTTTTAACATCTTTTAGGCTCCAATTAGTGTTTTGGAATACCTAGATTCTTCAGCTAAATTAGTATCGATTTTAGCATTTGTGGGTTTTGTCAGCATACTCGCATAATAACTAATGGCAAAGGCAAGTGCTTGTCAGTCTGCCAGACTTTTTGTTTTATCAGTTACAAAAAAGGAAAGTCAATCAATCAAACAAACAAAAACCAAACCCTAACAGATAATTTGGAATTATAAAATCTTAAGAATGAAAGTGATTTGAAGTCTTCCAGTCTTTTTCTTCCTAGTCCTCAACTATAACATCACAGTAAGGCAACTTCATACAACAGCATAAGATCACTTCTCCCCTGAAGGCCCAGTGAGAAAAGAATCTCCACTTAAATGAACGTTTTAACACGTAACCACTAGTACCAGCAACCATCTCTCTCTTTAGTGACCTTCATGCCAAAATGCAAGCTTTTATTTGTGTCTATGGACATAATGAAAAATAATATCTGAAGGCTAACTTTTACACAAGCTTCAGTTTTCCCTAGGTTCCAAAATTCTAATCATCATTACTGTATACCTTTTAAAAATATCTTTTGGTTCTTTTTACTCATGTCTATGCAAAGACATTAGTTCTTCTGAAGATATATTCAAATAATCAGACATATTCAAATAACTGGAAGTATTCACTTTTTTATCCTGATAGTGAAATATGGTAGACAGCTGGTTATAGTAGTTCTCTCCAAAACCATCTCTGTATTTCTCCCATCTAAAGGAAAAGTGTTCATTCTTTAACTCAATCGGACATAATGTTATAACAAGTAAAATGGTCTTAGTAGAAAAGAATATTTATGATGTTCCTGAACATCCACTTTAATTTGTATCCCATTATTTGAGCAATTATGTTAACAATATAACATAATATATGTTCAGAGTGTATTATGTTACACTCTCCAAGTTGGTGGCTAGAAGGTTAGATCTAAGTGTGCTGCTTGCATCTAGAAAACACCCTCATGAGTGTGTTTTAACACATACCCATGATTAAGGATTTTCTGCAATACTGTGTATTGACTGTATATGACTGTCAGGAGACAAGGACTGTTCTGCATATAAACAAGTATAACCTGGTAATGACTGGTGTAACATGCATTAGAGCAACCTCCTAAAGTGTGAGACAGTTTCAAACAACATACAGTCATTGCTAAACTGAGCTGAAATGTAAGCCCAGATAAAGAAGAAAATAAGTTAGAACATCAGCATGTCTTCTATGAGAGAGAAGATGGCACATCATGAAACATGAGGACATAGACTCTGTTAAGAGCCTATAGAAAAGTATATAAAACTGATAGATACAAGCGCAACCACATAGTTGTATTACTGTAATTCTTTTGCAATCAATTAACGTAGTAACTAATTTCTAAAGTTGAAAGCTGAGTGTACTTTCTCATACTTTAGAATAGCTATCATTATGAAGCACTTCCTATGTATCAACACTGTCTCATTAATTTACATGCATTAACTCATTTGAGTGCTATTATTAATCCCAGCTTAACTAAGGAACAGAGAGGTTAAGTAATTTTCCCATGATTAGATAGTGAAGCAAAGATTAGAACTACACAATCTGGCTGCAAAGCCTATGGCTTTAACCATGGAATGTGAATCTATAAATTCTTAAAATCATGCAGTTGTATATGCCCACACATTTCTACATTCTATATGAATAATCAAACTCACCCATGACTACATATGCCTCTACGATTCTGTACATAATAAATGTTCTAACGCTCGATTACAGCACGGGAAGAACTGTAGAAACAGAATCAAGAGACCTCCAATATAGTTTGGGGTGTGTGACTGGGGCCTCAGCTTACCTACTGGTAGAACGTCAAAATGTGGAGGTAAAAAGTATAGCTTGAATGTTGTAAATTCTCTTCACTAATATTCTGGCTTCAATTTGGTTTAATTGGCATGGAATGAGGCCTGGGTATGAGTGCTTCATAAAAGCCCTCCAGGTGAGCCTAATGCGCAGCCAGGAGTTAGGGCCATGGGACTTGAGAGCACTTTCGTGGAAAGCTAAACTTCAGTCTAGTTGTTTTGGAGTAAAAAAAAAACTCTGGAGCTAAATTTTAGCTCTACCATGTATGAAGTGTATGAACCTGCAGGGTCTCTTAGCTTCACTAAGCTTGTTCTTCACATGTAAAATACAAAAAGCAGTGAGGACTTACAAAAACTGCAGGGACTAGACTCACTTGTAAACCCTATGGCAGGCACATCCTTTCCTCTATATTGCTAGCTGCTAGAAATTACCTAGAGTGAGCAAAGGAAATGTTTCTCTCATTTGTTTGTTTATTTGAGACAAGTCTTGCTGTGTAGTTCAGGGTGGCCAGGAACTCACTACGTAGCCTAGGTTGGCCTCAAACTCATGGCAATCCTCCTGCTCCAATCTCCTATGTGCTAGGATTACAGACATGCACCACCATGCCCGGCAATAGAAAATGTTTTAAAAGAGATACAGAAGTGAGCTCAGATATGCAGAACATCACCTAGAACTATAAATTGCTAGAAAACATCCACAGACTGATGGCAACAGCACAGTGAAACTCAACGGAAAGAAGAGGCCAAAATAAATTGGGTATGTGAGAGAAAATGAACATTATTTCTCTCATCCACTTACAGGGTAGAGAATCTTATCATGCTGACCTTCATAATTACTGCATTTTCAGGGCAAATCTAAACTTGATGGGCCAGCTGTGTTTCTCTTTTCTATCCATTCTCAGATTCCTGTGTCAGAGGTCACAGAAGAAAACGCTATACTATCATTCTTTTTCAAAATAACATCTTGGGCCCTTGACCATCAATCATCCTATCTTCTTTATATATTCCCTAAACGAGGCTTCTGATGTGTTTGGGCTGTTAATCAATTATATTAACATTCAAATATAGAAGGACTACTGACTTGAAGTCAAGAGGAAAATATGTTTGTGTTATTTTTCCCATAGTGAATGCAGATCACAATGATTTAGGTCCTGGTTTCTTATCACATCCCATATATGCTATTAGGCAAGTTATTCGTTTTTTTCTAAATACTAGAAAACTGTAGAATGAAGCTAATAAAAACTTGCCTCAACTAGATCATAACTTTTTTTTAAATAAGCTCTTTTGGAGTAATGTTAGATTTAGAGAAAAGTATAATAGAGCTCTTATTTGCCTTCTCCCAAATTCCCCATTTTGTTAACATCTTATGTTACCCTAGATCATTACAATGACCTGTAAGTCCAGACCTTCCTTAGATTTACCAATGTTTCCATTAATGTCCTCTTTGTGTTCCAGGATCCAATCCAGGCTACCACAATGCATTTAGTTGTGTCTCCCTAGTCTTCTCTGGTCTCATATTCACAGCATCTTAATAAGAAATCACCTAATGTGAAACTACTTTGTAAAATGTGAAGCACTATAAGAATATAATTTACTATTATTGTTAAGCATTAAGTGAGTTTATGCACATTAAGCACCAGAGAATTGTTTAGCATATATTAAGTTCCAGTTGTTGATGATTAGCATTATCATTGTAAATACTTAAACCTATCCTACATGTACATAATCAATTGTACATGTCTTCAACAGTTGTTCAGCGTTCAGGATTCCTTCTATGACCACAGCCTTAGAGAATGATCCAACCTTTATAGGCATCTTGCTCAATCTAGAACAGCAGGAAAGGCAAGAGACTGAGTGGAGGCAGAAGCATGAATGGAACCTCAGAAGCCACCTAGGTTTCACTTCATCATCACACATCAATTTATGTCCCAGAGTCACCTAACCAAAGAAGCCAAGACCTCAGCCAACTTTGGCAAACCATAAAATCTGAGAGAGGAACTCTCCATAGATATCAGCACAGTAGCCACTACCCACACATTTCCTGTTAAACAATATGCATGCTGCTTCCAAGCCCCATGAGGAGGTTAGGAAATATGGCTGGGGCATGGGGATAGGCATCGACGAAGTGCTGCTTCTCTTCATCCCTCAGTGTACCCAGTCCGTGAACCTGCCTCAGAGAAAGCTCTCTCAGAACCCGTGCTACTCACATCGGGCCTCCTAACATCAGGAAATAATGGGTCAACTCCAGGTGTCTTCAGACCAGTAAAAGAATGGAAAAGCTCTGCAGCTGAACAGTACTGAAAGCCACTTACTATCCTGCATCTCTCAGCATAAAATTTTACCAGAAAGTGGTCAAGAGCTTTTATGATCCAAGATCCAGGGAGGACACCAAATTGTTTTTTAAAGTGGAGGGACCTAAACGTCCACTTAAGGATATGTTTGTAAAACCCATTAAATATTATGTAACAATAGCAGACAAAAGTAGCCAAGCACTACAGTGTGTGTGTGTGTGTGTGTGTGTGTGTGTGTGTGTGTGTGTGTAGATGTGGAGAAATATGAGAGGAATAATAAGACAATAAAATAAATTCTTTAATTGTGGTAAATAGTAATCCCTTCCAGCTTTTAACATTACCTCCAGGAGAATCATATTAGTAAAAAATCAAGAAAAATTTTAGAAAATCTTTTTGTGAGGGGACTTATGGATAATGCTTCTTGATCAAGTTCGTATTTTCAGAGCATTTAGGACAAAATCATATTAGTTAAACTGGCAAACTCTTTCTTTTTGAAGCTAATTATAGATCAGATTCATATTTTCGAAAAGGTTACAACAATGCATGAAGTTTGATGGTATATTATTTTGAGTTAAGATTAAAAACAATATATGCTATGGCAGATGCTGCTGGCTGCATTCTCTCTTGTCTAGGTAGCAATATCCCCACCAAAAAAACTGCATCTCCCAATACCCACTCCAAGCTATTATCCATGTACCCCTCCAAACAAAGAGGTGGCAGACTGGACCCTTTCCTCCAACATACATAAAAAGTAACTCAAAATGGATCATAAAGATAAAGGTATGAGCTAAAACCACAGAATACATTAAGGAAAATGTAGGACAAATTTTTATGGCCATGTGGAGAGAGGGAAGAGAGAGAGAGAGAGGGAGGCAGAGGGAGAGAGGGGGAGAGGGGCAGAGAGGGAGAGAGGGAGAGGTAGAGGTGGGGAGAGAGAGAAAGGGGGAGAGAGGAAAAGGGAGAGGAAGAGGGACAGAGAGGGAAAGGGACAGGGAGAGAGAGAGACTCACACAGAGGGGCC
>NW_004955449.1:2086737-2112421 GCF_000276665.1 Chinchilla lanigera
AGAGAAGGAGGGAGAGAGGGAGGAGAGGAAGAAGGAGGGGAGGAGAGGGAGGGAGAGAGGGAGGGAGAAGGAGAGGTAGGGACAGGGAGATACGATTCACCACTAGGCTACAACCTCAGTCTTTTTTGTGTTTTACTTTATTTTGAGAAAAAGTCTTGCTAAGTTTGCTAAGTTGCTCAGGCCTCATACCTGTGATCCTCCTGCCTCCTGAGTAGCTGGAATTACTGATGTGCACTACCATGCTAATGATGACCTTCTTAAATATGACACCAAAGTCACAAACAACAACAAAAAAAGATATACTTTACTTCACTAAATTTAAAAGTGTTTGTGCTTCAATAGACACCATCAAGTAAATGAAAAAGTAACCCACAGAATGAGGTTGTATCATAAATCATATATCTCATAAGGGATTTGTATTTATGATATAGGAAAACTCTTACAAGTGAATAACAGAAAGATAACCAATTACAAATAAAGAACCTAAAAAATTCTCCAAACAAGATACACAAACAGCCAGTGACATGTGAAAAGATGCTCAACTCATTATTTGTTGAGGGAATCATGTACAAAGCAAAATCTCGAGAGAAACAACTTCATATTCAGTAGGACTATAATAAAAAAAAAAAAATCAGAGAATAACAAGTGTTGTCAAGGGTGTAGAGAATTAGAATACTCATATCCTTCTGGTGAAAATGCAGACTTACACAGCTGCTTTAGAAAACAGTTTGACAGTTACTCAAACAATTAAACATGGTGTTACCATATGACTCAGCAATTCCACACCTAGTTACAGCCCTCAAGGGAATTACACAAAAACTTGTACACAAATGTTATCAGCATTATTTCTAAAAGTAAATCAGAAAACCATCTAAGTGTCTACTAACTGAGGAGTGGATAAATTAAATGTGGTGTTATATCCATACAATATTATTTCCCAATAAAGAGAAATGAAGTAGATATACACTGAGAAATGAACCTTGAAAACATAACCAGTGAAGGAAGGCAAGCACACGAGGCCACACACTGTATTAATCTGTACAGACTGGAAGATCAGTTATTGCCTGGGTAGGACAAGAGGGAGGAGCTGAGGAGAAATATCAAACGACTGCTGGTGAGCATGAATTTTTATTTGGGGGCAATGAAAATACTGTATTCTAAAAGTAATTGTGGTGATGACTGCATAACTGAATATACTATATAATCATTCAATTGTATAGTCTGGATGAATTATATGATATTTGGATTATATTTCAATTTACATTCAACATTACACAGATCAATAAAAATTGGTTTACATGTATGTACACACACACAAGGTTATTAATTCGTGCTTCTGGAGAAGCCTTAAAAGGTAACAGACTTGATTTTTTTCCATTTTTCAAAATACTGAACTTTTGGGGTATTTTAAACTGAGATAAAATTTATATATAATAAAATATCCAGACCTTAAGTGAATAACATAAAATTTAGATAAATGTACACATCCATTTATTTTTGCAATGAAGATAAACAATATTCCATCATTCCATGCACTACCCATTAATGTCCAAACTCATGGGTTCTGTTCTGCCTTCTATCATCAGACATTAGTTTTGCTTTTTCTTGAGCTTCACATCAATGGGATTATATTCTATGTGATCTTTTTTATCTGACTTTTTTGCTCCAAGTTTTTTTTCATTTATGTGCTCAACTATCAGTAGTTCATTCTTTTTATTTCTAATTAGCATTCCATTTTATTAATATTGTTTGATTTTCCACTTTGCTGTTAATGAATACAATGTCTGATATTTTTGGCTATTATAAACTGCCACAAATATTCCTTTAGTAGTCATTTTTGTACTTTTAAGTTTTCATTCCCACTTGGGTAAACAGCTACAAGTTGAATCCACACACCCTTAACCATTAACACAGTTAAGCACCTCACATATCCTTACACCTTCTTTGTGAGACGATTGTTCAAATTTATCTATTTTTTATATACATATTTTAAAATATTGATTTGTGGGAATACTTTAAAAAACATTCTTTCCCATATTTAATTGCAGGAACACATTAGTTAAAATTCAATAAACTATAATATGTGCAGGTTGAAATCTGAAATTCCATTGCAATGATCTGTATGTTCGTCTTTATGCTAGTACCACATTATCTTATTAGAGACCTGTAATAAATCTTGAAATCAGGTAGTATGAATTCTCTAATTTTGTTCTACAAATTAATTTGGGGGGGTGATATCTTGATACCCAATCTTATAATCCACAGACACACAAGGTATATTTCTTCATTTACTTAAATCTTTAATGTTTCTCAGCAATGTTTTAAGAGTTTTTGGCATAGAGATTTGTATATCTTTTGTTAAATTTATTTCTATGTACAGTATTTCTCATGTTTGGCACTATTGTGAATAGTTTTCTAAATTTTGTCTTTTGAACTGCTTGCTAATGAACAGAAACATAATCAGACATCTTTTCCTGTAACTGTGCTAAAATTTTATTTCTGTTTGTTTTGTTTATTTTTTGAGACAAAGTCTCACTATATAATTCAGGGTCACCTCGAGCTCTGTGATCGTGCCTCAGCCTCTCAAGTGCTGGGAACACAGGCATGTACCACTACATTCAACAACTTTGTTAAATTAAACTGACTAGTTCTAGTTCTTAGTTTGTAGAATTCTCAAGATTTTCTATGTAAACACAATAATTTAACTACAAATACAGTCTTACTTCTTTCTCTCCAATCTTTATGCCTTTTCTTTCCCTTTTCTTACCATAATGGGTAGGCTCTCCACTACAACACTTAACAGAAATGATGTCCTTTCCTTACTCTTGATCAGAGGGAAAAAAAACAGCCAAATTTTAACTGTTGAGTTAAAATGTTTCTTGTACGGTTTTTGGTAGATGCCCTTAAAATACCAAAAATTACTGAAACTTATTTTATGACCAATCATATGGTCTATCCTGGATAATGTCCCATGTGAACCTGAAGAGAATGTATATTTTATAGGTATTAAGGATAGTGTTCTCAGATGCTTACGGGGGCTATGTTTAAAATTTACAGATATACTTGTAGATTTGTCCATTTCTTTCTTTAGTTCTATCAGTTCAGCCTCACATATTCTGTTATTAAATACATATCTATTTATGATTGTTGTATCTTTTAAGAAAATTACTCTCTTTATTAAATCACTCCATCTCTGGTAATACTTCTGGTTCATAAAGAAGTCCACACAATTTTATTATTAATGTAACCACACTACCCTTATTATGTTTTTGATTTCTGGATCTTTTCCCATCTTTTTTACTTTGAAGCCATCTGTATATTTAAAATCCATCTCTTATAGATAACATATACTTGGGTCTTGCTTTTTTATTTAGCCTAGCAATCTCTGCCATTTAATTGTTAATGTTTAAATCATTTATACCTACTCTAACTGTGTATATTCTTGGGTTTAAGCTTACTATCTTTTTTCCCCTTTGTTCCATCTGTGTTTGTTCTTCTTTTCTCCTTTCCTGTCTTTGCTTTAATGATTTCTTTTTACTATTTTAGGCCTTTTAGTTCTATTTTTGTTTCCTCTTTTGCTTGGGGGGGGTGGTGACTACTCAAGGACTTCCATCTGTCTCTTTATCACAGTCTACTTAGATTTGTGTGCCATACAAAAAAATCTAAGAAGACTGCTCACTTGCTGTTATGGTTTGTGTCTGGGTGTGCCCCCGGAAAGCCTCATGCGGCCATGGGGCAGGCTTTTAGAGTTTGATTATGGGTGTGAGAGCTACACCCGCCCTGGGGGTGGATAGTTTGCATATGTAAGGGAGAGGAAGAGGGTGCTTCTGGCTATTTCCTCCTTTGTGTGTGCTTGTTGCTTTTGCTGTGTTCTGCCGCCATGAGCTGTAAGCCCTCTGCCATGTGCCACTCTGCCTTGTAACTTGCCAAGTACGGACTGAAACCTCCACAAACTGTAAGCGAAATGAACCTTTCCTTCCTTAATTTTGGGCGTCAGGTATTTTGTCACAGCAACGAGAGAAAAGTAACCAAGACACTTGCCCATCCTTTGGACCACTGTGTTATATATTTTGATGTACATTATAACATCATACGATAACATTACAACTTTTCCTTTAAGCAGTTAGTTTTCTTTTGAATAAGTTAAAGAATAAAAAGATCATTTGTATTTACTCTCATATTAACTACATCTTTATCATTTCTGCTGGCAATAAATTATCTCAGATTTCATTTATCTAAAAATGTATCTATTTCAACTATACTTTTTATTTTTGCAGTGCTGGGAACTGAACCCAGGATTTGTCCAAGTTAAGCAAGAGCTTTTACCACTGAGCTACATAGCTAGCTCCTCATCTTTAGTTTTAAAGAGTATTTTAACTGAATATAGAATTCCATGTTTGTACTTTTTTCCTTTCAAGTACTTTAACAGTATACAGTAATTTTATTACCTCTCTTCTCCATGGTTTCTCTTTACCTCTGACTTTTAGCAGCATATGATACCACTGGGTATGGTGTTTTTGTTTCTATTCTTCATTTTTAATTTATCTTGCTTGGACTTTCCTGAGTGCAACATGAGGGTGCATTTTTCACCAAAGCTGGGGAATTTGAAGACATCGTTTCTTCAATATTTTTCTGTCCAGCCTTTCTTTTTCCTATTCCTTCTGTAACTCCAACTGCACATAAATTAGATTGATGTTTTCACATATGTAAATGAACATTCAGTTTTCATTTTTTTCAGATGGGATCTCTGAGTTGCCCAAGCAAGCCCCAAACTTGTGATCCTCTTTAATCTCTCAAGGTGTTGGTATTACTGGCATGCATTACTGTGCCTGTCTTGAGTCAATGTTTTTTCAATTGTTTTTTCTTATATTCTTCAGATTTGATAAATTCTATTAATCTGTCTTCACCTTTTTGTTTGGTTTCCCCAGTATGGTACTAAGCTCCATCCAGAAAAATTTACAGTCCAGAGATTAAACTTATGAAGTTCTAGAATTTTTAGTATCCATACTCTGCTAAATTATCCATTGTTTTCCCTTTCTTCCTGTTTTCCTCTAGGCTCTTTTTCCCATTTTTTATTAGTATATGTTTGTAGTACATAATGTTTAGACTCTTTGTGGGGAATTGGTAAAGGTACATAATACATATTAATTCCTCTTTTTCATCCCCTTTCCCTTCTTTTCCTCCCCTCCACTCATTTCCTGATCCCCTTTTCCCTTGAGAAAATTCTACCTCCCCACTTTCTATTATCTGTGTTGCACTTTGATGAGAAGTTTGTGTGTCTGATGTATTTCACTTACTATTGTCTCAAGGTGCATCTTTTTTTGTTTTTTTATTTTTTGTCTTTTTGAGACAGGGTCTTGTTATGCAGTTCAGGCTGGCCTTGAGCTCACTTTGTAGCCCAGGCTGGTCTCAAACTCACAACGATCCTCCTGCCTCAGCTTCCCAAGTGCTAGGATTACAGGTATGTATCACCACGCCTGGCTTGGTGCATCCATTTTCCATGCTTATAAAAGCTGCTTTAAAGTTTTGTCTTCTTGGGGCTGGGGATTTAGCTCAGTGGCAAAGCACCTGCCTGGCAAGTGCAAGGTCGTGAGTTCAGTTCCCGGTACTGGAGAAAAACCAAAAAAAAAAGTTTTGCCTTCTTGCTACAAACTCATTTGTCTAATAGTTTATTATATACTGGATAGGAATACAATTTAGTATACTGATATAAAGGATAAAGAATTAAATGCAGTATAAAAAAAAGTTATTTAAAAAGGAATAAGGTAGCCACTTATAGCCACAGGAAAAGGTGCCTCAATACACTAAGTTAAAACCCCAAGCTGCATGTACGTGTGTATGAAATACCATGATCTAACTTTTTTACTTTTTATTTTGAGATAATTATAGATTCATATACTATTATAGGAAAAATAAAATATCCTGTATACTTTTCCCCCAAAAGGAAATTGACACTGATATAATCTATCAACTTTATTCAAATTTCAACAGTTTTACATGCACTTGTGTGTATGTAGTTCTCCCCAATTTACTGTATGTGTACATTTAGTTGATCATCACTGCAGTCAAGACACAAAACAGGTCCACCACGAAGTTCCCTTGCACTACTATCTATTTTTATGGTAGGAAAAAGTAACAGTATAGTTATAAATGCAGAGAAAAATAAATGTGGAAAATTGCTCACAAGCTAGTAAGTTTTAAAGTACAGGTTTATAGGCAAAGGAAACTGTTTCTTTACTTTCTATGCTACTATATTTGATTTCTTTTTTTTACCATGCGTATATGTCAACTTAATATTAAAAAGTAAGAAAAATAGATATAACATTGGCTCTACCTGGTTATAAGCACAGCAGGGTAACAGCACACAAGTGGCTAAAAACAGAAACTTTAAAAAGGGGACATGATATTGAGTGTGTAACAAATTTTTATGTATACCATAAAGCATAATATTTAGAAATGTAATTTTCTGTAACTATACTACATCCACAATGGCCTCTCTTACTTAAGTAAGCACTGGTCACTTTTAATTCTTGGAAGAGATTCCAAAAAGCAAAAAAAAAAAAACATTTAAAACTTTATAGAAAACCGAAAAACTAAAGTAAGTGTATTTTAACTTCTAAATAAGGTAACAATTAAGGGACAGACAGGCATTTAATAAATGTCATTTTGTAAAAGTTTTTTGAGGAGTATAATTTTCATTTTTTTTTCAAAAAACTACATTACAGTATTACACTGATCCTTTTATTCTTACTCCAAACAAGGGTTGTTAAACAACATGTGGGGCAGACTCAGAATGACAGAGAGAACTTCTTAACAGTCACCGTTTTGCAAAGATGAAATGGACTGTCCCAGGAGGTTAGCCGGTTCCCATCGTTAGTAATCAGAACCCAAACAGAAGCTAAATGCCCATTTGTGGCATGAACGTTTCAGAGGATATTTGGGCATCAGAAATGTGGACAATTAAGGTCTTTTCCAAAGCTGAGATTCTATGAAGGGTAAAGAGCATTGGTCTAGAGCCAAAAAATCTAAGATTAAACTCAAGCATGATTTTGAGAATCATTCTGAGACTATTTTATCACTTGTAAAGGAAAGACTTCAAGGAGCAGAGCTGCCTAAATGGTAAAACATTACCTGCGTAATATCACTTATTAAGAATAATAAAAGGGATACTCGCTTAAAAATGTGAACAGAAGTTACTGAAGCTAATGATTAAGCAAATTTTAAAATGCTAAGGATCATGGAATCCATTTTTTCAGAACCTGTGGAATAGTATAACAGATACATAATTCTCTGTATCTGGGAAGATTCAGAATTTTCATTTATGTGGTACTATGCCCCTATCTGCTAGAAATACTAGGTGAAGATGGAAAACAAATGACCTTTTGCTACTAATGCTGAAAGTATTATCAAATGCCTATCACTCAGACATATTCTTGTAACAAACATAGGGTAGGCAGTTGGATGTCATTTAAAAAATGACAGACCATGGGAACTTGACACTATATAAGAGCTCCAGGGCTGGGGATACAGCTCAGTGGCACAGCGCTTGCCTTGCAAGCATGAGGTCATGAGTTCAATTCCTGATACCACCAAAAAAAAAAAAAAAAAAAAGAGCTCCAAAGGGGCAAACCAAAGACCTGGGCCCTTGAACTGAATCTACTGCTGCTCAACTTAATCTATCTGAACTTCAAATTAGTGATTTTTGAAAGGAGGGATTAGTTTTGTTGGACTAATGACTACTAAAATTCCAGTTTGAGTATTATACTAGATTTCTAAGCTAACAGACCTTCTCAAAATTATGCACAAACTTACCTGTTAAGCAACAAACATCTACTATGGTATCAATTCTTCATCAATTCTCCCTTTCTTCCCCATATTATATTGCTATAACAATGCACAAAAATACCAATTCTTGACCTATTCATAATTAGTTCAAAACACACACACAAAAATGTGCACATTTCATATCATGAACACTTTCAGATTATATTCTTTGCAAAATTATAAATATTAATTATGTACCTTTTGAAGCTACATACACAGAATAAATGATAATAATGATCCAAATAGATTTTTGTAGGTTAGTTGGTTAAAGAGCACTTTTATTTTCTTTTACTTAAATCTTGATGCCCAAAAGCCAGCAGTATTAGGAAATTTCACATAGGTACTGATTTAATCAGTACTTTGAATACTTCAAATACAGACCTATACAGCTGAGAATGGCGGTACATGCTTGTAATCCCAGCACTTGAGAAACTGAGGCAGGAGGACACTATGAGTATAAAGTCAGCCTGGGCCATATAGTGAGTTCAAGGCCAGCCTAAACTACATAGCACGACCCTGTCTCAAAAAATCAAAATAAATAAATAAAAATAAAAGAAACACTCTTCAAATGAAATAAACTTTCTTCTGTTTTTGCTTATAGCTTACCATTTCCTTAAGACACACAGATTTTCAACAGAATATTTTATAAAATACAGTAATAGCACCAGACTTAACCACTGAAAGAAAGGAAAAGATACAATACATACTTCCTTTTTGCTCATATATGATTACTAGACAATTTCCTTTACACATAAAATTAATCATTCAGAAGAAAATGTTCTCAAACTGACATTTTAATTAAAATGGTGCTTCTTACTTCTACATTCATACTGAGGCCTGCTTTTCCACAAAACTTAGGTTATTTATTAATTCTCTTCTTTACACATCTATACTATGCCATATCCCTCAACAACAAGATGACTACCAAAGTATAAAAGATTTAAAGCAGCCATATCACTATTATTCTTTGGGCCAACTGTTTTGGCAGACTCCGATAGTAAATGAGGAATTCTGCACATAAGTTTTACGAAAAATCATTATGTTTGAATTGTAAAAAAAAAAAAAAAAAATAGAATAAAGAACTTAATAAAATCTAACATTCCCCAGCAACAAACACAGGAAATTATGTTTTCCCATTCAAAATTCACACACAGAGCCACTGATCCTTTTTAGGTTTGGAGAAAAATTGGGAAAACCAATCTTCTGTATATCTTCATAGCTACTGTCCCTAAAAACGGGTGCTTCTTGCTAGAAAAGGAGAGAACAAAGATCTTAATGTTGCAGGTCTGAAAGATATCCACATCAAAACCAGGTAGAGTGGTCCTAACCTAAGCAGCTGGCAAACCGCAGGATGGATGTGGGCACTCTTCTGCCTAATAAAATCTGAATCAAACACTTTGCATCTGATTCTCCATGTGAGCTTTTATGCAAACTTCTAAAGTGCAAGGAATCCTGGGGTGGAAGAGCTATTCTGAGAGATTTCACATAGTTCATGTAATTAGGGAAACCACTTCCTTTGATTGTAAGTGTTCAAAACAGCAGAATTTTTCCTATCAAAGGTACTCTGTGATTTGGGTCACCTCTTTTACTTTCTCTTTCATGTTTCTCAGGATGAGAGGTGAAGCTGGAGAGCACATTATTTAGGGGAAAAAAAAGATCTTGCTTTTTGTTTTAGGGATTGAACTTGCACTATTCAAAAGATTGTCATTTAGAATCTTCCTT
The DNA here is from genome assembly GCF_000276665.1 of Chinchilla lanigera. Taxonomy (NCBI): domain Eukaryota; kingdom Metazoa; phylum Chordata; class Mammalia; order Rodentia; family Chinchillidae; genus Chinchilla; species Chinchilla lanigera. Next base: position 2,096,284 of record NW_004955449.1, read on the forward strand.
TCTTTCTCACCCTCTGCCTCTTTCCTTCTCTATCGAGGCTCTTCCGGTGCTACAGAGCACACAAACCAAATGCCAATTTAGAGCTGATGGAAAACTACCATATTATGTGTAAAAGGGTCCTAATTTTTGTGTTTGGGTTTTAAACATAATTAGAAATAAGTGTAATCTGCAGAATCTTGATCTCCGTAATATGCATCTTTGTTGTCACAGCAGTGGATGAGAGAGGGAAAGAGAAGAATGAGAGAGAAGGGGGAAGAGAAACAGAAAAAAAGACCCCCTCCCCACATCATATGCCACTGTCAGCAAAAAGTGTAAAAGATACTTCCACTCTGGTCTTCCTCTAATCCTGGGGTATCCTTTTCCCCTAAAAGTGGAACACAATCATTCAACAAAGTGGTTTTACTGCTTTTGTCACAGCTAATTTTAGCACTGATCCTGTTAAAATTCAGTACAGCTTATCTTAAAATACCTGTCAGTTTAGCACACAGGATTTTCAGTAAATGTACAAACAAAATGAGGTAAGAAATAATTTAATATTACCAACCACTGTGGTGCCAATATTTCACAGAATATAAAGCAAGCCTAACCATAATTTATATGATACAATCTCTAAGATTTATTAATTTAAATTTCAATTAAAATATCAAATGACTGAAAACTAGTGATGTCATTCATATCAAAAGAGTCTTGAACCACATGAACAAATATTATAATGTGTTCTACAGTGACAATAATATCATGTGCATTCATTATATTTGACTTTTAAAATGCAAGGGAATATAATGAGGTAGGAATTATTTCCATTGTAGAGGCAGAGAAATCAAGGCCCAGAAAGGTAATCGATTTCCCAAACATCCCAGTTAATAAAAGAAAAGTAGGAGCAGCTCTAGAACTATGAACAGAGAACATGGCATGATTCTCTTGTTCAGGATTCTAAAATTCTATCACGCTTTGAAAATCACATAAAAGTTTTGGGTAAGTATTTCAGACATTCTAATTTGATCATAAATCAAATTTAAAATCTCTGGTTATTCCACATCTTCCTCCCCCTCTACCTACACTTAGAATCTACAAGTAGGATTTTTTATCTCCATCTTCTATGCTCTGGCTATAACCTGTTGACATCTTTTCACTCTTCTTCTTGTGCCTTTTATCATGAACTACTTTTCTACTACCACAGAAAACCAGAGTGAATCAGATGCTACCTAAGTTATCAATGGGAGTTTTAAACAGGACACTGAGTAAAATTATTTAATTCCCGAAGGATTAAGTGCTTTTTATGTACTAGGGAAAAGTGTTTACAAATCTATCTAATTTGCTTAAGGAGAATTTTTTTTTGGGGGGGGGGCTTATGGAGAATTTACTTCAGTATTTTTACTTCAGGATCAAATAAGCTTTGCCTTCCAAATAGTAATGCAACTTCTTTGGTCCCTTCATTGTCGACTCCTTAAGCGTATTTTTTAGATGAAACATACCATTTGCTATGAACCAAGCACCGTACTAAGTGAAGGTAAGCCCTCACTTTAGAAATGAGGAAACTAAAACACACAGCTGTTAAAGAGCTTACCTGGGGACTAAGCTAGTCAACTGGTGGAGCTAGGGATATCAACGCAGATCTAACACCAGCACCCACACTTTAAATCACTCACAAGTTTATCTCTCCCAGTTCAACTTGTAGCTTCCTGAGTGGCTCCTAACTTCAGTTCTGGCATATAGTAAGCACTTACTAAATGGCTTCTGAATTAAACTGAAACTGCAGCACAATAAGGATGGATAGGGTTTTGCAGTGTAAATAAAAAAAAAAAAACCAACTGAAAAGGAGCATTATGGCTGCCTACAAATACAACATTTGACAGCTGTCAAATGGAAGCAGTAACAGATAAAATCTATTCAGCTCTCCTGAGAACAGTAGCGTAAGAATCAATGGACAGGGTTCAAGTGAAGCTAATTCTAATTAATACCTACAAGGCCTCTACAGGACAGACAGACAGACAAACACACACACACACACACACACACACCCTACGTTTTATTCTGGAGCTACAGAATCAGAACCCTTCAAGTATATTTCAACAGGTCTAGCACGTCATTTTGATATACAGTCAAAGTTGGGAAAACTGTTTGAGGTACTCTTTCACTTTAGGATTCTGTAATTCTATGAAGGCACACTCTCAACTGTCTTGATTTTATAAAATCCTCAAGTACTGTAGATGCCACAGTCTGTGACTGAGTCACTCTCTTTCAAGAGGTCTCTTCCTTCATTTCACTAAATCTTTTCAGTTACAGTCATTATGAGACAGCTTCTTCCAGGAAGTGTCCATTTGGAAATGGTAGTTTCCAAACCATGCATCATCCCTCTACACGTTACTCAATCTGTTTGCAGATCTTACCTACTTTTTATTACCATTGAAAAAATACTGAGCACCAGATTCTACGAGTAAAGGAAGGTGAGAAGTTTACATGGCTTTGCTACTTTACTATCTTGTAAAATTTTGGAATTACACAGAAAATAGATATTCTTCACTATATTTCCATTGTAAAATTGTATAGCACATCACCAGTTTAGTAGAGAAACATTTATTGAGGGGTATATAGAAATAAGCCACACTTTAAAATCAATAAATATTTCAGAGTACCTATTATATATAAAGTTAAATACCATGGGGAGCTAAGAAGGAAAAAGAAGCATACAGAATATATTTCTAACACTTATTTAATGCTTCCTATGTGCTAGGCATTGTGCTAAATGCGTCTGTGTATTCTCTTAACTTCTTTAACAAATCTACAAGATTACTACCAGAGTTACGTTCATTTTGCAGGTGAAGAAAGGGAAATTTAGTGGACAGATAATTGGTCTTCGATCACAAAGATAATAAAAGGTACAGCTGAGACAGATTCAAACCGAGGAAAAGCACTTTAGACACTACACTACTGACAAGAGAAAAAGCAACTTTACACAGGGCGCAGTAGAGAAGTAAACAGATCTATGAAAACACACAAGGAAAATTTAACTCTGCTGGGGGGAGGAAGGGGACAGAAGAGCTTTGAAGGAGGGGTATTTTAAGGACAACAGGCTTCTGACAGGCAGGAAGGGGCCAGAAAGCACACTGCCCATTTAGAGAATGTTCTGTCCTCTCATAAAGCTGATACTCGGTCCCCGAGAGGCAGGTAGCAGGAAAAGTAGAAAAGTTTTGTTGGGGGTGACTTTCTTAAAGGAGCCTAAATGTCTGACACAAGGATTGAGAATTTATTCTCTAGGTAATGAAGAAGCATCAAAGGTTCTGGTGCAGAAATTATATGATCTGATCTGTTTTTCTTTTTTCTTAAATTTGGTGCCCATATGGCAGATGGATCAGAAAGAAAAAATAATCAAATACTAGATGGCTTGAATTATGGGAGGCAGAGGTGAAAACAGAGAGCACTAATTCTTAAAAATTTTCTAGAGCCAGGCACAGTAGCACATGTCTATGATTCTAGCTATTTGGGAGGCAGAGGCTGGAAGATGCTTAGTTTAAGACCATTGTGGGCAACAAAGTAAAATCCCATCTTATAAAAAAAAAAAAAAGAAAATCCCCATTATCAGCAAACTGTGCATGGTTGAGAATACAGTTATAAAAACACTCATTTCTTCAGGATCTCTGTCCTGCTATCCCAAAGACCTTTTTTTTTTTTTTTTTTGAATCCATTACACTGGAGATGAGAATTCCACTGCGGAGGGTTGGAAGTCAGATCAAGGATATTTCTAGGAAATCAAAGGACTAGATACCTTGTCTTGACTACAAGCTACTCTTAGAAAGAAACGGGGAAAACATGAAATCACATCAAACCAGGTAGCTGCCAGCTTTACCTCTGCCTCTGTGGCATCACATTTCTTCTTAAAATTTGCTTCTTTCCCAATATTTGCTTTGTCATCATGCAAAGGTTACTCAAGGTTCCCAATCCTGAGTGTACCTCAGTGACCCTCCGATAACTTGCTGCTTACCATCCCACTGCCACCTTTCTGTATTTGATTAAAATTTTTTTCCTAAGCGTATCTAATATGCCAGATGATTTCCTAGTTGAGATACAGAATTCAGCCCTTTGGTTTATACAACAATAGACAACATAAAGTAACTACCATTAATTGATAATCATTTTGAACATATTTTCCTTTTAACTGACAATTTTGAAAACAACTACTTATATATATGACTGGTTTAATGGTTCCTATCCCTGGACAATTTATTTTTTGCTCCACTTCAAAATGAAATTGTCGAATTCCTAAGCAACTCTTTCTCCATCTCCATCACACTGGGTATCCATGGCAACATATCCTGAAGAACTGGTACAGTATGGCATTTCATTGTTTAATGGAGCACCTAATGTCAATTATTATACATACAACTTTATATGTGTGTATGCTACTTAATCTCCTTTATATTCTCTAAGGCATATAGACAGCTTCAGATTCCCTGGAGACAATACATTATCCCCTCTAGTGGGTAAAAGCCAGCACAGAAAAACAAAATGAGAGCATACACAAGATGATTTAAGATCTCTGGGCTGCCACTGTTTCTGCTGTTTTCACCAAGTTGGAAGATACACCCAAGGTTTGTATCCAGGAGCACAAAAACTGCACTATTCCACTATTCCACGAAATAATTACATTCTTAATAACCTGCATGCACACTGTTTTCAAAGGTGCTAATAGACCTGCCAAAATCTATTTGTAGAAGTCTCCAGTTTGTTTTAGTCACAGCTACAGTCTTGTTTGTTTAGTCATACATGTTTCTGTAGAGTTTTGGTAGATTCTAAAACCCTGTCCCTGTCCCTGTCCCTGTCTCCCTCTCCTTTCCCCACCCGCCCTCTATCCCTCCCTCCCTCTCCCCTCACCTCCCCACTCCTCCCTCTCCTGCTCTCACTATCAACTACACTATCTGCTGGGAATGCGCACACAAAGTCCTACCTGCACAAAGCACCTTCCTAGCCAGGTCCTTAGTGCCTGTCCTCACCTGATCACACTAACATTTTGGTGCCTTCCGTTAATTAACATGTTTTGGATGAGATCCAACACATTCTCACATCATATTTAATTCTGCACTTTAGAGAAAGAGCATTTAAATTTTGCAAGTGGAAAGATCATTCTATTTTTTAATTTTCATTTTACAGATGAAAGGACCAGAGAGGTGAGGTAACTCATTGCAAAGTCTAGGACAAAAATGTGAGTACCTCTGTCTCTTTGATAGCTTAAAAATACTGGCATATTCTCATTAGCTTTTGTTCCTTATTTTGAAAGTGATAGAAACTGAGTAGATATCATATCAAAGCAGTTCTTCATTAACAAATATATATTGGCTACAATCTGCTTTCTATGTATATATGACAAACATGTTTTTCATGTCAGTAAATATGAATCTAGATCAACAGCTTAATTTTCATTGAATGAGAATGTCAGAATTTATTTACTCAGTCCTCCACTGCTGAACATTTAATTGTTTCAAATTTTTAATAAAAAACCACTTATGTGAAAAAATGACACACATTTATCAATGCATTTGTTTGTCTATGATGTTAGGATATATTCTTAAATGCAAAATGTCTGAGTCAAAAAGTATGCATGTTTAAATACATAAAGCAATGCTGCACTTCAGAAATAAGACAATTTGTATTTCTACCAATGATTTAAGAGGGTGCTGTTTTCCCATGCCTCCCCAATAGTATCGGCATTAACAGTAAATAGCCCATTCTTTTGTGAAATGTCTCTTTATATCCTTTTTCCATTTTTATAATGAAGTGTTTGGCTTTAAGTTCTTGACTCCACTAGTTTCAATTATAATTTCTGATTTTAGAAAAGGTAATTTCAATGAGATTTTTTTAATAGATCAAATATATAAAAAACATTTCATAAAGTTTCACCTCTAAGTACTCCCCAACATCCCTTAAGGAAAGCATTTTTAAAAGCACAAATTCAACAGTAATGGACACAAGATCTATGTAGTCAGAGAGACCCCAGGCTTCTATCTCAGTTCTGCTACCTGAGCTGTACGATTTAGTTAAGTTATTGAATTGTCTGTGTTTCAGTTTCTTCAGATGTAAGACGGTGATAATGACAACGCATCTTGGATTCTGCAATGTATGCTTCTTCTGGTGTCACTGAAACTGAGTTCATATTACAACTGATGGTATCATACAGTTTTCACCAGAAGTATTCTTTTCTTTCTTAGTGACACAAACAATACTCACTCATTTTAAACAGAAAGCATCTTAGATTTGCTAAGATATGGTAGTGCTCCTCTCACAGAATTGTGCAGGACCAAAATGAAACGAGCTTAGTAAATACTCCTAAGATGGTACTAATTGTTTATCTGGCCTTACATTTTTCCATAATTCTGCTTTCAACGTTTAAATTTGTAAAGTTGATTTGAAGAATATTTTAGTTCCTATATTTTATACAATACAGTTGAAAATTTTTCATTGTAAAATTGCCACAGATAAAGCAGGTTCTTATTTAATGTAATTTAAAGGAAATTCTATTTGAGCAGGAAGTAATCTATTATTTTTGCACTTTCAGGAAAGAATCACCAGCTCAACAATATCCTACAGTCACGATCTTAAGCTAAATCTCTAAGCAGCTGTGGGGGAAGTAATACAAAGAACAGCATGAAACCTGATTAAGGTCAACTTAGCCATAATGCTTTCCATGTGCCACTCTGTTAAAGATCTTTCGCAGACATATAAACTCTAATGAACGTCACTGCTTAAGAGTTGCAATTAAAAAACTACTATGAGAAATACTACAGAAGGCATCGAGCAGGAGTGTGATTGGTTTAGAGGGAAAAATAATATTCTCCTGTTATTTTAACAATTTTCATGATGCTTTTGCTTCAACCTGAAATCACTGTATTTATCTTGTTACAGTCACAAAGAAGTATGTGACTAGGTGTGGGAAGGCTTCAAGTGGCATGAGTTACAAGGGAAAATAAAGTAGGTATGCTTCAGTTAGCAGAGGTACAGCTGAATAAGTGTATATGTAAGACAGCTAGGAAGGTCTGGGTTCAAATTCTACCACTTACTAACATGGGACTTTGGGTCTGAGTTCACTTGTCTCCATTTCTTCACCTGTGTCCTGGTAATGATACCTAACTTCCTGGGTGTTACCCATTACACAGAACACTCAACATAATGCCTGACATAAGGACATATGGGAAGAGCTCAATATGGGACTGCAGGTATTATTACTATCGATCTATATCCATATAATATCGATATGTATTATTGATATGCAATATTGATAAGTAATATTGCTATGTATAAAGTATGGGGCTTCTGACTTTATTTCTTGTTTTTCATCATAATTTAAAATAAATTTTACTAACATTCTCAGCCAACACACATATAATGGAATTACCACTTTCTTTCTCAGCCCAACTCCCATCTCAATTAAGAATTAATTGGGAATTCTTTAAAAAAAAAAAAAACTTTGCTTAAAAAAAAGGAAAGGTTTGTTTTGTTATCTGAAATGTGGTACATTTCAGGCTTACACTAGCTTTTTCCCATTGTCTTTCTTCTTTGTCAATAACTCTTCAAAATGAAAACATGCTCGCTTTTAGCTGGGCTCTTAAATTTGAAAGATGCTGTTAACGCTAAACATCATCTTTTAAAGAGGATCCACAAAAAAACAAAATTTGTTTCTGAACAAATTTGTTTCTGAACGAACTATTCCACTTTAGGAATAGCAGAGAAAGCCTTAGGAAAAAGGGTGAGAAAATAATATATCATTCATTAAATTATTTAAAGAGGAACCTATTTTAAAATGAAGTAGGAATGGAGTGAGGGAATGAGACCTTATCCTGCAGAGATTTCAGGAACAATATCCATCCATCCGTCTTGCCAATCTTTTTTAGACCCACTGAGGCAGAGGGACATAGCCACTGGGTGGTCCTCTGCAATGGAAATTTGCTCTCTTGTTTTATTCATTATGCAATTTAAATCCTTATGTTTACTGAGTGGTCATAATGCCAGACCTACTTCCTGCTATATGTTTAAGAAAACCACAAAACCAAACCAAACAGGATTGTGGTTTGGGAAGAAAATGTCCATTCTAAAACCACATGGCCATCACAGAAAGAACAGAACACAAACCTTTTCCTGGGACATGGCTGATGTCATAGTGAGCTGCACAGACACTGCCTATCTGTTTATCCCGCTTTTCTAAGCAGACTTTGCTGCTCAGAAGAACCTGTAAGAGCATTCAGCAATTTAAGCAGCTCCCACCCCACTTCCCTCTCGCCAGACAATAAAAAACGGGGAATGAATATTCTCTTTGTCATGCAGCATTCTTTGTGACTTTGTACACCACCCTACCCCATCCCACCACTGGGATACTATAGCATTATTCTTGCTCTATGCCTATCATTCTTCTCTTTGCTCCAATTATATAGTATGAAACTCTTAAAATTCTATACCATATCCTCTCTAATTTATATCAATTCTATTAAGTGCCACTGGCAAAAACATCACACAAACTGCTTTTAGAATATATATGTTTAGAAACAACGTCTCATTCTTTGGATTAAATACATTATAGTTTTATAAAGAAATGTAATTATATTACTTCAAAGCATTTGTTTTCAATTATTCCAGATGTACAATTTTCTGATCACTTATAAAGTACAGATTACTGCAAAACAGTATTGGAGAGTATACATCCTTCAATTTAAAAAATTAAAAGGAAATAAAGAAAAGAAAGCCTTCTGAGAAATCTCTCCAGAATGAAATGCATCTTCTGTTCCACTTCTCAGTGTATGACACTGTCTGTGTTTGCCAGGAAACACTAGTACGTTCAGTAATATAAGATTCTATTTTCAAAGAACATGTCTGAAATTTAATTTCTTTTTCTATTTTAAAACTGTGAGGTAGACATGTCTAAGCAGAAAAGCACAAGTGTGGTTGCTGTAAGGGTAACCAGAGATCCTTGTTTTGCTGTGCTCTTGAGAGTGTTTATCAAGGTAAAAAGCTATGCAACAATATATGTTCTTCATTTGTAGTCCCTGAAGACTTTAATACACAAAAATTTATGGTGCTGAGGAAGTGCTTTCTTTCATGAGGTACTATATATGACAGCCTATAAGACATAGTTTTAAGGGTAGATATATTACCCACAAAATATGCAAACTAATTACTAGGCAATGAATTTTCAATATAGAAAGAAAAAAGTAGCACCTCTATTTCTTCTCAGAACAAAGTACTACTTTATAAAATGTGCCAGCTATGAATTATTTGCCCGTCAGTTCTGAATCCACACCTTATCCTCCAATGGGAGGTGAGCCGGACCCTGTAAACATTTTTCCTTTGTCACTGTTGTAAACATCAATCTTTTGTTACCAGCAGCACTGGAGGGTCATTATAAAGGAAGGAGCTTCTCTCTCCTTCCCTGGTGCTTTTTCTTCCTCTGCCTATACAGCTGCCAGCACTATGCAGGAGATCCAGCTGAACTCCTCTTCCCTCAAGTTCCTCTGACACCCCAGTAGCTGGATTCTTATAAACAATACGAGGCATACTTCCTGGATTTGCTTTCTGCCTGCTAGCTCTGCCCCACTGTACCCAAGCAGGTGGCTTTACGTTCACAATCTCTGGCCCACAGGCCACCCAGTGAGTGGCTTCTTGAGGAGCAACTCCAACTTGTGGTACTACCTAAAACTTCACCAGCACTCTAGCAGCTAGCTTGTGAACCAGCTCTATCTAGTTCATGGAACCTCAACAGATTATTTTATCACCCATTCACAACACAGCCTCTCCAAAGCTGTCTCATTCACAGTCTGGTGAACAAGCCCTCTCCTGAGTCAGCTCCTTCCCTGAATATGCTTCCGAAATGCTACAGTTAGTAAAGGCTCCTGCATATGTTATCCCTATATTCTTTAGTGTCTCTTTTACGCCATTTAGTAATGACCTTTACTATAAACATTAACTTTCCTGGCTGAAACCTGACTGATATGGGATTGGTCCCAGGTGTGGTCCCAGATTACAGACCCATCAAAAATAGAATCTGGGGATTAGTTTGGTTTTGAGGTTGGACTGGAAAGTAGTGTAAGTTCCCTGTCAATGGAAAATGGGATGCTAGTAATCTATGTCTTGATCTAGTGTCAAAATTGAGTTATCACTTGTGATGAACCACAAGAAGTGCCAACTGAAACAAGAAGTAGGAATCACAGTGGCTGCTGTCCTTGACCATTATGGTAGCAAGGATGACTACAAGGAAAGCAGGGTAGGATGGATCCTTTTGTGTGCAGTGAAACACTCACCAAAAGAAAATGACAAGTTCAAGTCCTTTAACCCCTAACTCAAGTAATGATCTAAGCACCTGAGAGCTTCCATGGCAGCTTTAAAAAATGTTTGTTCCCATGGTCACAGAGCTGTTATTTCCAGGAATCAAAAATACAATTTATTCTGTGTTCTGTTGAATTACAACATTTGCTGAATTTATAATTTCACCAAATTTCTCATGTGAGAATTGGTGGACTGACTGGGAAAGAGTGGGACCTGAAACCTGGAAGGGAGAGCATCTGATTAGATTCAAGATGAGACTGTTTCAAGCCCCAAAGAAACTCAGAGGCTCCCTGGACCATGGAAGCGGCTTGTCCTCATATGTCTCAAGATAACAGTCTTCTTGGGCGGGGAAACTTTTGCTGCAGTGCCTCACCTAGAACAGACACTTAGAAAAGGGATACTCATTCTCTTCAAGGTCTATAGTACCCACGCCCTCTTCCAAAATCCCAGCATGTTCCAAGGTGTACAAAGTGTCACCCAGAAGGAAAGAGCTTACAGACCAAATAAAACGCAATATTTCCATATTCAAAGGCAAAACCTCAGAAACACATGTAGGTATTAGAAAAATGTAGTGGTATTAGAAAGTGGTATTAGAAGTAGTGGTATTAGAAAAATATCTACCGAGAAAACAGACAACAGATCAGGCTGATTTCATGGACAGATGTATTGACTAGAGTTGCCAGAGTTAATGTGTAAGTTCCTGAGCCTGGAAGCCTGCCGGCTTGAACTCAAACGATAGCCTACAGTAGCAAGCTACAGACACCAGAGCCCTCCTGACATGATATGGATGAAGAATTCCAAAGACTTAGGGAGACAGGAATGTTGGAGTGATTCATCATGTGTGAATTACACACCCACCCACCTCTGCTTCAACCATAACATCTGAAAAGACCACAGACACTCCCTACACAAAGACACTGAAATATATATTAATGAGGGGACACTGCATCTCTGAAAAATTCTGTGGTTCCTTTCATTTATAGACCAGGTATGATAGGAGATGTACCACTGACATAGGCTTTCTGGCTTTCTTAGCAAGCATGGGATATAGGAATACCAAAGACCCAGAAGTAGCACTTAATGTCAAAGATAAATGTGGTACATCAAAGGCAGTAATATTAACCCAAAGGCTGTCATTCATTCACTGGAATCTCTCTGAGAGCTAAGTTATCCTGATGACCCTAGAAATGAAATTAATACAGAACTTACTAGAATACTGTCAGACCTATATAACAGGAAAAAAAAAATCTAGGTCCGGTAGCAAGTCATCACAAGGTGAAGTCATAGTGTCACACCCAGTTTCTAGGTCTCTGCCAGGTTATAAAACCAGAACCCGGGGCTGGGGATTTAGCTCAGCGGCAAAGCGCCTGCCTGGCAAGCGCAAGGTCGTGAGTTCGGTGCCTGGTACCGGAGAAAAACCAAAAAAAAAAAAAAAAAACCAGAATCCTTCGATGGAAGGAAAAGCCAAGTTTCCCTGATGAAGAATCGTAACACTATTACTCTAGTTGTATATAATAAATTCTTCTGTAAGCCCTCACCAAAGGGAACTGCTGCTAATTACTAGATAGACAATGCACTAGTGAAAAGAAAAATTTCAAATATTTCAGGGATTTCTGTTTCTGTTTTATTTTACTTTGCATTTTGGTATTTTTGAGACAGAGTTTTGATAGATAGTTCAAACTGGTCTTGAATTCCGTATGTAGCCAGGGTTGGCCTTGAACTTGTGGTGAACCTCCTGCATCAGCCTCTGAAGTGTTAGGACTATAGGAATCTGCTACCATGTCCAGCATTTCAGGGATTTCTAACCAATGAACTTTAATCAACAGTAATAAGTAAATCCCCTATAATAAGTAAACCAAGAAAGGAAAAAGCAGGGCAACCTATTCAGGTTCCTTCCTGTCTCTCAGGGGTTATTCCTATTTCCTATTCCTTTACCCCAATAAAATTTCCTATTTTTAACCCCCCTGTTCCTTCCAATTCATTCTTTGACTTCAGGGAACACAAACTTGGCATATTGAACTGTTAGCATTTCCCCTGTATCATCTTGGAGGTGCTACTGAGATCTCTGAAAGGAGGTGTAAGTTTGCTCTTGTTTCATGGCACCCCTGAAATATTTTGACTAGATTCTGGATTGCAGCTCGCTCAGATAATCAAAAATTGTCAACCTTGAATTTTATGCTTTGTCTTTATCAATTGCTGATGCCTTGTCTCTTAGGCACTATTAAAATGTTGGTAACTTTAAATTGAGAATATAGAAAGATTATGATGATTCTTTGATGGAACATTTTATTCCTGTTTTGTATATGTGTCAGCCCACTCAGGGGACCCAAGGGAGATTTTTCAGTGTTTTTTTTTTTTTTTATGGTACTGGGAATCGAACTCAGGACCTTGTGCTTACCAGGCAGGCACTTGTACTGCTGAGCTATATCCCCTGCCCAATATTACAGTTTGTTTTTTTGTTTTTGTTTTCCGGTACCGGGAATTGAACTCATGACGTCAAGCTTGCCAGGCAGGTGCTGTGCCACTGAGCTAAATCCCCAGCCCCTAAAGCACTTTGGTTTTTTTGGGGGGGCGGGTACCAGGGATTGAACTCAGGACCTTGTGCTTAGCAGGCAGGCACTTATGCCGGTGAGCTGTATCACCTGCCCAAGGGAGATTTTTGTGGGTGAGGTTCCAAGGTTAAAGAACACACATGTGCAAGACAACAGCAAGAACAGCAGGCAGCATGGAACAGAGCAGAGCAAGAGTGAGAGCTGCCTGCATCTTTATTGTATAATTCTTATACAGGTGGTTATCTCATATTTACATTCTTGTATAGTACCATAACCAGCACATGTGTGTTTACTTGTGCTGTCATGGTTATATAACTGTATCCCACTGTGCACCTGTGTTAAACAAGCAAGGTCACATCCTCAGGTGTCTTTAGACATACACCACTGAGCTTTGAAGCAGTCTGAGTTGTTCCCCACAGTATGTTGTATTTTGGACTTAGTTGCTGAACTTACTAGTATTCCTTGTTTGAGCTGCTCAACTTGTGATCTTAGACAACAGCACTAGGGAAAAGTAGTGTTAGAGTGTCCCCTAGTGGACTTTGGTACAAAATGCTGTAAAATGGATGTCTTATGAAATCTAGTTTGTATTTTGAAAACATATATGCCTACTACTAAATCACAGGACCCCTTCTGCTAATTAAAAGGCAATCAGCTAGCAGCCATTCTCAAGACTTGGGGGACAAGTTTCACTGGGCCAGATTGGTCCCAATCCTCTACACTCTAGAGGATATGTTGAGCCTCTTTTGCCTCAGTTTCCTTTCTGGTATGATTTTCTGCTGGTGAGGAGGCAATCTTAGCTCTTGAGATTCCCCATTCTCAGCAGGGTATGGTGGCACATGCCTGTAATCCCAGCACTTAGGAGCTGAGGCAGGAGGATCATTGCGAGTTCAAGACTAGCCTGGGCTACAAAGTGAGCTCAAGGCCAGCCTGAAATGCATAGCGAGACCCTGTCTAAAAAAGAAAAAAAAAAAAAAAAAAAAAAAGAGAGAGATTCCCCATTCTCACCTTTCCAGGCTGAGAGTGACGACTCAGGCAAGTTATTTCAATAACTCACTGTGAGTATGAGAAAAGACTTCCTTTTCTGATCTCATTTCTGATCTTTTCCTGCCACTGTGTACTTTCCTTTTTTGGGAGGCATGTAAGATTATATAGAAAGAACTGTGAATTGCCCCAACCTTTTCCTCCTATCCAACAACTAAGAACCTTTAAGTTGAGCTGGTAGAAAATGAGCATTCGTTAACACCCAAGACAAGGAAGTCATCTTAGATGAAGACAGCTGAGGCTTTTATCTGTCCCTTACAGAACTCTAACAAACACTGGTTACTCAATCTGCTAGTTAAATGCCCTTAGAGCATCTGCCATTCTTAAAGCAGAGAACAAGTTCCCCGGCATCTTTCTGGTCAATCCCCATTGAAGCCAATGGAATGTCAACCAAACAGGCAGCTGGATTCCTTTCCAGACACAAATTTCTGGTTGCATGGAACCAGCAGAGAGGACAACTGAGAGGTCATGGCCAGGGTGACTCTTGGTGGATAACCAAAAGTTCCTCAATGGAAGCTAGGTCCCAACAGCCTGACTGGGTAACCAGAAGAAAGATCTCCATTTACCTATCGTCCTTACCTGCACTTCTCAGTGAGGAGAGAGGTAACTCTCTCAGTGATATTTTGGCATCCTCTGTCCCACAGTGACCACAGACAACACTGTTAGAGTGCCTTCATTAAGAGTTAAGCTACAGGTTTGGACCTTTCTCTCTCTAGTAGTAAGTTAGGAATTCCCCCTAAATTTTTCTCCAATTCTCTGAGAGTTAACTTTAGAACCACCCTGTAGTTAAACCACCCCTCCTTCCAGGAGATCAGGCTGAGGCAGCTTGCAACAACTGTTTGCCTTTCCTGGAGCAAAACAGCTATCGGGGAGAATTCACACTTGTGCCTTGTATGTGCACGTCGAAAACTGGTAAATGTGCTTTACTAACATGTGAATTGTGGTTGCTAGCTCACGGGTATGAGTTTAACCTGTGAGCTTCAGAGACACTGAAACTTTAGAGTTGGTTTTGGGTAAAACTTAGCCTTGTCTTGCTGTTAGGGAACATTGCCCAGCTGATCGGGTAGAGAGCACAAATGTCTTGGAGAGTCTGTCACCCAAGAACCCAGGGCAGGATTTCTCTGAGCCATTTACTTGACTCAATCGCTCTCTAGAGGTGATCTGTTTTTCAAGCTGAGAAGTGTTCCAATTTTCCCCTTGATCTATTTTCTTCTCTTTTTGAAAGTACTGGAAAGCAGTGGGTTAGATCTCTTGATTATTGGTTTTGCTAGTAATGCTTCCTTCTTTAAAACGTGATTGTTACAGCTGGAATCAACTGTGACTTGTGCTTTTGGAAACACCTGCTGGAGTTAAAAATATGAGTTCCTGGGGAAGATAGGGTCATGAGGCAGTAAAAGGTGGCTAGTCTGACTCAACCTACCTTCTAACCTCCAGACTGCAGCTACCTGCTCTGCAGTGGGTCACCTCAAGGGACAACTTGAGGATAAAGAAATCATGGAGAAATTAAAGGGACAACAATTCTTTCTACTGTATTTCGGTTGGGAGACTCAATTGCTCACTCCTTTAGGATGTATTCTTAAGCACTGGAAAATGTCCAACTCTTACATATTAAGAAAGAGCTATTTAATATTTTTCTGCTCCCACACATGGCCTGCCCACCCTCTAGAGCCAAAATGGAATGCAGAAGTATTGATTATGATACTATTTCACAACTACAATCATATAGTAAGAAAGAGGGAAAATGGTCAGAATTACTTTATGTTCCAACTTTCATTGCAGTAAGAAATAATCCTTACCATGCCTGGCTTTACTGTGTTCAAAATATAAACATAAGCCACAAGAAAACCAGACACTTCTGACCCCTAAGGCACAATTAGATGCATATATATTATCACTGAGCCTGAGGCTACTCTTCCTTACCCTTTAGACCCTGATAAGGTTTCCAAGGTAACTTTTGGGTGTGTGTGTCCTTGGACTCACTATGCAGCACAGGCTGGCCTCGAATTCATGGTAATCCTCCTACCTCAGCCTCCCAAATGCTGGAATTACAGGCATGTGCCACCACACCCTCCAAGGTAACTTCATTTCATCCATTATTACCAAACCTGAGGATGAAGGTTTCCAAGGTAACTTGAATTAAAGCCATATTCACTATTACTAAGCCTGAGACTTCCCCTGCCTCTCTTTCAGATCCTAAGAGTAAGGCTTCTAAAAGAGTCATAATTTGGCCGAGGATATAG